>NC_140165.1:106708283-106858283 GCF_963971535.1 Notolepis coatsorum
ATTGCATCACAGTAGCCTCCCGATCAAGCTCAATAGCTTCTGTAACACGCATGCAACTACTCTGATGCCATTGTTGTTTAATAATAACTCCGGGTGTTTAATAAACACTTCTAGCCAGGACATATAAGACATATATGTATCATGTTTATTTTTTTTGTCTGGGTTTGCATGTGGATTAACACTATGATCGCCGTGGACGAGTTTACACGTCATTCCTAGCCATGCTCATTCTGCCAAAGACGCCGTAACTCGTCTTTGATGTCAATATTTAAAAAATCTGTCATCGAAATCATATTTCCTTTCCGGAGCCCTGAGACACACTGCAAAGCTCCACTCAACTCTCTAGCGGTTCAAGAGCGCCATCTGGTGGCCGATCGGCAGATCGCCAGCCGGAAATTAACCTTTGAACCGGTAGTGCTCATCCATATGTGGTCCGGGCACTCGCTATCGTTAGAGAGACTCCGTATTGACACAGTGAACATCGATCGGTGCAAATAACTCGAAAAAACAACATGATTTGGACGTATATACTATTATACAACCTGGAAATGGATCGGGCATTTCTCCATCCCATAATAGAAAAAATTCTGTTCCACGCTCATCTACCAGCGGCGCGAGGAAGCCACGGTAAGATTCAGCGTTATATTCTAACGTCTTCTATACTAACTGATCTGATGAACATATGACCCACACTAGATGAATCATCTAACGCTGCCCACGGAATTATAAACGATCCCCCGCCCATCCGGTCATCATCAGATGATGCGTAGAAACTTCTAGAACCACGTCCAGTTGACATTTTTTATCTCGCACAGATTCCTACCAAACTGTATTTGATCATCAATATAATGCATTTAGGGCTATAAATCACGTTCTGAAGAAAGCTGCAGAAAACGATAAAAACATACTTTAGACCATATTTTAGTATGAATATGTGAATGAAAAAGTTTAACGTTGCTACACCCTGAACAATACATATAGGACATTGAATGGGCCATAATAATGGCAATTTAGCAATAGAATTTAAAAGGTTATAGCCCTGCAAAGAAGGGGAACTGGCAAATAGAGCTGGCAAGGGATGGTAAATTATGAATTTAACCCATGGCGATCAAAGTGTTAAGGGAGATGCGTGTGAGCATGTGTGTGCGCCTCGGTCGGGAGTGTGTGTACAGCAGAACCCCGCTCCGCTTCAGACAGATAGAGAGAGAGCACAGCATATGTAAAGCTGTAAAAGCCTGATCAAGCTCAATAGCTGTACATGCCATTGTTGTGGTGTTTTCACACGCGGGGTAAGGGAGAGGTGGGCTATCGCGTCATCGGTTCAGGAGAAGACGCGTATCGCTTGTAAAGATGGTGAAACAATGGGGGGCGTCTTCAGGCGTCTTCAGAATTGCGCACTCTGGGTGCTGGTATCAGAAAGTATCGTCTTCAGGCTGCCAGAACGCAGTTCCGTGTGGCAGAACGGTGCAAACGATCAAATACTTTGCCTAAAACGACCAAAATCGTTTTAGTCTGGACATGGCCTCAATATGCACTAGAACCCAAACAAGGAAAAAAATTACCTCAAGTTGTCTTTGTCTTAAAACTACAAAATAACCAATTAGGCCCTTGTTACACACAGTGTTTTTGTGCTCGTTTTTATACGTTTTTGAATACGTTTGCTGTCCCTATTACATAGAAATGCCGTTTTTGTGGTGTGTTTACTGTGTTCATGGTGGTCTATAGGCTTCAGACAGAGTGTGTTCTCTGTCTTCATAGTGCTGTTCCTTAACACAGAGGTGACACATTCCTTCCCAGGGGCCTTAGCCACATGTTAGACAGGCTCAGGAGAGGAGAAGAAGAGGTTTGTATCCAAGATGGCGCCTCACTGTGACATTCCCTACCTAGCTCCCCACATGCAAAGCTACAGCAGCATGTCTGACATGTCCGGTGGTGGGATGGGGGGGGGGGGGGGGGTGTAGGTGGCAGGCCGCCCTATGTTCCCTAAGCAGTTTGTTAATTCATATTACGCAGTGCCACATTAGAGACAGGGGCATGATTACACACAGTTTTCCAATCGTTATAGTGACAGTTGACTGAGCATGGCTGGATTATATACCACTAGGGGGCCAGAGGACCAGGAAGTCCCTCAGTACCCCTGTACCTCAGAGGACAGACATAACTAGGGGCTTGCTCCCCGGGGAGATTAGTTTTGAATTAGCTCTGAAATACTCACTGTTAGGGCCTTTTGATTAATTAAATCTAACAAATTTGGGCCCCCTATACTCTAAAACAGCAATCCCCAAAAGGCAGAGGACTGGCACAGGACTGCAAAACATTTGCTACCAAACCGTGAGGAAATTATCTATCTATCTATCTATCTATCTATCTATCTATCTATCTATCTATCTATCTATCTATCTATCTATCTATCTATCTATCTATCTATCTATCTATTGATTGATTGATTGAAAAGTTTATTAACAGATTGCAGAATGGGTACAGTACAGTACAGCTCAATACATACAATTGTTAAGAGGATGCAGACCTGAGAAATACTTTCGTCTTGTTTCCATCAGGGTCCCCCATTTTCAATTCATCATATGACACACACGACATACAGATAGACAGTACTGCTACATCTATACATTTATGACATACCAGATTTGCAAATACAGTACTGTTTGTGATACTAACAAATCCAGAAAAAGAGTGTATATACATTTGACATAGAAACTGTGCATTGGAGGAGGTTGGGTAGGTGGGGTGGGGCTGTACATTGGAGGTGGGGGGACACACTGTACATTGGAAATACTGACATACATTTGACATAGAAACTGTACATTGGAGGAGGTTGGGTAGGTGGGGTGGGGTTGGGTGGGGCTGTACATTGGAGGTGGGGGGCACTGTACATTGGAATACTGACAAAGCCATGCTTGGTCTTTATTGTACAACTGGGTTAGGACATTTGTAGGGGCCAGTTTCGAATTGCAGTCTGCCGTAGGTGTTCTTTGAGAGTATTTTTGAAGGTGGGTAGTGATTCACATTCCTTTACAGCTTTGGGTAGGGCGTTCCACATTGATGTGGCATAATTGCTAAACGTGTTTAGTCCCTTGTTTGAGCCGAATCTGGGTTTTACATGATTTGTGGAGCTCCCTCTGGTGTTGTGATTGTGGTATTCACTGACCTTTGGGAAGTATTTTGACATGTACATGGGTACCTTGGTCGTGTAGTGTATCTTGTAGACCAGGCCCATTGCAAGTTGCTGTACTCTGTCGTCTACTCTAAGCCATCCTAGGTTGGCAAAGTGTGCAGGGGTGAGGTGGGTTCTAAGAGTCAGGTCAAGCAGTAGTCTGACTAGTTTGTTTTGAGATGTTTGTAATTTGGTTTTTAGTGCCTTTGAGGTGCTTTGGTACCATGAGGTGCAAGCATAGTCGTAGTACCCTTGAATGAGTGCTCCTGCCAGAGTCTTCAGGGTATTCTTGTTTACCAGAGAGGAGATCCGGTACAAGAATCGAGTTTGTTGGTTGACTTTGTTTTATTACATTGGATGCCATTTTGTCACAGGAAAGATTAGCCTCTAGGATGGAACCCAGGTAGGTAATTTCATCTTTCCTTGTGACAATATTGTGTACTGTACAATACTGTAACTGAGAAGCCGTCTATCTATCTATCTATCTATCTATCTATCTATCTATCTATCTATCTATCTATCTATCTATCTATCTATCTATCTATCTATCTATCTATCTATCTATCTATCTATCTATCTAACTATCTATCTATCTAACTAACTAACTATAATTCTATCTATGATTCTATTGACTTATAAACCTAACTTGGTGATTGGAGGGTGACGCTTGAGATCACAAGTATGAACTTGGAATTCTGTGAACAATCCATTATAACATAATGACAGATCACCTTTTGAATAAAGACTGTCGTGGAAATATATTATCATGTTCTTATATATCTGTGTTGAGATATCATGTTATACAGCTTGACTTTCAGTATGACCAGGTTGACTGGTTGATGTGTGTATGTCTCTTTAAGAACACACTGACATCCCACCAGTCATAACAAAGTTGTTGTTGCTCCCAGTGACTGAGAACCATTTTTGTTTACCTTCGTCATCATATCTGATATATTATGTTATGTCTGACAACTGTGTATTTGGCATACGTGTGAACAGCGATCTGGGTCAGTCTATGGCCAGACGCTAGTGGGTTAACATATTGTCTCTGGCTGTAGACTGTCCTTTCATACGTGGCCACGGTGAAATAAACTTTCTTCTTATTGTTAATAAACTTTCTTCTTATCATTAATAATGACTCAGAATGATTTGTAAACGGCTCATCGTTTAGTCCTTTAATATTTCCCATTACAAGACCATTGTCCTGCTTTGGTTCCAGATGGGCGTTAAAGACTTTTAGAATTCTAGACATTGTGCTATAACTTTTAGCTAGCTAGAACGACACAGCTACACAATATCTGTAGACGACAGAGTACAGCAACTTGCAATGGGCCTGGTCTACAAGATACACTACACCACTCAGGTACCAATGTACATGTCGAAATACTTCCCAAAGGTCAGTGAATACCACGCCCACAACACCCGAGGGAGTTCCACAAATCATGTGCAACCCAGATTCGGCACAAAAAAGGGACTAAACAGTAAACACGTTTCGCAATTATGGCACAACGATGTGGAACGCCCTACCCACAGCCGTAAAGAAATGTGAATCCCTACCCACATTCAAAACCGCTCTTAAAGAGCACCTATGGGAGGCTGCAATTCGAAACTGGCCACCGTAAATGTCCAACCCCCCCCCCCCCCCCTCCCCCCCCCCCGTATTTAGACCACTTTTACTGGGGCACGTGCCCCAGTAAAAACGTCCCCCCCCCCAAAACAAAGGCATAGTAGGCGTTTTGCAGTCCCGATAATGGAACGTTTGTCCCGCGTCCCGCTGCAACAGAACAATGTCCCGCATTTCAAAGATCATGGTAAAAACAATAATAATTATGTTTTAAATGTTGTTCATTTAATGCGACGTCTGTGTCAAAAACCAATGCGCAGCCGAGCCAAGCAGCTCGAGCTGTCAGTGTGGCGCGCAGGTGCGTGATGACGTTTGATGTTTTATGTAGACAGTGAAGTGGAGAAGAAAGTGGAGAAGAAAGAACGATAAAAGTTAAGCTAGCTAAACAAAACGAGAAAATGGAGGCAACTCCTAAGAAAAAAAGACTTTGCTCATACAACAGAGACTGGGAAAAGAAATATACATGGCTGAGATCTGTTTCAGACGATCCCCAAAAGGACGAGTGCAGGATTTGCCGCCGGAGCAGGTCGGTGGACTGGGACCTGATTTCAATGTTTACTAATAGAAGTGAGACTCATTGGGCTTGGCTCATTTTCTGTGAAGAGCATATAAAATAACACGTTTTCATTGGGTGCACTATACACTGGACCTGAACGTGTGGAAATTGTAGGTGAAAACAAGTAAACATGGTAAATATGATTATGAAGCAAAAAGGTTTGATTGATTGATTGATTGAAAACTTTATTAACAGATTGCAGAATGGGTACAATACAGTACATCTCAATACACACAATTGTTAAGGGGATGCAGACCAGAGAAAGACTTTCGTCTTGTTTACATCAGGGTCCCCCATTTTCAATTCATCAGGACATATATGACATACATGACATACAGATAGACAGTACTGCTACATCTATACATTTATGACATACCAGATTTGCAAATACAGTACTGTTTGTGATACAAAAAGAGTCCAGAAAAGAGAGTATATACATTTGACGTAAAAACTGTACATTGGAGGAGGTTGTGTGGGGTTGGGTGGGTGGGGTGGGGGGGGAGGAACACTGTACAACTGTACAAGCAAAACTGTACATTGGAATATTGACAAAACCATACTAGGTAATTTACTGTACATTGGAGGGGGTTGGGTTAGGACATTTAACCTAACCCTAACCCTAAAACCGAAATAAAGTTTTAAAAAAATTGTTACAAAATACGCCCATTTTCACACAAAAAACGCCCAAAATACAACAAAAAAGATTTGCGGGTGCGCTTGGCATCCCTAAGTGCCCCCCTGTGCCCCAGTACAGTGCTTGGTCTAGATACGCCCCTGCCCCCACCCCGCGCATCAAATATCCTCGATCCATATGTTGTGGTGGGTTATGCCATGGAGCAAATGGACATTGGATGTACCAGATGGCGATCAAACAATTGGAATATTATTTTTGGAATACTCCCGATCACAGGTAAGGACTATCTGATGTCAATTTTAGCTTGATCCTGCAATGTTATTATACCGATCCAGCTAATCAGCGTTTTTAGTGTTCAATACGAATGCCGTTACTGACAATAAAATAATCAGAAATGACCCCCCCCCCCCCCCTTTCATGCATTCATGATGGAACATAATACCTATGATATAGATTTGATTTCGGAATAATAGCGTGTACAGGCAAGAAACGGCAACGTCTATAGTAGAATTGACGTTTAGGCTATAACTCAGCATTTCAGGAATTACCCCAGACCACGCTATAACTATACTTATATTCACCACGGTATAACACGGGAACGTATGGATGGAAAAATGTATTCTTTTTCACATATTGAACGATAGATAGGTGATGTCAAATGGGCCATAGTATTGTATCCATAGCTATAATATAGAATATAGTTATAGCTCGACAAACAAGGTGACGCACTCCTATCTTTTAAGCGTGGCTTTGCTACGACGGGCCCCGACTAATAGCTGGCACTGAATTTAAGGGACATTGTCTTGGAAAATCAAACTCTACAGAGGGAGCTCAAAGTTTGGAGGGCCAAGTCAACCAATCTCAACAAGATCATACTGTAGATCAAACATCATCATATATCAGATCAATCATTAGACAGGGGATGACTGTGACTCCCTGGTCATTCCACCCATCTGATGTGAAAGATAGATATGCTCAAACACAGAGAGTCAATGCTCTGGTTCAGTCATTTAGTCAGGACATAATATATGCTGTGACATGTGGTCAACACAAACCACCAAAGCACCTTCTACTTCCTTATGTAACACTGAGCTCATCCAAACACTGAACAAGCTTGGGCATGGGGTCTCATACTCCCAACTTGAAGAGAATGACACTGCTCTGTGTCTCCAAAAGTTAGCAACAGCCTCAAACCAGAGAGTTGTACTTGTACTGCATCCATCAAGCCTCATGTCTTCACCAATCTTGCATAGGACAATATCGATAGACTTGAGGAAACTCTCACTGGAAAGGGCACATCACATAGAGTCAATGACATAGTTGTACAGGCCAATGTCTATGGACCACAACGGCCAAGAGCTGAGCTTCCACACATTGAGACACTGAAGCAGAGATCAGTCACCATCGAGGACCAAGAACTGGGAGTATATGTAGCAGTGTGGGCCCACAGCCTCTCCCAACCAGGGAAGGAAACCAAGGAAGCTGCTCTCCTTGCCTGCAAGAAGAACCTGGTGTGGGCACTTGCAAGGAAAACAGGTACAGAGAATCAGACAATGATTGACAATGTAATGTAAGAAACTTGAACTTGAAACTTGAAACGCCCAAGCTGGACTGGTTTTAATATCAGCACCAGGGACCAAGAACCATTCACACAATATATAGTTGGGTATCTGCCAACCATCAATTCACCAGCCACACAGTTGACCACAGTGTTTGAAATCCTGAATCAATCAGAGATAATCAGGAAGGAACTGCATCTAGAAACAATTGTGGTAGTCATGGATCAAGCACTCTATGCGAAAGCCACTGAAATTGCCTGGAAGCACAAAGAGTGCTTCTCCAACATTCTTCTCAGAATGGGGACATTCCATACCATATGTAATGCCTTAGCCATCCTAGGAAAGCGATTTCGGGATGCTGGTCTAAAGGACATATGCATAGAGGCTGGAATTGTTGCAGAGGGTTCTGTCAATGGAGTCCTTGATGGTAAACACTATAACCGTGCTGTCAGGGTCCACAAGTACATCTATGAAGCACTGATGAGACTCGCATGGGCAGAGTTCAGAGTTCACACCGTGGGTTGAGGACAGTGTTCCAGAGAAGATTGGGATGATCAAATCATTCTTGGACAATGTGAAAGACATGGCCAGTGACTTGAACCAACAGACGGCGAACAATATGCTACAAAGTCCACTGATAAGAGCTGATAACCCTGTGGACATACTTTCTGGAACACCTCCGTCACAACAATGGAGAGCTCTCTGCATTCTGGATGTCATACATTGACATGGTAGAGGACATAATACTTGGCCTTCTGCGTGCCTCTCGTGAGGGGGACTGGGAGTTGCACCTCCATGCTATAAGAACCATGATCCCATGGTGCTTTGCCATGGTGCTTTGCCAAGATAAATTATGCCAGGTACCTGTCCCCTTACTTTGCTCAGATGACAAACCTCCCAGAGAAGAATCCTTCTGTGTATGAGGCCTTCAAGACAGGCCAATTCTCGGTGCAGCTGTCAAGTAACAACCCCTTTGGACGGATCCCTGTGGACCAGGCTGAAGTCAGTTAACAAAGACACACAGACTCCTGGAAGACATGGACGACTTGGAAAATGATTGTGATTATTAGGTTATTAACATAATGTAAAACAAAGTATGGTAGGTTTTGTATTATTATTATATATGTTGTTGTTTTTGACGTCTGTACTAGTCCCGCCTCCCAGACAATTGGAGAGACTGAGAACTGTCTGTACTGACTAATTACAAAAAGTAATTAGTTATTTGAATTCCTGAATAAATTCTGTGATGTGATTATATGTGCCCTGCGTTTTGTATTGAGTTTTCCAAAATAAACAAATATTTTTCTGAAAACCAATAAGCTATAAATCATTGTATAGGTCTAACTGAGCTGAAAATATTGATAGGTCACATGGCATGAAGCTCTGTGGCCCTTATATGAATGTTGAATATGCATATTGATCAATATTCATGGTTTTTTATTACTATTTCAATGTTTTGGGGAGATTTATGTTTTTATAACATGGCTGTATTGAAAGAAATTGTGTTTTGGAGTAAAATTACCAGTAAACAGTCAACATGTAAACGGTAACCATGGCCAAAACATTTACATCATCTGAGTATACCTTTTTAAACGGTATTATAAATGTTGTATTTTTTATGTATTGTCATCACATTTACAGTTACATTTGTAGTCAAGGAGTAGGAGAACACATTCCGTTGGATTATTATTGGTTATAATGGTCATATTGCCTTTTAAATTAAGATTATGTACCAGGCGAGGATACAAAAAAATTAAGTTCTTTATTGTATCTCCATTTACTCTGGAATGGTAATAGATGTATGTTTACTTATACTGGATTCATATGTCATAGCTTGTTACCTATCAAAGGAGACCAGAAACATGCATATAGGCCTTATGGTTCAGGAGCTATCATGATTAATTTGGGGCATGTAATTTAGGACAGGAGGCCTGAAAAATATGCTTGGTAGTGTTATAAAATGGGCAATAGCACACATTTGGAGGCAACTGCTGCATTGCTATCACATCTTTTCTAGCAATAGGGGTGTATACCTTCTCAAAAATCACTATGGAAGTTAGTCCCCCAAGATGGTACCGACCAACCCTACTGGCTCACGGCCTAAAAGTAGTACAAAAGAAGCAGTGAAAACAGTATAAATATTTAAAAGTTAGCCGCATGGCAATGACAAAAAAACGAATAGCATCAATTTATAATGATCGAAAATTGTCGGAAAGTGTCGCTGCAGAGGTTATGGTTTCTTCTCCTCCTCTTTGTTGGCACCTTGCATGGTTGCCTCTGCCATCGGTGTGTGAATGTGTGAGTGAATGGGTAAAAATGTGAGGAACAAATTGTAAAGCGCTTTGGATAAAAGTGCTATGTAAAATGTGCCCTTTACCCTCATGAAAACACACAGATACATAGAAGAATATGTGGGCTACTGGATTATCAATGTTACTGTAGAGACCTGAGCAACACTGTGTTACTGTAGAGACCTGAGACCTGAGCAACACTATGTTACTGTAGAGACCTGAGACCTGAGCAACACTGTGTTACTGTAGAGACTAGGGATGCACCGATCCGACTTTTTCAGTCCCGATACCGATACCTGGGTTTGGGTATCGGTCGATACCGATCCGATACGGCATTGTTAAAAAAATATATATATATATATTAAAATATATTTTGTTTTTAAGAATTGTAAAGGATCACAAGTGTGTTTTTGATTTGTTGTAAACAAAGACAGAAAATAAACTTCATTCATTCAATTAATGAACTGTATGCCTCACTGTCACTGTGTGGAAGAGACTGGGATCATTCTTTTGTGCAAGGCAACATCAGGCTTGACTTAAAACATTACTTTCCTAACTTAGTGAAATTAAAGGTAACAAATTAACACATAGATATAAATGTACTGAATGGTTATTTCTTATTTTATTTATTATAAAAAAAATTAAAATAAAAAAAAACGATATATATTTTCTTTTTACCGATACCCAATCCAGCTATTTTACTGATATCGGCGGCCTATACCGATACCAATATCGGATCGGTGCATCCCTAGTAGAGACCTGAGCAACACTGTGTTACTGTAGAGACCTGAGACCTGAGCAACACTGTTACTGTAGAGACCTGAGACCTGAGCAACACTGTTACTGTAGAGACCTGAGACCTGAGCAACACTGTGTTACTGTAGAGACCTGAGACCTGAGCAACACTGTTACTGTAGAGACCTGAGACCTGAGCAACACTGTTACTGTAGAGACCTGAGACCTGAGCAACACTGTGTTACTGTAGAGACCTGAGACCTGAGCAACACTGTTACTGTAGAGACCTGAGACCTGAGCAACACTGTTACTGTAGAGACCTGAGACCTGAGCAACACTGTGTTACTGTAGAGACCTGAGACCTGAGCAACACTGTTACTGTAGAGACCTGAGACCTGAGCAACACTGTTACTGTAGAGACCTGAGACCTGAGCAACACTGTTACTGTAGAGACCTGAGACCTGAGCAACACTGTGATACTGTAGAGACCTGAGACCTGAGCAACACTGTTACTGTAGAGACCTGAGACCTGAGCAACACTGTTACTGTAGAGACCTGAGACCTGAGAAACAATGTTACTGTAGAGACCTGAGACCTGAGCAACACTGTGTTACTGTAGAGACCTGAGACCTGAGCAACACTGTTACTGTAGAGACCTGAGACCTGAGCAACACTGTTACTGTAGAGACCTGAGACCTGAGCAACACTGTGTTACTGTAGAGACCTGAGACCTGAGCAACACTGTTACTGTAGAGACCTGAGACCTGAGCAACACTGTTACTGTAGAGACCTGAGACCTGAGCAACACTGTTACTGTAGAGACCTGAGACCTGAGCAACACTGTTACTGTAGAGACCTGAGACCTGAGCAACACTGTTACTGTAGAGACCTGAGACCTGAGCAACACTGTTACTGTAGAGACCTGAGACCTGAGCAACACTGTTACTGTAGAGACCTGAGACCTGAGCAACACTGTTACTGTAGAGACCTGAGACCTGAGCAACACTGTGTTACTGTAGAGACCTGAGACCTGAGCAACACTGTTACTGTAGAGACCTGAGACCTGAGCAACACTGTTACTGTAGAGACCTGAGACCTGAGCAACACTGTTACTGTAGAGACCTGAGACCTGAGCAACACTGTTACTGTAGAGACCTGAGACCTGAGCAACACTGTGTTACTGTAGAGACCTGAGACCTGAGCAACACTGTTACTGTAGAGACCTGAGACCTGAGCAACACTGTGTTACTGTAGAGACCTGAGACCTGAGCAACACTGTGTTACTGTAGAGACCTGAGACCTGAGCAACACTGTGTTACTGTAGAGACCTGAGACCTGAGCAACACTGTGATACTATAGAGACCTGAGACCTGAGCAACACTGTGTTACTGTAGAGACCTGAGACCTGAGCAACACTGTGTTACTGTAGAGACCTGAGACCTGAGCAACACTGTTACTGTAGAGACCTGAGACCTGAGCAACACTGTTACTGTAGAGACCTGAGACCTGAGCAACACTGTGTTACTGTAGAGACCTGAGACCTGAGCAACACGGTGTTACTGTAGAGACCTGAGACCTGAGCAACACTGTTACTGTAGAGACCTGAGACCTGAGCAACACTGTGTTACTGTAGAGACCTGAGACCTGAGCAACACTGTTACTGTAGAGACCTGAGACCTGAGCAACACGGTGTTACTGTAGAGACCTGAGACCTGAGCAACACTGTTACTGTAGAGACATGAGACCTGAGCAACACTGTTACTGTAGAGACCTGAGACCTGAGCAACACTGTTACTGTAGAGACCTGAGACCTGAGCAACACTGTGTTACTGTAGAGACCTGAGACCTGAGCAACACTGTGTTACTGTAGAGACCTGAGACCTGAGCAACACTGTTACTGTAGAGACCTGAGACCTGAGCAACACTGTGTTACTGTAGAGACCTGAGACCTGAGCAACACTGTGTTACTGTAGAGACCTGAGACCTGAGCAACACTGTTACTGTAGAGACCTGAGACCTGAGCAACACTGTGTTACTGGGCAACACAATGTTGTTTCTTAAAAATGTAGTTTGGGGAACAGACCATTTGCTTGTGACGGATTTCGTTTTTGTGGTGCAGTATTTATCCAATGATTTTCCCCACCAGCATCTGAAGCAGTGTTTTCTCTCGTTAAAATGTCTCATTTTACCCCCAACTCAATAAAGAGAAGGAGGAGCATTGATTGTGTGTGTGCTAATTTAGCTCTTTATACAAGCCATGCTTTAATGTTGCCTTCCCAGGGTACTTTCTACTGGGAGGAACATGTCTGCCAGGCAGTAAAGAGTCCTAAATGCCTCAGTATTCCTGCCCAATAAACTCAGAGGGCGAAAATGCTGGCGGGTGGAAAGGTTCGACAGCTCCTTTGTTGTGTTGGAACGGTCAGTGAACACCTGAGAGACAGATGATCTGTTACTGTTATAGATCTGAGACTGGAGGAGGTCTGTGTCCTGCTTCTCTTCAACCTCCTGCAACCATCTGCTTCATAAAACACTGGAGGAGCGAGAATCCATAACATTTGATATATTTGTAAAATGAATACCACTGTGAGGTATTGGAGCAGCTCCTCTGTGCCCCTGTGCCCCACGGCTTGGGTGGTGTGGAGGTTTTTGTGTGTAAAATGGTAAATGGTGCATTTATATAGCGCTTTTATAAGATAAGATAAGATATTCCTTTATTGATCCCCTTGGGGGAAATTCAGGCATCATAGCACCATGGGGGAGGGGGAAGGGAGGTACAGGTAGTAAAAAACGCAGTGTAAACAATTAGTGCTGTCAGGCGATTACATTTTTTTATCTAATTAATTACAGGATTTGTAATTAATTAATCTAATTAATCACATTTTAATCGCATAACTATTTTATGGCTGATATTCTGTATTTTATAATCATATTTCAAATTGCATGTGTCCGGATGGCAGAATTCAGTACTGTATACAAAACCTTCTGTTTAATCATCTTCCATATATTAATTTGCTTCGATTTTTCAGGTCTGGTCAATTTGAGCATGGTGTTATTCACAGTCAAAGATAAAAACACAGTATTTCTGACACTGGGAATACATTCCCTGAGATCCATACTGTAGATGTCCCTAGAATCTGATACCAAGAACATGCAAATGGGTCACATTAAAAAAAAAAATCTGTATTTTTACACTGTACATAAGTAAAATCTTGAGCTACTTATACTTTAGGTGAGTATTTTCATTTTAGGGAACTTTTTACTTTTACTCCACTACATTTCAAAGGAAATATTGTACTTTTACTCCACTACATTTATCTGAACCCATCAGTTAACTTACTAGTTACGAGGGGGGGCAGGTGGCGCACGGAGATTACGTTCGTCACCAACACCGGGAGACACTGGATTCGCCTGTTCGAATCCAGCTCCCGGCGTTGCTATCAGCTTGGCTGGCCTCTCACACTGATACAATTGGCTGTATCAGGGGGTGGGAAAGCTGAAGGGTGGGTCCTGGGCGTTGTGGACAGCGACCCCTACAGTTCGGTCGGGGCGCCTGCTCAGCAAGGGTTGGAACTAAGGAGAGATAGTGTGGCCTCCCACACGCTACACTCTCCCCGGTGAGAACCTGCGCGGCCAGGTTGGCCTGCCCCAGGCTGCACATGCGTCGGAGGAAAGCAGTAGGGGAAAGTACGCAACAACCAGGAAGGGTGGGATGGAGAAAAAATCGGGAAAAAGGAGGGGAAGAAAGATAATAAAAAAAAAAAAAAAACGTACTAGTTACTTTGAAGAAAAATATTTTGCATAGAACATGGCAGAAATGTATGAAGATAATCAGTGGTGCGTTATTGAAATCATCTGGGGTTGCACGCACCTAATGCACGCGCGCTCCCGGCGTGTGCGCGCGCTCCCGCGAATGCGCATTTAATGTCCCCTCGCTTGAGCACAGACTAAAGACAGTGCCTAATTGCCTCTCCGAATGGAATGTAACACATGTCATTCACAACAAGTTAGGTGTGAATGTATTCTAGAACGTATTTAACACACCTGACGACCGGCGCTATTGATATGCAAATATCGAGTACTTATCCCATGAAGAACGCATGCCTGAAGATAATATACTTTCACATTTGAAGCCTGTCAACTTCAAGAGGACATAATCAGCAGCAGCACAACTGGACCACGTACCACTTTAACATGACCTTTAATCAGAGCAGCATAACTGGACCACACACCAATCTCTTTCTAACACACACACACATATACTGTCTCTCCCCTCTCTCTCTTTCTAACACACACACACACACACATATACTGTCTCTCCCCTCTCTCTCTTTCTAACACACACACTGTCTCTCCCCCCCCCCTCTCTCTCTCTCTCTCTCTCTCTCTCTCTCTCTCTCTCTCCCTCTCTCTCTTTCTGACACACACACACACACTGTCTCTCTCCCCCCCTCTCTCTCTTAACACACACACACACACACACACACACACACTGTCTCTCTCCCCCCTCTCTCTCTTTCTAACACACACACACACACACACAATGTCTCTCCCCCTCTCTCTCTTTCTAACACACAAATTATTTCAATTTTTGGAAAGAATTCCTCCCTAATATTTCTGTACTTTTCACATTGTGTTAGGAAGTATCTCTCTCTCTCCCTCTCTCTCTCTCTCTCTCTCTCTCTCTCTCTCTCTCTCTCTCTCTCTCTCTCTTTCTAACACACACACACACTGTCTCTCTCCCCCCTCTCTCTCTTTCTAACACACACACACACACACACAATGTCTCTCCCCCTCTCTCTCTTTCTAACACACACACACACACACACACACACAGCCCCTCTCTATCTCTCTCTTTCTAACACACACACACACTGTCTCTCCCCATCTCTCTCTTTTCAACACACACACACACACACACACACCTCTCTCTCTCTCTCTCTCTCTCTCTCTCTCTCTCTCTCTCTCTCTCTCTCTCTCTCTCTCTCTCTCTCTCTCTCTCTCTCTCTCTCTCTCTCTCTCTCTCTCTCTCTCTCTCTCTCTCTACACACATAGCCTTCTATCTATATCACAGCGTCAGGAGACAGGGAGGAACCGAGACGTGAAACTCCCAGAGCTCATCACCTCCTCATCACCTCCTCATCACCTCCCAGAGCTCATCATCTCCTCATCACCTCCCAGAGCTCATCACCTCCTCATCACCTCCTCATCACCTCCCAGAGCTCATCACCTCCTCATCACCTCCTCATCATCTCCCAGAGCTCATCACCTCCTCATCACCTCCTCATCATCTCCCAGAGCTCATCACCTCCTCATCACCTCCTCATCGCCTCCTCATCATCTCCCAGAGCTCATCACCTCCTCATCACCTCCTCATCACCTCCTCATCATCTCCCAGAGCTCATCACCTCCTCATCACCTCCTCATCATCTCCCAGAGCTCATCACCTCCTCATCACCTCCTCATCATCTCCCAGAGCTCATCACCTCCTCATCACCTCCTCATCATCTCCCAGAGTTCATCACCTCCTCATCATCTCCTCATCACCTCCTCATCACCTCCTCATCATCTCCTCATCACCTCCTCATCACCTCATCATCTCCTCATCATCTCCTCATCACCTCCTCATCACCTCCTCATCACCTCCTCATCATCTCCTCATCACCTCCTCATCACCTCCTCATCACCTCCTCATCATCACCTCATCATCTCCTCATCATCTCCTCATCATCTCCTCATCACCTCCTCATCACCTCCTCATCACCTCCTCATCACCTCCTCATCATCTCCTCATCACCTCCTCATCACCTCCTCATCACCTCACCATCTCCTCATCACCTCCTCATCACCTCCTCATCACCTCCTCATCACCTCCTCATCATCTCCTCATCATCTCCTCATCACCTCCTCATCATCTCCTCATCATCTCCTCATCATCTCCTCATCACCTCCTCATCACCTCCTCATCACCTCATCATCTCCTCATCATCTCCTCATCACCTCCTCATCACCTCCTCATCACCTCCTCATCATCTCCTCATCACCTCCTCATCATCTCCTCATCACCTCCTCATCATCTCCTCATCATCTCCTCATCATCTCCTCATCACCTCCTCATCACCTCCTCATCACCTCATCATCTCCTCATCACCTCCTCATCATCTCCTCATCACCTCATCACCTCCTCATCACCTCCTCATCACCTCCTCATCATCTCCTCCTCATCTCCTCATCATCTCCTCATCACCTCATCACCTCCTCATCATCTCCTCATCACCTCCTCATCACCTCCTCATCACCTCCTCATCACCTCCTCATCACCTCCTCATCACCTCCTCATCACTTCCTCATCACCTCCTCATCACCTCCTCATCACCTCCTCATCACCTCCTCATCACCTCCTCATCACTTCCTCATCACCTCCTCATCACCTCCTCATCATCTCCTCATCACCTCCTCATCACCTCCTCATCATCTCCTCATCATCTCCTCATCACCTCCTCATCATCTCCTCATCACCTCCTCATCACCTCCTCATCACCTCCTCATCATCTCCTCATCACCTCCTCATCACCTCCTCATCACCTCCTCATCATCTCCTCATCACCTCCTCATCACCTCCTCATCACCTCATCACCTCCTCATCACCTCCTCATCACCTCCTCATCATCTCCTCATCACCTCCCAGAGCTCATCACCTCCTCATCACCTCCTCATCATCTCCTCATCACCTCCCAGAGCTCATCACCTCCTCATCATCTCCTCATCACCTCCTCATCATCTCCTCATCACCTCCTCATCACCTCCTCATCACCTCCTCATCACCTCCTCATCATCTCCTCATCACCTCCTCATCATCTCCTCATCACCTCCTCATCACCTCCTCATCACCTCCTCATCATCTCCTCATCACCTCCTCATCACCTCCTCATCACCTCCTCATCACCTCATCATCTCCTCATCACCTCCTCATCACCTCCTCATCACCTCCTCATCACCTCCTCATCACCTCATCATCTCCTCATCACCTCCTCATCACCTCCTCATCACCTCCTCATCACCTCATCACCTCCTCATCACCTCCTCATCACCTCCCAGAGCTCATCACCTCCTCATCACCTCCTCATCACCTCCTCATCACCTCCTCATCACCTCCTCATCATCTCCTCATCACCTCATCATCTCCTCATCACCTCCTCATCACCTCCTCATCACCTCCTCATCACCTCATCACCTCCTCATCACCTCCTCATCACCTCATCATCTCCTCATCACCTCCTCATCATCTCCTCACCTCCTCATCACCTCCTCATCATCTCCTCATCACCTCATCATCTCCTCATCACCTCCTCATCACCTCCTCATCATCTCCTCATCTCCTCATCATCTCCTCATCACCTCCTCATCATCTCCTCATCATCTCCTCATCACCTCCTCATCACCTCCTCATCACCTCCTCATCATCTCCTCATCACCTCCTCATCACCTCCTCATCATCTCCTCATCATCTCCTCATCATCTCCTCATCACCTCCTCATCACCTCCTCATCACCTCCTCATCATCTCCTCATCATCTCCTCATCACCTCCTCATCACCTCCTCATCACCTCCTCATCACCTCCTCATCATCTCCTCATCACCTCCTCATCATCTCCTCATCACCTCCTCATCACCTCCTCATCACCTCCTCATCACCTCCTCATCATCTCCTCATCATCTCCTCATCATCTCCTCATCACCTCCTCATCATCTCCTCATCACCTCCTCATCACCTCCTCATCACCTCCTCATCATCTCCTCATCATCTCCTCATCATCTCCTCATCACCTCCTCATCACCTCCTCATCATCTCCTCATCACCTCCTCATCACCTCCTCATCATCTCCTCATCACCTCCTCATCACCTCCTCATCACCTCCTCATCATCTCCTCATCATCTCCTCATCACCTCCTCATCACCTCCTCATCATCTCCTCATCATCTCCTCATCATCTCCTCATCATCTCCTCATCATCTCCTCATCACCTCCTCATCACCTCCCAGGTTAAAATGACAAGGAACAGAATAATGTAACAGAGAGAGGAGGAATAAGGTCAGAGGTTAAATGACAAGGAACAGAATAATGTAACAGAGAGAGGAGGAATAAGGTCAGAGGTTAAATGACAAGGAACAGAATAATGTATTAATTTTCATTGTATTTCATTTTCATTTTCATCGTATCGTTCATTGTACGGCAAACTGTCTGTTTAACTGTGCACATGACAATAAACAATCTTGAATCTTGATGAAACCGGATCTTTCTAATTTCTGAATGTGTGGCTGTTTCAATTGGTCCATAACTGTATGTTAAACCCAAACCAATATCTTGATCATTCTTTTTTGAAACGCAAAAACTATCGTAATGTGTTCTTCTTCTTCTTCTTCTTCTTTTGAATTTCCGGCAGAGTAGACGCATCGTGGCGTATTACTGCCCTCCGCACTTCTTTTGATGATCTCTTCTTCTTCTTCTTCTTCTTCTTCTTCTTTCTTGGCGTATTTCTTCCCTCCTCATTTCTTATACTACACTAGTGGTGTTCCATCTTTAGGCCTCTTCAACTCACACTTTCTCCTTCTTCTCTGCTCCTCTTGCCTGTCCAATACTAATACATACACTAACGCTATATCCTCTGGTACAACTCTGAAGCATGCAGAAATGTCAGCACTGCCTCTGTGATCAACTGGTGGTTCTCTTTTCATTTCTTGAAGTTAAGGGTTGAAGACCACAACCTGGGTCACGGTGTATTACTAGACTCTGTGAGTCCTGTCTGGGGTACCCAGCAACACCCTGGACAGGCTCCAGTATGTGCAGAACTCAGCTCTGCCACGGTTCTCCGCACACCAAGCCCTGGCAGCACATCAGCCCCACCGTCATCCACCTCCACTGACTCTATCTCATACAAGATCCTCATCCTTACTTACAAATCCCTCCATGCCCTTGCCTCCCAATACCCATCTGCCCTCCTCCACCCCTCCACCTCCTCCCGCAGGCTGCGATCCTCAAGCAGAAATCTGCTTTCCATCCCCAGTGTGGCACTCTGAAACTCTCTCTCTGAGATCCGCTCTGTCACATCCTTGGACTCCTTTCTGTAGTGTGATAGTAAAGGGTTAACCTTCTGTGTTGTCGCAGTGAAAGGGTTAACCATTTGGTAGTGCGGCAGTGACAGGGTTAACCTTCTGTGTTGTCGCAGTGAAAGGGTTAACCGTTTGGTGGTGCGGCAGTGACAGCCCTGAAAACCCACCTGTTCAGGACCCACCTATAGTCGTCTGCCTGTTCAGGACCCACCTATAGTCGTCTGCCTGTCCCACCTGTTCAGGACCCACCTATAGTCGTCTGCCTGTCCCACCTGTTCAGGACCCACCTATAGTCGTCTGCCTGTTCAGGACCCACCTATAGTCGTCTGCCTGTTCAGGACCCACCTATAGTCGTCTGCCTGTCCATCATTGTTATTATTGTGTATTTTTCTTATGTTTTATTTGACTTTTTGTTGCTTTGTAAATAATCCTTGGGTTTCATGAAAGGTGCTATATAAATCCAATCTATTATTATTATTATTATTATTATTATTATTATTATTATTATTATTATTATAGCTGAAACTGACTATGTTTAATGTATATGAATACAGCACTAGCAGATGGTTGGCTATTAGGGCTGACCCCTATTAGTCGATTAGTCGACTAATCGGTCGAAAGGAGCCGTAGTCGACTAGCCAACCTCTTAGTCGAATAGTAAAAAAAATAAAAATAAAAAAATATATATTGTGGTGTCACATTAAGGGAGTCTCTCACGCAAGTTGACGCGTCACAGGGGAGGAGATATAGGGGAGTGGAGGTGTGTGTACGGGGTGGATTCTGTGAATGAATAAAGTAGGAAGTCACTGAAGGACCTGTCACGCGCATTATTGAATCGCCTCTTCCTTCAACTTCCCACATTGGTGACCCTGATCGTTGGATTATTATTATTATTGTTATTATTATGAGTGATAACGAAGAAAACGCTGTTCGGCCCGCGGCGGTGGCAGCTGCGGTGTCTGTCAAGTTGCCCGAGTTTTGGCAGCACGACCCGGACCCATGGTTCCAACATGTCGAGGCTCAATTCCATCTGCGAGGTGTCACAGTGGACGACACGAAATACTATCATGTCGTCGCTGCATTGGATGCACAGACCACCCGTCGCGTCATGGGATTTTTACGAGAGCCGCCAGCCATGGGGAAATACGCCGCTCTCAAACAACAGCTGTTACGGCTGTTTCAGCTGTCAGATACGGAGCGGGCGGAGCGCCTGTTGTCACTGAACGGTTTAGGTGACAGTAAACCAACCGAGCTCATGGAGAACATGTTGGCGTTGCTCGGCTCAGGTGACGCATCGTTTTTGTTTATACAGTTATTTCTGCGTCAGCTTCCACCTCCAGTACGCACTGCCTTGGCCAGCTCGCCGCTCGTGAGAGCCAAGGATTATCGGGGGATGGCAGAAGAGGCTGACAGAATATTGCTGGCAACCCGCCACTACAGCGTTAACGTTAACGCTGCGCTGCCGGCGGGGGAGATGACGGGAGCTACGGTATCGGATCGCCGGAGGGAGAATGAACTTTGTTTTCTTCATCTGCGTTATGGTGCCAAAGCCAGGCGAAGTGAGCAGCCTTGCTCTTTTTCCGGCCAGGGAAATGCCAGAGCCGGCGCTCATTAACAGCTGTGAGTGCTGGCGACACGACGAGGCTGCTGTTAATTGAGGACACGTTGTCCAGTAGGCGCTTGCTGGTGGATTCGGGAGCCCAGCGGAGTATCCTGCCAGCTTCAGCTGCGGACGGCTTGAGTGGCAGTCACGGCCCCCCGCTGGACGCCGCCAATGGAACTCCGATTCGCACCGTCTGCACCAGGTCAGTGACTGTTTGTTTCAATGGACATGCTTTTAATTGGGATTTTGTAATTGCTTCTGTGTCAATGTCTATACTGGGCGCGGATTTTTTATGTGCTCATAGACTTTTGGTGGATGTGGCGAACCGCCGCTTAATTGACGCTGTGTCATTTGCCACTTACCCCTGCACTCTGGGGGGGGGGGCCGGCTCACCCTCGCCAACATCCTCGCCACAGGGGACGTGTACCAGCGGCTTCTCGCTGATTTCCCCGCTCTGACTGTACCCGCGTTTTCTGCTATGGTCGCAAAACATGGGGTGGAGCATTATATCCCCACGGCTGGTCCGCCAGTTTTCGCGCGCGCACGCCGCCTTGACGCCGCTAAACTGGCCATCGCTAAAGGGGAGTTTGACACAATGGAGCAGCTCGGCATTGTGCGGCGCTCCGACAGCCCGTGGGCCTCGCCTTTGCATATGGTTCCGAAGGCTGATGGGAAGTGGCGCCCGTGTGGAGATTTCCGGCGCCTCAATAGTGCCACGGATCATGACCGCTACCCTGTCCCGCACATTCAGGACTTTTCTGTTCACCTGGCCGGGACCACCATTTTCTCCAAGGTGGATTTGGTGCGGGGCTACCACCAGGTGCCAGTCCATCCCAGGGACGTGCCCAAGACCGCCGTTATTACCCCGTTTGGACTTTTCGAGTTTTTAAGGATGCCTTTCGGACTCAAGGGGGCAGCGCAGACCTTCCAGCGGTTAATGGACTCTGTGCTGCGAGGGTTGTCATTTTTGTTTGTGTATTTAGACGACATCCTGGTGGCCAGCACATCTGCTGAGGAGCATTGTTTGCACCTCCGACAGCTGTTTCAGCGGCTGAATGAACATGGGCTGATTGTTAACCCTGTGTCAGTTCGGCCGGCCAGACATAGACTTCCTGGGCCATCACATCTCTTCACAGGGAGCTGTGCCTCTGCCCACCAAGGTGGAGGCGATCACTGCCTTCCCACGTCCTCGCACCATCAAGCCCCTACAGGAGTTCCTCGGTATGGTACATTTTTATAACCGATTCATACCAGGAGCGGCTCTCTTGATGCACCCCCTGTACGAGGCACTAAGGGGCAAGAAGGACAATCAGGAGGTGGACTGGTCCCCTGAGAGGGTCCAGGCGTTTGATAGTGCTAAGGCTGCTCTCGCTAACGCTACTATGCTGGCACACCCGTACCCGGCCGCTCCAATAGCCCTCACGACCGATGCCTCGGACTATGCTGTGGGGGCGGTGTGTGATCAGTGGGTGGCCGGCGCCTGGCAGCCTCTGGCCTTTTTCAGCAGGACACTGCGGGACAACGAGAGGAAATACAGCACGTTTGACAGGGAGCTGCTGGCCCTTTTCCTCGCCACACGTCATTTCAGGTTCCTGTTGGAGGGCCGGGAGTTCACCGCTTTCGTGGACCACAAGCCTCTGACCTTTGCCATGGCTAAGACCACGGAACCATGGTCGGCACGGCAGCAGCGCCAACTGTCCGCCATTTCGGAATTCACCACGGACCTGCAGCATGTGGCGGGCAAGGACAACCTGGTGGCTGACTGCCTCTCCAGAGTGCGGGTCAACACTGTGCACCTGGGTGTGGACTACGCAGCCATGGCAGTTGACCAGTGCATGGACATGGACATCCAGGCATTCAGGACGGCCACGACAGGACTGAGACTGGAGGATGTGGTGTTCCAGGACAGTAAGGCCACGCTCCTCTGCGATGTCTCCACCGGCCGACCTCGCCCGATGGTCCCCGCTGGCTGGCGCCGTCGCATTTACGATGCTATACATGCTTTGTCGCACCCGGGGGTGAAGGCATCAGTTAAGCTGGTGGGGGCTAGGTTCGTCTGGCCGGGCCTCAGGAAGGACGTCAAGGGGTGGGCTGCCTCTTGTGTAGCGTGCCAGCGCGCCAAGGTGCATCGGCACACTAAGGCCCCGCTGGGGCCATTTCTCATCCCGGAGAGACGTTTTGATCACGTTAACGTGGACCTGGTGGGCCCGCTGCCCCCCTCCCAGGGGTTCACTCACCTGCTGACCATGGTGGACAGGACCACCAGGTGGCCGGAGGCTGTGCCCCTGTCATCCACTACATCGGCGGACGTGGCTCGGGCGTTCATCTCCACCTGGGTGGCCCGTTTCGGTACCCCTGCGGATCTAACTTCAGACAGAGGGCCCCAGTTCACGTCAGAGCTGTGGAGCGCCGTGGCGGAGAGTTTGGGGGTGAAACTCCACCGCACCGTGGCATACAACCCGCAGGCAAATGGTCTCTGTGAGCGTTTCCACCGCACTCTTACGGCTCTTACGGACAGTAATTGGGTTGACCGTTTTATATATTTTTTTTTATATCATTCTTTCCAAAAGAAAAGAGGCCTAGAAGCGTGGCTAACGCTAATGGCACGCATACCAGAGGTTAACTGCCTACGAAAACAGGCACAGAGGCACTGAAAGAGGATTTCACCCATCTAATGAACACACTACATTTACATTTACAATTAGCTGACGCTTTTATCCAAAGCGACTTACAAGTTCTGTACGACAAGACAGCAAGAAGGGTACAACTCTATCAGCTGAGTAACAATGTTTATCAAAGTGTTGCGTGTTACAGTGTAGGTTAGTTTATTAGGACAAGTGCATGACAGTAAGGTTAGTCAGGGTTAGATTTTTTTTTCAAGATGTATCCATCAGTGGACCAATTGCATGCTTTTGCAGAGGACAAGAAGCCTTCAGTCGACTCCTTCAGACATTAAGCACCCCCACAGCCCAAATGGAATGATAATAATTTTTTTTTAAATAAATATTAAAAGAATATTATACTTTTTCTTTTTTTTTAGTCGACCAATAGTCTACTAACGGCAAATTTTGGCCAATCATAGTCGACCATCCAAATCCTTAGTCGGGGACAGCCCTATTGGCTATATACAACATTAGCAGACATATTAAGCACTCATTTTGCAGTTGGCATCTAATGCCTAAAAAGATTGTTTGTGTTAAAGGATGACTTCGCTATTCTGGACCTGTGTCAGGTACAGTACATGGTAGACAGACGGCGAATAGGGTCTGAGGTCCAAAATAGCAAAGTTATCCTTTAAGGGAAGCAAATAAGTCAGACAGTCCAGTCGCTACATCGCACATTTAAAGCACAGATCGGGCAGCAGTCGGGTAGTTGGGCGGCAGTCGGGTAGTTGGGCAGCAGTCGGGTAGTTGGGCAGCACTCAGGTAGTTGGGCAGCAGTCAGGTAGTTGGGCAGCAGTCAGGTAGTTGGGGTAGTTGGGCAGCAGTCAGGTAGTTGGGCAGCAGTCAGGTAGTTGGGCAGCAGTCAGGTAGTTGGGCAGCAGCAGTCAGGTAGTTGGGCAGCAGTCAGGTAGTTGGGCAGCAGTCAGGTAGTTGGGCAGCAGCAGTCAGGTAGTTGGGCAGCAGTCAGGTAGTTGGGCAGCAGTCAGGTAGTTGGGCAGCAGTCAGGTAGTTGGGCAGCAGCAGTCAGGTAGTTGGGCAGCAGTCAGGTAGTTGGGCAGCAGCAGTCAGGTAGTTGGGCAGCAGTCAGGTAGTTGGGCAGCAGTCAGGTAGTTGGGCAGCAGTCAGGTAGTTGGGCAGCAGCAGTCAGGTAGTTGGACAGCACTCAGGTAGTTGGGCAGCAGTCAGGTAGTTGGGCAGCAGTCAGGTAGTTGGGCAGCAGCAGTCAGGTAGTTGGGCAGCAGTCAGGTAGTTGGGCAGCAGCAGTCAGGTAGTTGGGCAGCAGTCAGGTAGTTGGGCAGCAGTCAGGTAGTTGGGCAGCAGTCAGGTAGTTGGGCAGCAGTCAGGTAGTTGGGCAGCAGCAGTCAGGTAGTTGGGCAGCAGTCAGGTAGTTGGGCAGCAGCAGTCAGGTAGTTGGGCAGCAGCAGTCAGGTAGTTGGGCAGCAGTCAGGTAGTTGGGCAGCAGTCAGGTAGTTGGGCAGCAGTCAGGTAGTTGGGCAGCAGTCAGGTAGTTGGGCAGCAGCAATCAGGTAGTTGGGCAGCAGTCAGGTAGTTGGGCAGCAGTCAGGTAGTTGGGCAGCAGCAGTCAGGTAGTTGGGCAGCAGTCAGGTAGTTGGGAAGCAGTCAGGTAGTTGGGCAGCAGCAGTCAGGTAGTTGGGCAGCAGTCAGGTAGTTGGGCAGCAGCAGTCAGGTAGTTGGGCAGCAGTCAGGTAGTTGGGCAGCAGCAGTCAGATAGTTGGGCAGCAGTCAGGTAGTTGGGCAGCAGCAGTCAGGTAGTTGGGCAGCAGCCAGGTAGTTGGGCAGCAGCAGTCAGGTAGTTGGGCAGCAGTCAGGTAGTTGGGCAGCAGTCAGGTAGTTGGGCAGCAGCAGTCAGGTAGTTGGGCAGCAGTCAGGTAGTTGGGCAGCAGCAGTCAGGTAGTTGGGCAGCAGTCAGGTAGTTGGGCAGCAGTCAGGTAGTTGGGCAGCAGCAGTCAGGTAGTTGGGCAGCAGCAGTCAGGTAGTTGGGCAGCAGCAGTCAGGTAGTTGGGCAGCAGTCAGGTAGTTGGGCAGCAGTCAGGTAGTTGGGCAGCAGTCAGGTAGTTGGGCAGCAGTCAGGTAGTTGGGCAGCAGTCAGGTAGTTGGGCAGCAGCCAGGTAGTTGGGCAGCAGTCAGGTAGTTGGGCAGCAGCAGTCAGGTAGTTGGGCAGCAGTCAGGTAGTTGGGCAGCAGTCAGGTAGTTGGGCAGCAGCAGTCAGGTAGTTGGGCAGCAGTCAGGTAGTTGGGCAGCAGTCAGGTAGTTGGGCAGCAGTCAGGTAGTTGGGCAGCAGTCAGGTAGTTGGGCAGCAGCAGTCAGGTAGTTGGGCAGCAGTCAGGTAGTTGGGCAGCAGTCAGGTAGTTGGGCAGCAGCAGTCAGGTAGTTGGGCAGCAGTCAGGTAGTTGGGCAGCAGCAGTCAGGTAGTTGGGCAGCAGTCAGGTAGTTGGGCAGCAGTCAGGTAGTTGGGCAGCAGCAGTCAGGTAGTTGGGCAGCAGTCAGGTAGTTGGGCAGCAGCAGTCAGGTAGTTGGGCAGCAGTCAGGTAGTTGGGCAGCAGTCAGGTAGTTGGGCTGCAGCAGTCAGGTAGTTGGGCAGCAGTCAGGTAGTTGGGCAGCAGCAGTCAGGTAGTTGGGCAGCAGTCAGGTAGTTGGGCAGCAGCAGTCAGGTAGTTGGGCAGCAGTCAGGTAGTTGGGCAGCAGTCAGGTAGTTGGGCAGCAGTCAGGTAGTTGGGCAGCAGCAGTCAGGTAGTTGGGCAGCAGTCAGGTAGTTGGGCAGCAGCAGTCAGGTAGTTGGGCAGCAGTCAGGTAGTTGGGCAGCAGCAGTCAGGTAGTTGGGCAGCAGTCAGGTAGTTGGGCAGCAGCAGTCAGGTAGTTGGGCAGCAGTCAGGTAGTTGGGCAGCAGTCAGGTAGTTGGGCAGCAGTCAGGTAGTTGGGCAGCAGTCAGGTAGTTGGGCAGCAGCAGTCAGGTAGTTGGGCAGCAGTCAGGTAGTTGGGCAGCAGTCAGGTAGTTGGGCAGCAGCAGTCAGGTAGTTGGGCAGCAGCACTCAGGTAGTTGGGCAGCAGTCAGGTAGTTGGGCAGCAGCCAGGTAGTTGGGCAGCAGTCAGGTAGTTGGGCAGCAGTCAGGTAGTTGGGCAGCAGCAGTCAGGTAGTTGGGCAGCAGCAGTCAGGTAGTTGGGCAGCAGTCAGGTAGTTGGGCAGCAGTCAGGTAGTTGGGCAGCAGTCAGGTAGTTGGGCAGCAGCAGCCAGGTAGTTGGGCAGCAGTCAGGTAGTTGGGCAGCAGTCAGGTAGTTGGGCAGCAGTCAGGTAGTTGGGCAGCAGTCAGGTAGTTGGGCAGCAGTCAGGTAGTTGGGCAGCAGTCAGGTAGTTGGGCAGCAGCAGTCAGGTAGTTGGGCAGCAGCAGTCAGGTAGTTGGGCAGCAGTCAGGTAGTTGGACAGCAGTCAGGTAGTTGGGCAGCAGTCAGGTAGTTGGGCAGCAGTCAGGTAGTTGGGCAGCAGCAGTCAGGTAGTTGGGCAGCAGCCAGGTAGTTGGGCAGCAGTCAGGTAGTTGGGCAGCAGTCAGGTAGTTGGGCAGCAGCAGTCAGGTAGTTGGGCAGCAGTCAGGTAGTTGGGCAGCAGTCAGGTAGTTGGGCAGCAGTCAGGTAGTTGGGCAGCAGTCAGGTAGTTGGGCAGCAGCAGTCAGGTAGTTGGGCAGCAGTCAGGTAGTTGGGCAGCAGCAGTCAGGTAGTTGGGCAGCAGCAGCCAGGTAGTTGGGCAGCAGCAGTCAGGTAGTTGGGCAGCAGTCAGGTAGTTGGGCAGCAGTCAGGTAGTTGGGCAGCAGTCAGGTAGTTGGGCAGCAGCAGTCAGGTAGTTGGGCAGCAGTCAGGTAGTTGGGCAGCAGTCAGGTAGTTGGGCAGCAGCAGTCAGGTAGTTGGGCAGCAGTCAGGTTGTTGGGCAGCAGCAGTCAGGTAGTTGGGCAGCAGCCAGGTAGTTGGGCTTGACGTTGGGCAACTAGCGACAGCTCTGAATGTTGACGATCCACAAAGTCATGGTCCATTGGCACAATGCTATAGGTAGAAGTAAAAATTCCAGACAGAAATACTAACTGATAATCTGTCTGTATCAGGACAGAATTATCAAGACAGCAGAAACTGAATAAATATATTATAGCAGGTAAGCTGGTAACGTCATTCTATAAAAGACTGTAACAGTAAGTGTGTTCGTAACTGTGACATGTCTGAAGTAGTGTGCTCTCTTTCTCTCTCTTTTTCTCTCTCTCTCTCAGAATCCACCTCAACAAGACAAATACTGTTAACAGAGTATTTCTAGCATCAGAGAACACATTGAGTTTGTGAGACTTAGTAGCAGATTGGATATTATTTGACATGCAGCATTATTTTGTCTCCTGTTAACGTGACCAAAACCCAACTGAGAATGTGAATAGACTGAGGATACTTTCAGTTAAAAATATTTACAACTAGTTATGAATATCAATATGTGACAACAATGTATGTAGCCTACTCAGTGGTGGAAAGTAACTACGTATTTTTTACTCAAGTACTGTACTTAAGTAATAATAATAATAATAAATTCAATTTGTACCGCACTTTATATTCGTGAAAATCTCAAAGTGCTACAGGAGATAAAGATAAAAAAGTTAAATGAATAAAACAATTAAAATGAATAAGACAACCAATGAAATGGAAGAACATAAAAATTAAATAAAATAAATAAAATAAATAAAATAAATAAAATAAATAAAATAAATAAAATAAATAAAATAAATAAAATAAATAAAATAAATAAAATAAATAAAATAAATAAAATAAATAAAATAAATAAAATAAATAAAATAAATAAAATAAATAAAATAAATAAAATAAATAAAATAAATAAAATAAATAAAATAAATAAAATAAATAAAATAAATAAAATAAATAAAATAAATAAAATAAATAAAATAAATAAAATAAATAAAATAAATAAAATAAATAAAATAAATAAAATAAATAAAATAAATAAAATAAATAAAATAAATAAAATAATAATAAAATGAATAGAAGTAAAAAGAAAAGTAAAAGAAAAATTCTGGCAAAAGCCTTGTTAAAAAGAAATGTTTTTAGGCCCCTTTTAAAAGCCTCGACGGACTGTGGTGCTCTCAGGTGAATGGGGAGAGCGTTCCAGAGTCTGGGTGTGCGGCAGAGCAGAAGTACAGTTTCGAGCTACTTGTACTTTACGTGAGTATTTTCATTTTAGGGAACTTTATACTTTTACTCCACGACATTTCAAAGGTAATATTGTACGTTTTACTCCACTACATTTATGTGAACCCATCAGATACTAGTTACGATTTTGCATAGAAAACATGGCAAAGATGTATGATAAGATACTTTCACATTTGAAGCCTCACAACTTCAAGGGGATGTAATCAGAGCAGCATAACTTGACAACATACCACTTTAACAAAACATTTAACCAGAGCAGCATGACTGGACCACATAACACTTCAACATAACCTTTAATCAGAGCAGCATAACTGGACCACATACCACTTTAACATAACATTTAGAGGTCAATGGATCGAGGATTGAATGCTCCCAAGCACTGGAGTAGACAAACGTCATGTAGAATGCATACCTTTACTAGTTTAGATACTTAAGTACATCCAATAGCAAGTACTTCTCGACCTTTACTTGTAGAATTTGAATGGAGGACTTTTACTTTTACCAGAGTACTCATTTATCTGGGTATTTCTACTTTTATTCAAGTAAAGGAACTGTGTAAGTCTTCCACCACTGAGCCTACTTGGTAATCACGTGAGCTAGCTTGACATGTATGTGTGACCAATTCTACAAGTTATTCTCCTTAACCCTTTCACTACCACACTACAGACGGTTAACCCAACATTGTGTGGTGTGGTTGTGAAAGGGTTAAACATTTGTCGTGTGGCAGTGAAAGGGTTAACCTTCTGTATTGCCGTAGTGAAAGGGTTAACCATTTGGTAGTGTGGTAGTGAAAGGGTTAAGGTTACAGTGCCCCTCTAATACCTTTGTTTCTTCCTAGGGGGGCCTGCTGCAGGTTCACCCTCCTAGAGAAACCAGACTAGCATCATTCCAATGCTGGATAGTGCTGGTGTGATGCTGGTTTAGCTGGTGGACCAGCATGGTCCAACATAATTATGCTGGTCTTTGCTGGTATAACCAGCATGCATCATGCTGGTCTTTGCTGTTATAACCAGCATGCATTATGCTGGTCTTTGCTGGTATAACCAGCAAACTGAGAGACACAAGACCTACCAGCAAACTGAGAGACACAAGACCTACCAGCAAACTGAGAGACACAAGACCTACTGTACCAGCAAACTGAGAGACACAAGACCTACCAGCAAACTGAGAGACACAAGACCTACTGTACCAGCAAACTGAGAGACACAAGACCTACCAGCAAACTGAGAGACACAAGACCTACCAGCAAACTGAGAGACACAAGACCTACCAGCAAACTGAGAGACACAAGACCTACTGTACCAGCAAACTGAGAGACACAAGACCTACTGTACCAGCAAACTGAGAGACACAAGACCTACTGTACCAGGAAACTGAGAGACACAAGACCTACCAGCAAACTGAGAGACACAAGACCTACTGTACCAGCAAACTGAGAGACACAAGACCTACCAGCAAACTGAGAGACACAAGACCTACCAGCAAACTGAGAGACACAAGACCTACCAGCAAACTGAGAGACACAAGACCTACTGTACCAGCAAACTGAGAGACACAATACCTACCAGCAAACTGAGAGACACAAGACCTACCAGCAAACTGAGAGACACAAGACCTACCAGCAAACTGAGACAAGACATACTGTACCAGCTATTAGCTTTTAGCTAATAATACCATCTGGTTTCAATGAGAAATGCTAACATGATGCCAGTTTTTGGAAACTGAAGCAAGGACTGACATAGGCGTTTTCTCCACAATGGACTATGCAGCTATGGCCATATTCAAAGTTGCTCATCTATTCTGATTTTGAATTAGTCACACAGAATGTGTAACATAGACCCATCCTCCCTGCATCAAAGCCCTACATAAAAGCATGGACTGCAGAAATGTCACAGGCCCACGACACATTTCAGCCTTAATTACTGCTGTGTGTGACGTGTTGAAGGCCCATGGTGGGGCTTAGCCTCACTGACATCAGCCAGTATTTATCCAAGTCCAACAGCTGTGGCCTCACCTGACTGGCTGGCTGACTAACTGACTGGCTGACTGGCTGACTGACTGACTGAATGACTGACTAACTTTCACGTTGACTGACTGTCATGTTGACTGACTGACTGACTGACTGACTGACTGACTGACTGACTGACTGACTGACTGACTGACTGACTGACTGACTGACTGACTGACTGACTGACTGACTGACTGGCTGACTGACTGACTGGCTGACTGACTGACTGACTGACTGACTGACTGACTGACTGACTGGCTGGCTGGCTGGCTGGCTGGCTGGCTGGCTGGCTGGCTGGCTGACTGGCTGGCTGGCTGACTGACTGACTGACTGACTGGCTGACTGACTGGCTGACTGACTGACTGACTGACTGACTGGCTGGCTGGCTGGCTGGCTGGCTGGCTGGCTGGCTGACTGACTGACTGGCTGGCTGGCTGACTGACTGGCTGGCTGGCTGACTGACTAGCTGGCTGACTGGTTGAATGACTGTGTCCAGCCAACTACAGAATGGATCAGCCCATGTCACAAACTATCACACAAACTATCACTATCAGCAGGATCATGGATGTACTCATATACACATCTGTCGCCTCCAGACACACATGATAGACACACATGACAGACACACATGACAGACACACTTGATACTATTCCAATACAAATTCACAAAGTCTGGTAGTGTGATTGTGTAAGAGTGTGTGATAGTGCAGACGGATGCACCAACATTTTCTTTCTCTCCTCCTGTCTTTGTCTTTCTCTGTCTCCCTCTCTTGGACATTCCCTCTCCCTCCCTCTCTCTCTCCTCTGTTCTACAAAGACAACATGTAGCACCATGTGTGTAGTCTGCGTACACATGTAAGTAAACACATATTTCATCTGTGACACAGACTTCATAGTGAGGTGCTACAATGAAGCACATTATCTCCTGATGCACCATGTGCTGGTGATGCACCATGTGCTGGAGTAATAGAGTAATACTTGATTTACGGCACATTTATTTCCTGATGCACCATGTGCTGGAGACTGGAGTAATACTGGATTTACAGAAAATTATTTAGCCGGAGGGGGAAAGTGTTACTGCAACAAACTGTCACCAAACCACTAGAGAATGGCGTGTGTGTGTGTGTGTGTGTGTGTGTGTGTGTGTGTGTGTGTGTGTGTGTGTGTGTGTGTGTGTGTGTGTGTGTGTGTGTGTGTGTGTGTGTGTGTGTGTGTGTGTGTGTGTGTGTGTGTGTGTGTGTGTGTGTGTTGTTCACTAGCTAGCACTTATCAGGACAACACACAGTATTACTCATAATGGTTATTCTGTATTGTATTTCCACCTCATCTGTCAGCAAAGGAAACTGTTTGTATGTATTACTAGATACAATAGGTAAGATATGTGAAGCCTATAGTATACAGTATATTACTAGATACAGTACTAGGTTCTTAAGTTATTTGTATATATTACTAGATAGAGTATACAGGTTCTGAAGTTATTTGTATATATTACTAGATACCGTTTACAGGTGCTGAAGTTATTTGTATATATTACTAGATACAGTAGGTTCTGAAGTTATTTGTATATATTACTAAATACAGTAGGTTCTGAACTTATTTGTATATATTACTAAATACAGTAGGTTCTGAACTTATTTGTATATATTGCTAGATACAGTATACAGGTTCTGAATTCATTTGTATATATTACTAGTTAAGTATACAGGTTCTGAGGTTATTTGTATATATGTAACGGTTGTGACATCGTCACCTCAAACTTCGATGCCCCGAGGGAGTTTCGAACCCGGGTCTCCCACGCCGCGGGCAACAGCACAGACCGCTATACCAAGAAGTGAACTCACTGCTTTGTAACGTGTCTGTGTGTCTTTTGAGGGTGAGAGTGAGTTTAACCCACAGCACCGCTACTCGCCCGAGTCACTTCACAACATCAGAAGTCCATCGTGACTGCGCTTCGCGATACCATCTGTTACATATATTACTAGACAGTAGGTTCTGATGTTATTTGTATATATTAGATACGTTTTCAGGTTCTGAAGTTATTTGTATATATTACTAGATACAGTTTACAGGTTCTGAAGTTATTTGTGGTGCTGTTGGCACATTGATATAGTCAAGCAGGAATGCATAGTCAGCCGTGGAAAAGCCTGAACATGAGAAACAAGAAGTCGTGTTAATATGTAGTCGTTCTTCTGGTTCATGTGAGATTATCATTTTGAGGACTGAACATTCTAATGATGATGTCACAATAGCTACTATGCACCGAAAGCGACTACAGTTCCAATTCCAGAATGCTGAGAGGAAAAGATATTCCCCTCAAAGGGTTCATATTGTAGCACCCTGAAAATGTGGCTATTATTCAGAAGTGCTGACTTGCCTTTTATCTCCCCTGGTGCACCAAGACATACTAATTAGTTTCCATTAATATTCCCTCGAACAATGACGCGGGCTCCTCCTTCTTCTACCGGCTGAAATATGGATTATAAACAGGATTACTGGATCATACTCTACCATCCTTTTCCCTGTGTGACTAGTTGGCGGTACCAGCAGGGGGCGGTGGCAGGCAGAGAGTGTCCGAGAGAGAGGGGAAGGAGGCAAGAATGGAGACGGAAGGGGAAAGAACGAGCCTCTTCGAGTCTGGACGTGTCTCGGAGAGCCCCCGTTGTGGAGCACACGGGCGGACGAACTGAACTTGAGTATGTGACGGGTTATTTTAGAGAAGTAATCGTAGTGGAATAACCCTAGTGATATACGAGTTATCCTAGAAGAAAGGCGGTATAGCCAACTGTGGCTTAAGTTAAAGATATCCCCTCTAGTGAGGTGCCCCGCCAGCGTGGCGTGAAGAGGACCGGTGTTTAGAGACACCCTGCGTTATTATATAGCACGGCTAGCAGGAGGGCTGTTTGGGACCCAGAGTGTAGCTGCAGTGTCAGTGAGGGCAAGGTATGGATGCGCGTCGACTCCGCACCGGCTGTCTACAACCAGTCTACACCGGCGTCAGCGTCGGCGCTGCACCGGCTGTCTTCAACAGAGGTCGCCATCACCCAGCACACGCTCTCAGCCAGCTTCTGCCCCTCTGCTCCAGCCCCGCTTGCTAGCGCCCGCGACGAGAACGTTCGACGCCATCTTGCTACCTGGACGGTGGTGGCACGGCGAGTACAATCGAGCCTCAATGCTCCGGATCTATTACACAGTACACAGTGTGGTGCAGCCTACGGGCGGAGCTAATGGTTGCTAACTACAGTTCATAGGGGTACCCCATCAACATTACATGCCGGCATTAGCATAGGACTTTTGTTCTGGTACAGTGGGCCCACATTTTTTATTTACTTTGAGTGTGATAACGTGTTGTGTCTTTAATAATAATTTCCCATCTAATTCCCCCTCTCCCTGTGGGGAGGTTACAGGTTAGAGGTCTTATACATGGTACTGATAGCTCCGGATATCAACAAATGCCCCAGAAGTCTAGTGGTCCATGTTGATATCTCTGTTAGCTTGCGTTAGCTGACGTTAGTTCACCGTTCAAAACGAAATGTCCGATTGAACTAAATAGTTGTCTTAACGTCATCTAGCCGGCTAGCAGTAGCTACAGATAGCTCCTGATATCAATGTCTTATATCAATGTCTTATCAATGTCTTATAACATCTAGTCGGCCAGCTACCGATAGCTCCTGACATCAACAAACGCTCCACAAAGTCTAGTAGAGACGTGTATGCTACCCGTTAGCTCACGTTAGCGCAAGTTAGTTCACCGTTCAAAACGAAATGTCCCATTGAACTAAATAATTCACTGAGGCGTTGTATTAACGTTATATATCCGGCTAGCAGTAGCTACAGATAGCTCCTGATATCAATGTCTTATAACACTGATTCGATGCGTATTCGAGCTGAGGGCTTGCTGAGCACAGTTAAGTAACGTTATGCCAATAGGGTCCAGGTGCAGCGCCGGAGAATCCTGGCCGTAGCTCTGCTCGAGGCTACTCGAGTATAGGTCCAGGTGCAGCTCCGGAGAATCCTGGCCGTAGCTGGAGGCTACTAGAGTACACACAGACAGTGGAGCTTGTTGCGTGGTGGCGATGTCTCGCAGATAATACAAGTACAAGTCTAATTATATAATATATATATTTTATAAAATAATAAAAAAAAAGAAATTATATAAAATAATTTTTAATTTCTTTTTAATCAAAAACGATCGGTATCGGATCGGTATCGGCCGATATGGCTCACGACGATCGGTGATCGGTATCGGTGGCAAAAAACGTGATCGGGGCATCCCTACTACCCAGTGATTGTGCCCACCCGTTCCCACGAAGCAGGGATAATCCACCCTGCTACATTATGAAAGCTCTTTTCCTCTTGGCCATGTCTCCCAGCAGCACCTTGGCACAGAGAGCCAGACACAGATTGGCGCGTGACCTGGCCTTGATATGAAGGGCCGGGGACAACGCATTACATCCATAACTCATCTCGGTATGATGTCCATCGGCCAAGGTGTCCGCCCGCTGACGATGACCTAGCTGGCCCGAGCTCCAAGGCCATGGTTCTCCTCCTACCTCACTGACAGACACCAATTCATCTCCCTCTCCGGCCACACCTCCCCCCCCTCCCCAGTCACACAGGGGGTCCCCCAAGGCTCAGTCCTAGGCCCCCTGCTCTTCATCTGCTACATTCTCCCCCTTGGTCACATCATCCGCAAATACCACCTCAACTTCCACTGTTACGCTGACGACACCCAAATATACATCAGTTCACAATCCCCCCACAGCCCACCCCTCAGTCACATTGAATCATGCATCACCGAACTCCAAACTTGGATGACCCACAACTTCCTCAAACTCAACAGTGACAAGACTGAACTCCTCATCATTGGCACCAAAACCACCCTCACCAGATCCGGACCCATCACACTCACCATCAACGACTCCACCATCACCCCCTCCCCCCTAGTCCGCAACCTTGGTGTCCTCCTTGACCCCACCCTCTCATTTGACCCCCACGTCCGCTCCATCGTCAAAACATCCTACTTTCACCTCCGCAACATCGCAAAAATCCGTCACTGCCTCTCCCCCCCCGCTGCTGAATCCCTCATTCACGCCTTCATCTCCTCCCGCCTGGACTACTGCAACTCCCTCCTCACTGGTATCACCTCCCGCTCCCTCCATAAACTGCAAATGGTCCAAAATTCAGCCGCCCGCCTCCTCACCAACACCCGGTCCCGCGAACACATCACTCCTGTCCTCCACTCCCTCCACTGGCTCCCGATCAAACACCGCATTAACTTTAAAACACTACTCCTCACCTTCAAAGCCCTCCACAGCCTGGCCCCCCCCTACCTGACTGATCTCCTTCTCCCCTACCGCCCAACCCGTTCCCTCCGGTCCTCCTCCACTGCCTCCCTCACTGTCCCGACATCCAAGCTCAAAAACTTCGGAGATCGGGCCTTCTCTCGCACTGCACCCCGACTCTGGAACTCCCTCCCCCAGTCCATCAGAGACTCCCCTACACTCTCCACCTTCAAAGCTCGCCTCAAAACCCACCTGTTCTCCCTTGCCTTCAACCCCCCCCACCCCTAAACCCCCCCCTCCCCTCCAACCTGATCGATATGTCTCTAGTCTTTTTTTTGTGCCACCAGGCTGTCTCCCCCGTTCCCCCCATGGTCTCATGTTCCTTTGTTTTTGTTTCTTTGTTGTTTTGTTTTGTTTCTTTGCTTTCGCCTCTTTGTTTGTACCCCTGCTCCCGACTACTGTCAGCGACTTCGGGTTATTGAGAAGCGCTATATAAATTAAATGAATTATTATTATTTATTATTATGAGCTCATTTGGCTTCTGACGCACGTTAGGCTAATTGTTAACAGTGGTGTTTATCGACGGGGTATTCAAATTCTGACGGGGACATTTGAGAGAGACTTTCACAGCGCTTTTAAGGATGTGTTATTGTTAGTATCATCAACATTGTCATATCATGCATTCAAATTCCAAAGTCACGCTATTATGTTTTCATTTGTGGTGTTTAGCGCTTCACAAAGGCTGATCTACAAAGCAGATTGAACTGAGGTGTGTTGATCTTCGGTTTGATTTCTTCAGAGCATCAAAACATCATTACTGCAAGGAGAATCATCAAAGGGTCGTTATAAGGTCATGCAGCCATTGACCCCAGCACAGGTACACAAACAGCCAGAAAACAGAACAGGAAGAGGACTATTGATCCAATTGCATGTGGTGTAATCTGAGCTGGAATTGACTCACTAATCACTACTCATTGATCCCTATCAATCATGAATTTACTCACTGAGGTATTAGTGCTCATTACCATCAATACTACAGAGGTGATCAGCCACTGTTACGTTATCTAGCACTCCTCAATACCTGGATGATCCATTCATACAAACTATGAGAAAATTAGGTAAGTAGTACAGTTTAGTTTTCCTGGTGTAAATAATTCAGGCTAACTGACCCACAAGGTTACTAGACTGCTGTAAATGTTGTGCCTATTGACACCATTATTAGAATACCATGGAATTCTGACACACACACACACACACACACACACACACACACACACACACACACACACACACACACACACACACACACACACACACACACACACACACACACACACATGATAATGTGTATGTGTATCATGAATTCTCAGGACAACCATGCTTTACCCAGCATGCATGAACATTTTCCATCCATTTCAAATATCCACTGTTGACATACAGCCAAGCATTCCTCAAAGGTGAAAGGTCAAATGTTAAAAGCTGCAGTACAGACAGAGGAGAGACCAGGTTTCAGACCTGTATCCCCTCAAGCAGTTACATCAGCATATTAATGAATGTCTTTCATTTGTTGTTGAACAACAACAACAACAACAACAACAACAACAACAACAACAACAACAACAACAACAATACAATAATGATAATAAACAACATTGCTCATTTTGGGACCCTGGGATTCTGCTGAGTGGGTAATTATTGTTCAAGCTTTTGGAGGTTTGACAAAACCATTAGTAAGCCACCCCCCCCCCCCCCCCCCTCTCACCCCCCAATGTTTCTCAGTCCCTCAGATCTACCTCAGCCTGTCTCCTCCCCTCTCCCCCTACCAACCCTCTCAGTCCCTCAGATCTACCTCAGCCTGTCTCCTCCCCTCTCCCCCTACCAACCCTCTCAGTTTCTCAGATCTACCTCAGCCTGTCTCCTCCCCTCTCCCCCTACCAACCCTCTCAGTTTCTCAGATCTACCTCAGCCTGTCTCCTCCCCTCTCCCCCTACCAACCCTCTCAGTCCCTCAGATCTACCTCAGCCTGTCTCCTCCCCTCTCCCCCTACCAACCCTCTCAGTTTCTCAGATCTACCTCAGCCTGGAGGCTGGAGCGGTAACTGGTAACTGGTAGTGGTAACTGGTAACTGGTGCATTTATATAGCGCTTTTATTCAAAGCAATTTACAATTTGTTCCTCACATTTTACCCATTCACTCAGACATTCACACACACCGATGGCGGAGGCAAGCATGCAAGGTGCCAACCTGCTCATCGGGAGCAGTTACAGGGTTAGCTGTCTTGCTCAAGGACACTTCAACAACACGCTGCCTGGGAGGAGCGGGAATCAAACTGGGAACCTCCGGATTACCAGACAAATGCTCTACCTCCTGAGTCCTGAGTCCTGAGCCACTGTCGCCCCAGCGTGGAGGTCTAAGCACTCGCCTACCACCGCAGAGACTCTGTGTTCAAATCCAGCTGTCAGCAGTACCTCCCGCTTGGTCAGCCTTTGTCAAGTGTCTCCACCGCCCCTTAGTGTAAAGTCTAAAGAGTTCTAGAAAAGCGCTATAAAATATTTTGGTATTATTATTATTATTATTGTAACTGAGGGGTACAATTCCCTGACTGTATTACTAGATATGATACTTACTACCACTACCTTTGTACTTAATATTCGGCCACCCAGTACACGGCATAAATATATTATGATGAACACTGTCACGTAGATGAAACGGATCCAACACAAATGTACGAATTAGAAATAGGTCTTTATTTCTACACAGCGATGGTGTGTAGAGCAAGCACTTAATCAAATCAATCACATTTATGAATGGAATTAGTATGCACTTTTATGGCAAGAGTATTCGTCGGTATATCAATAGAGAATGTCCAATCTCTGAAGGCGCAGGTGGTACATATACGACCTGGAATAGTTTAAGGAATAACAGCAATGATACTTTAATGATTATATACTGGACACACTAGGGGGGGTTAATCCGGTCGCTTGTAAGCCGACAGGAGTAGGAAGGGGGGGGGGGGTAGAATCCGGCTGCCTCGTCCGGCCAAGGGTATCCCAGGTGAACCCACTGTAGTGCCGTTCAATGCGCCGGCGATCCTTGGACCACAGATGAAAGCAGGTGGACTCTTTGTGGGCCGGCGTCATCCGGTCCACGGAGGAGAGACGTGAAGCGACCTCGTCTTGCAGAGCGTCTCCTCACCTTGCGTCCTCTCCAGGGGGGGGGGTTCCAACACACGGCAGTGTCGGGGGTCTTTATCCATGGAATAATCAAAGTATACAAAGCATAATCCGTGCCTGGGAAGGCGGGCTGTCGTCGGTAGAATAATCCGGTATACAGGTCCACTCGCTCGTCGGCTCTGGGGCTCCTCGGGTGCAGCTTCACGTGGGTCAACCACCCTGGGTAAGCAGCCAGTTCTCTGCCCGAAACGATGGGGTACTGACTACGGTAGTATTCTCACCGCACGAAGCACTATATATTAACAGACTATTATTAGCTTAATAGACTACGTCCAACTCGACGATATAGTGCCAAATATGACTATTCAAATATTAATATACACGATGTCTCAATACCGATGGTAGGCGAACTTGGCCTTACTCCCACACGTGGCGTCGCGGGGAGGCTTTACGTCTGTGACTCTATTGGAGGGTAAGAAACTGGACTGAAAAGAAAGTCCTACTTTAGTAGCGCAGTATATATACGCACTATGAACAAATAGTCCCATTAGTGGTGCGGTAGCCAGATTCCTACGCGGAACTAGGACTTGTTCGTACATGTGGAGCGGTACGTTTGAACTGGGTCTGAGGGGTATGGCAGCCTGGCACCAAGGTCTCGACCAATAGTAGAATGGAGACTATTATGGGATGTTCAGTAGGCTAGAATGGATATTCAATGCATATTGTACAAGGAATATACAAGGGATATCAGGGAATATTAGAGAATATACAAATACAATTAAATATATATATATAAATAAATATATATATTCGGTTTAATCTGGCCCTTCACAACAGCCACCCCCTGATTGGTCCCAGACCTAATCAGTTAAACAGAGACAGATTAATCGCGTTGTCTATTTACACATAAGGGTTTGCTGTAGGGGTCAGTCAACTTCACAAAGTCATAGGGTTGTAGGGTCATGGTCATCATCGATTGTATCTGGGAGTCGAGGCAGTTCTATGAGCCTCGCCACGGGACGGGTGTAAGTGCGACCCTGGACGAGCACTTCAGCTGCTCGGACCTTGCCGTCGGCACCGGTGATCACTTTGCTTACGCGGCCGGCCGGCCACATAGCTCTGGGCAGTGATTGATCAATAATCATGACGACTGTTCCTTCTGTCAAATTGTCTCTCTCCTTTACCCACTTCTGGCGGGTCTGTAGAGACGGTAGGTAGTGCAGTAGGAAACTGTTCCAAAACTTGTCGGCTAATACTTGGCTGTACCTCCACATTTGTCGGCCGTTCGCTTCTTCAGGCCGGTACATTGTCTGGGGTAATGCAGGATCTAGCCGCCCCATCAGGAGTGTGTTGGGGTCTGCTGGGTCGATATCCGCCACATCACTGGAGACATATCCGAGGGGCTTCGAGTTAAGTACTCCCTTAATCTCCGTGAGGACTGTCATTAGGACTTCTTCCGCCACAGTCTGGGCCCCAAGTACTGCGTACAGGGCTGTCTTTATGGAGCGCACTTCTCGTTCCCAAGTGCCACCGAAGTGGGGTGCGTTTGGGGGGTTGAATTGGAAATCAACCTGTGCTGGAGCGAGGTGGGTCTTAAGTTCTGGGCCCATAGCTTGGAAGCTCTCTCTCAGCTCTCTTTCGCCGCCTTTGAAGTTTGTCCCATGATCGGACAATAGGGTAGACGGTCTTCCTTTCCGTGATGTGAATCTACGGAAGGCCATAAGGAATGAGTCTGTGCTCATGGTCGGGAGAAGCTCGATGTGTATCGCTCTGGTGGTCATGCATTTGAATACAATACCCCACCGCTTCTCGGTTCCTCTTCCTTTCTTTATGTGCAGCGGGCCAAAGCAGTCCATACCCGTTGAGTGGAATGGCTTGTCACCGATTCGGAGGCGACATGGAGGAAGGTCAGCCATCCTTGGTATGCTGGGCTGCGCGCGCCACTTGCGGCAGTCTAGACATGTTCGCTGGAAGCGTCGTACCGCCTCTCTTCCTTGTAGGATCCAGTAACGACGTCTGATTTCCGCGAAGACTCTTTCTGCTCCTGCGTGATGTACATCCTCATCGTATTTCTTTATAATCAGCTCTGTGACCTTGTGTCGGCTGTTCAATACGATCGGGTATTTAATGTCATCCGGTAGATTGGGGGCTCTGCGTAGGCGACCACCCACTCTGATGAGGGTATGAGCGTCGCTCTCGGGGGCCAGATGAATTAATCTGCTGTCGGATGGGACGGGCTTTCCTCCCTGTAGACAGGCCAATTCATCGGGGAACGAGTCTCTCTGGGCTCGCTGCAGTAGAAGCAATTCTGCTTCCTCGTAGTTAGCTGCTGACATATCAGCGGGGGACTTGCACTCCGGGTGGTACCGCAGGAATGTTCTTTGTTGTGCACTCTCTATGGACGTGCAATCGTCTATGTTAGGGTCGGTGGAGGCTACGGTGCTCAATCCACAGAACACAGACTTCTTATTTTCCACCTCCTCTGGACTTGCTTCCCTCGGGATAGGCATGGGCCACTGTCCTTCCGGGAGTCTTAGGAATGCGGGGCCGTCACTGTAGACATTGCGACGGGTGAGGTCATCCAGGGGCATCCCCCGGGTGATGACGTCAGCTGGGTTCTGTTTTGTATCAACGTAGCGCCACTCTGTTTCTCCGGTTAACTCTTCGGTTAAGTCTTGAATCTCGGTGACTCTGACTCCCACGAAGACTTTGTACTTGCATGAGTCCGATTTGATCCAGGCGAGTACCGTCGTGGAATCTGACCACAGGATTGTTCTAGACACCGGTATGGTGAGCTCACGTTGGATGAGCGTGGCTAGGTGCGCTCCGGCTAGGGCTGCGCAGAGCTCTAGACGTGGGATAGATTGTTGCTTGCGTGGGGCTATTGTCGAGCGGGCGAGGACAAATGCTGTGTAGATCTCTCCCCCCTGGTCTTGGGCCCGCAAGTAGGCTACTGATCCGTATGCGACCTCTGAGGCGTCACTGAAGACGTGTAAGTCCATTTTACATGTCTCTGGCCTCACCGTGGGTGGGAAGTAGCTTCGGCGCATATTAACGCCTGGGAGTGAGTGGAGCTCCATCTCCCACTCTCTCCAGGTGGATGCAAGGTGTGCGGGAATGGGGTCGTCCCAGCCCTGGTCCTTGTCCCACAATGCTCGTACAATCATTTTTGCCCTGGTGGTGTACGGTAGAATACATCCTAGCGGGTCATATTGTCGGGCGAGTGTTGTGTACACACTCCGTCTGGTGGTCGGCGCCGCCGCCGGCCTTCCCTGCTCCGTAGTCAGGGGCTTGTGTCTGTAGTGAAGCGAATCTGTTTTGAATCGCCACACCAATCCCAGGGTCATCTCCTGGGCTTCTCCCGGGATTGTAGCCATCCAGGTCTCGCTGCTGGCTGCCTTGTCCTCGGAGGAGAGGCTGCGCAGTACTTGCGGATCGCTGCTGGCCCACTGCCTGAGATCAAAGCCGCCTTTGATCAATGAGGCGCGGAGTTTAATCAGGAGAGCCTCGGCTTCTTCTTGGGTTGAAAGGCTTTGTAGACAGTTGTCTACGTAGAAGCTGTTCTTTACGCTGTGTCGGACCTCTTCGTCCGCTGCTGGGTCCTCTGCTACATGTTTCTGTAGTGCAAATGTAGCACAGCAGGGGCTGCACGTCGTTCCGAAGGGGAGGACTTCCCATTGGTAGATGGCTGGGTGCTCATCTCCTGGCTTCTCTCTCCATAGGAACCGTAACAGGGGCTTGTCCGCCTCTACTAATCTCACCTGCAGGAACATTCCTTTAATGTCCCCGCTGATGGCCACCTTTTCCTGGCGGAAGCGGAGTAGAACGCCGAGTAGGGAGGGGCCGAGTGTGGGACCGGGCAGTAACTCTTTATTCAGATTTTGGGATCCGATCTGGTAGCTGCAGTTAAATACTATGCGGTCTTTACCGTTGTGATGGACCTTGTGGTGGGGCACGTACCACGATTCAGTGGTCTGGTCAGCCTCTTTAATGTCCATCTTTGTGACGTGTCCCGCTGTGATGAGCTTCTCAATCTCAGCGCGGTATACACTCTCTTGGGCGGGGTTCTTGGCTAAGCGCCGCTCCGTGTTCAGCAGGTACCGTTCTGTGGCGTCTGTCTTGGCGTGGAAAGTAGGCATTCCTTCTCGCCGCAGGAGTGGCGTGGCGTATCTCAACACGCCGTTGACCGGGACTCTCTTGGTCCCTGTCTCGAGGAGGTGAATGGCGTAAATGTCATCTTTAGAGCGAATGTCTTTCTTTCCGTTCTTAAAGGGCATTTGTTCCAAGGTCCATAGCCGCTCTACGTGTTGCAGGAGTGCGGTTTCTCCCTCTGTGACTCGGGAGTGGAGACATCTAGTGGCTGTACTTCGGTTGAGAGATTTGGCGAGCGGGCCTTGGAGAGTCCATCCCAAACGGGTCTCGACTGCTGCAGGACAGCCTCGGGGTCCGGTATGAACCCGGTCTATCGGGACAATGAGGTCTGCATGGTCGGAGCCTATCAACAGGGTCGGCCTAGCATTGTCTATGAGCGGGATCGGTAACTTGCGCAGATGTACATATTTCTCCATCAGCTTGGCGACGGGGTATGTGTACCGCGACAGTCCTATTTCTTGGCTGGTGAAAGCGTCTGTAATCTGGTACCGTCGCTCAGGCTGGCCGCTTGCTGCGATAGAGAATGAGACATTCTCGCCCTTTATCGTCTTCAAATCTCGTCTTATTGTCCGAATTGTCATTTGGGTTTCGCTTCCCCGCAGCCCTAGCTGGGCCGCAGCGGAGGCGAGCAGCAGGGTCTTCTCTGACCCGTCATCGAGGACGGCGTAAGTGTCCAGGACTTTATTCTGGTAGCTTAGTGTCACACGCACTACTTTTAGGAGTACTCGGGCTCCACTGCTGCTGGCGGGATCGATGTACATGACGCTCGCTTTGCGGCTGGATGGTGCGGGTGAAGGGCGCCGTCTGTTACTGTCGTGAAGTATGTCCAGATGGGCTCCATCGCACTTGGTGCACCTTTTCTTTAAGCGGCATTCGGCTGCCATGTGTGAGCGCGCACAGCGAAAGCAGCGCTTGTTGGACTTTATCCATTGGCTTGCTTCCTCCGCGTTCAGCTTGGGGAAGGAGTCACATTGCGCTAGCCAGTGTTCTTTCTCACAGTAGGGGCACACTATCTTCCACTTCTCCGTTCTGGAGGGGGTACTGTGGCTCCTGCTGCTCGGTACTGACTCCGATTGGTGCATCACAGTCACCGATCTTCTTCCATCATTTAGTCGTCTGGTTCCTTCTCTGGAGCCAGGGGTGCTCCGTCCGAATGTATCTAGCCGTAGGCTGCTGACTTCTCTCGCCAGGAAGTCTGCTAGATCGAGGAGGTTCGGTTCGGGGCCATTCGGGTCTCTGTGGTCCCTCTGCCGCCTAAAGCGCTCCTGACGAGCGGGCGGCAGCTTCTCCAGAATCCTTTCCACATTTGAGTTGGCGTAAAGTTCATGCCTCCCCTTCTCTCTTTGCGCTCCCAACATCCCTACCAGGGACTGCACTCTGATGGACAGGTCGTCCAGTGCTCGATTGTCTATTGCTGGGGGTAAGCGGTCGATGTGTCGGATCTCCTGGATCACGTAATCCCATATGCGCCCATACCTCTGGTCCAATGCTACCAGCGCTGCTGTGTATGGGGTGGTGGAAGTCGCGTAGGCGAGCGCTATATTATGTGCGCGGGGTACCTTTAAGTGCTTCAGTAGGATGGCGTATTTGTGGCGTTCATCCAATACATCCACCAACATGGTCTCCAGACACATGCGGAGTTCTGTATACTGGGCCCGGTTCTCTTCGGTGAAGTCGGGTACCATAGGCGGGCCAATGTATGACGCTGACTGTGGATACATCGGCGAGCGTTGGGGGAGAGGCCTCCTAGGCGAGTCTCCTCCCGCTCCTTGGTATGGGCTGGTACCGGCAGTGTACCATGGCCCGCTTGTCCAGGTGCTGTTCCTCGGTGCGGGTCGTGCGTCGTGCTCACCCGTGTATAGAGTCGGGGGTCTGTAGCGCAGCTCCGCGGGAGTATAGCCTGGGCTGTACCGGACCTCCTGGTCCGGTAGAGTACTGTGCTGTCTTCGGGCGTGGTTCTCCTCCTCTTCCTCTTCGTCTTCAGTTAGGTCATCCAGTGCTTGTAGTCTCTGGTTTAGCCTCTCCACAGGATATGCTGCTCCTTCCCGGTTGCTAGGTCTCGCTTGGACCGGTGGGGGGAGGTGGTCTGTGGGGGGTATAGACCTCGTCTGTTGGTCAAGTTCAGGGTTGTTTACTCGGCTAGGGGATGCCGCCCTGGAGGTGTGTCTAGACGAGTTCCTGGAGCCTCTGGCGGAGGGAGAGGGTGTTGTCCGTCTGATCAGCTGTTCTATTAGTTGCGACTGCTGTCTGTCGCGCGCTGCGTCCCGTTGAGCACCGGCTCGTTCTCGGGCCACATTCTCTTCCATCTGAATGCGTCTTATTTCTAGACGTATCTGCTCGTGTTCGCTTCGCTGCTGGATCTGCAGTCGGTCGCGTTCAGCAGCGGCGTTCAGGCTGATGAGGAAGGCCTGCTGTAGGGTCCTCTCTGCCTCGCTGGGAGAAGGCGGTTGTATAGGGGAGCCTTCCCTCGGGGTACTCCTTATGGAGCCTTGGAGCTCTATCTCCACGGTGCTCTCCCCGTCTTCTTCCGTGCCGAGTTCTCTCTCGGTAGCGTTGTATTCCTCCCGGGACTCATCGGGGACTACTTCTTCAGTACTGGCGGGGTGTGAAGTCATGTCTGGTTCCCACTGGTCCCCACCGTGAACTTGGTCAGTTACATTAGAGCCCGTAGGGGCCTCTATGGTCGGGGTAGTCTGGGCGTTGGGGTTAGACATACTTTTACTTTCTAGTTTTACCGCGTTTACTGTTAGTAGAAGACTAGGTTGTTGACTGACAGCGTAGGCCTCTAAGTACTGAGGGAGCCGTCGTTCGCGCTGCGGGCGTTGGTTAGGAGGATCGTTTCGTGGAGTGTTCATCATAGGCCATTTCAATATTAATAACACTATATTAATATTACACTAATTACTCTCCGGCTCGAAGGACCAATTGTAACTGAGGGGTACAATTCCCTGACTGTATTACTAGATATGATACTTACTACCACTACCTTTGTACTTAATATTCGGCCACCCAGTACACGGCATAAATATATTATGATGAACACTGTCACGTAGATGAAACGGATCCAACACAAATGTACGAATTAGAAATAGGTCTTTATTTCTACACAGCGATGGTGTGTAGAGCAAGCACTTAATCAAATCAATCACATTTATGAATGGAATTAGTATGCACTTTTATGGCAAGAGTATTCGTCGGTATATCAATAGAGAATGTCCAATCTCTGAAGGCGCAGGTGGTACATATACGACCTGGAATAGTTTAAGGAATAACAGCAATGATACTTTAATGATTATATACTGGACACACTAGGGGGGGTTAATCCGGTCGCTTGTAAGCCGACAGGAGTAGGAAGGGGGGGGGGGTAGAATCCGGCTGCCTCGTCCGGCCAAGGGTATCCCAGGTGAACCCACTGTAGTGCTGTTCAATGCGCCGGCGATCCTTGGACCACAGATGAAAGCAGGTGGACTCTTTGTGGGCCGGCGTCATCCGGTCCACGGAGGAGAGACGTGAAGCGACCTCGTCTTGCAGAGCGTCTCCTCACCTTGCGTCCTCTCCAGGGGGGGGGGTTCCAACACACGGCAGTGTCGGGGGTCTTTATCCATGGAATAATCAAAGTATACAAAGCATAATCCGTGCCTGGGAAGGCGGGCTGTCGTCGGTAGAATAATCCGGTATACAGGTCCACTCGCTCGTCAGCTCTGGGGCTCCTCGGGTGCAGCTTCACGTGGGTCAACCACCCTGGGTAAGCAGCCAGTTCTCTGCCCGAAACGATGGGGTACTGACTACGGTAGTATTCTCACCGCACGAAGCACTATATATTAACAGACTATTATTAGCTTAATAGACTACGTCCAACTCGACGATATAGTGCCAAATATGACTATTCAAATATTAATATACACGATGTCTCAATACCGATGGTAGGCGAACTTGGCCTTACTCCCACACGTGGCGTCGCGGGGAGGCTTTACGTCTGTGACTCTATTGGAGGGTAAGAAACTGGACTGAAAAGAAAGTCCTACTTTAGTAGCGCAGTATATATACGCACTATGAACAAATAGTCCCATTAGTGGTGCGGTAGCCAGATTCCTACGCGGAACTAGGACTTGTTCGTACATGTGGAGCGGTATGTTTGAACTGGGTCTGAGGGGTATGGCAGCCTGGCACCAAGGTCTCGACCAATAGTAGAATGGAGACTATTATGGGATGTTCAGTAGGCTAGAATGGATATTCAATGCATATTGTACAAGGAATATACAAGGGATATCAGGGAATATTAGAGAATATACAAATACAATTAAATATATATATATAAATAAATATATATATTCGGTTTAATCTGGCCCTTCACAACAATTATTATTATTATTATTATTATTATTATTATTATTATTATTATTATTATTATTATTATTATTATTATTATTATTATTATTATAGCTCCATATTGGGTATTGTGCTGTTTGTTATAAATATAGGATGTGTATAGGGCGGCTAATGGTTACTACAGTGCATCATGTTATTAATGACACATCTGACATTATGCCACATAATTAGATCATCTTATCTTTTAACTGGTTTCACATGTCTTATCTTGAACTGTTTCACCGATCGTGTATACTTAACTGGTTCACAGAGAGACTCTTCTCTTTCATTAACTGGTTCACAGAGAGACTCTTCTCTTTCATTAACTGGTTCACAGAGAGACTCTTCTCTTTCATTAACTGGTTCACAGAGACTCTTCTCTTTCATTAACTGGTTCACAGAGAGACTCTTCTCTTTCATTAACTGGTTCACAGAGAGACTCTTCTCTTTCATTAACTGGTTCACAGAGAGACTCTTCTCTTTCATTAACTGGTTCACAGAGAGACTCTTCTCTTTCATTAACTGGTTCACAGAGAGACTCTTCTCTTTCATTAACGTTAGGTTATGACTATAACCAAGTTCTGTTAGTTAGGGGCGATGCTTGGCATCGCCTTCTGCACTATCTCGCGTACGTGCACGCGTACTGAATAAACCACAAATGTACCTCTAATACCAGTATTAGTCTGACCACACCCCTCATCAGCTTACCTTCATAAGCAGGTGTGTGGTCACCTGCTCTCCTCCTTCCCAAGCTTTCACCACAAGGTGAGGACAAGGGCTGCAGCGGCGTCCGATGCCAAGCATCGCCCCTAACTAACAGAACTTGGTTATAGTCATAACCTAACGTTCTGTATCGTTAGTGGCTTAGCTTGGCATCGCCTTCTGCACAAGGGAGGCCAAGCGGAGCCACTTGGCTGACAAATACACCCCGCTGACAGCCCCCCAAAACCATCAGAACAGGGAGGGCCGAGCCCCCCCGACCCCCCCTAATGGAGGGTAGCCCCCCTATTAGGGACGTCACGGGAGGGCGACGGACCCGACCGTGCGAAGAGGCACTCAAGCAACTCAACGCACAGGGTGAGCAGACCGTGGCTTGACCCCACGACTACACACACGCACAACCCGCATGCCACCCGGGAACGAACGGAGGAACAACCTCGTTACTGCCCCCAGAATCACGGGGTCAAGGGCAAACCCAACCCCGTGGCAAGGCCGTAGCAGCGGAGCACGAAGGAAGACCCAGACCCACCAAAAGGACTGGACTCCCTGGAATGGGGGCCCGGAGAAGTCCATGATGCCAGCATCAAGACCCCACCAGGTGGGCACGTAGTGCCCCGCCCCCCACATCGCCAGCGTATTCGGACAAAGGCCCCTCAGTTACTGCACCTGGTATTCCCAGGCGGAACCAACCAGGCCAGAACCTGCCCAGCTTCCGAGATCGGACGAGACCGGGCGTGTTCAGGTCGGTATGGCCGTAAGCCGAGCGGGCCCCGTCCCCCCAATAGTACACCGCCTGGCACACTGACCCTGCAGAATAGGCAGTCAGCATGGCCGTAAGCACACAAAAAAGGTTAACCAACGGAAGCAGGCAGCGCACCGGGGAAAAACCAGGCAACAGGCTGTTAACCCTAGCCTGGAGACTGCGGACGAGACAGGCGCCAGAGGGGACAGCTGAACACAGCCGCCCCGGCGGAAGGAGCGTAAGCTGGCGGTGTTGCATGACCAAGCCTCCATTTAACAACCCCCACCCAGAGGGGTCGAGGCAGAGAAGGCTGACACGATTGGCAGACGTCATGAACGTGCAGGGGCACCCTCAACCGGTGAACCCGGGAGTTGACACTGCTCCAACACACCAGGGAATCAACCACCTCGGTGTTACCCAATGCGGTGGTTGTTTCTATAACCCCTCAAGAAAAAACTCCAAAACACACCTGCGGGTATACACCGGCTATACCGCAGTACAAGTGTTTCAGTTTCCAAAAAGGGTTAACCCAGGCCTACGGGTCGCAAACATCACTTCGGACCGGGCCTGGCGGCACGGGAAGCACAGGGTCACCAGAGGAGGTCAAAAAACCACCCCCACAGGCCCCTCTTCGCCATGCGTGAGAGAGGAGCGAAAAATAATGGAGAACCAGCCCCTAAGCACACCGTACCTGGTATTCCCCGGCGGTCTCCCAACCAAGTACTAACCAGGACCAACCTGTGTAGCGGCCGAGATCCGACGAGATCGAGCGCGTACAGAATGGCATGGCTGTAAGCCATGACGACAGTGCTGAGTAAAAACATACCCAACCAGGGTCTCCATAGCGCTTAACCCTGTGACACCCAGACCGACCTGGCATTTTTCCCCCTGAAAAAAGCCCAAGTCCCTCAGGGTACCAGAACAGCAGATCTGCATCCCCGGCGGACAACGGGTTCAACTGATCTGGACCAGCGTGACCAGAACCAGTCCCGTGCCCTAACCACGCCGACATGCCTACTCCAGGAGAAGGGCAGATATGCGTGTTGATCTTAACATGAAAAGAAGGCGCCACCCAGACGTCGGGACGAACCGCGCCTGGTGGCCCACCCCAAGGGCGTGAGACCCCACTACATATGTTCAGATCCATCCCGTCATCATCCCCCAGACATGAACGAGGATCCGTCGACAACCCACCCAGGTCATGGGATGTGGTCGCCGGAAGAGGAAAAACCCCCATCTCAGTTGCTTTATAAAAACGCTGTTTCAACCACAAGCAACTAAGGCGTGCCAGTCAATCGCCTGTTTACAGCGAGCTAGCACTATACGTGCGTCGGGACACACCCCCATCAATGAACAGGCTATTTAGACCTGTCATTGAATCCCCAAGGCGCCCAGGGGAACGACAAGAGGGGTGTGACACTCCCTAACTCCAACACTTCTGGAACAGAAAGAAGGAAGCATCAACAGTATGTATCCCAGTCTACACAGCCGGGGTAAAAAATGTTCACATTTTTACATCCCACCACCCTCCCATAGGAAAGAGACGGGGATCCCCAGAGAGACTTCCCACGCGAGCTGTACAGATTGAAAAGAATATATTGCACCTTGAGCCATGTAAAAAACTGGTTTTAGGGCCTCCGGGGAAGAGGCACCGAACCCATACACACTCAATAAACGAATTGAATCGAATATACATACAATAGAAAAGGACCCTTCTAGAGGGTCCACTCACTTTGACAATCTGAGGAGGAAGGCTCTGTACTCTGATGGAGGCTTCCTCACATGGAAGAAGGAGTCCGAACTCACAGAAGGCCTGAGTAGGCGCTTGGTGAGGAGGAGCCCTGACCACCCCCCCTGAAAACAGATCCATCACATGGACCTGAACAGCACACGGAAGTCCTACCAACAGAGACGCGCACGGTGACGTACTCTATGGCGGGGGAATTCCTGCGGTGCACACGCCCAATATACCAGGCCGTGGGACCTCCCCCCCCCCCCCCCCCCCCCCCCCCCGTAACGTGCCGAACCGCCACGTGACGGGAACCTTGAAGGACAGGGGGTGTACCCCTGACCGACAGAACAATGGGGAGAGGAAAGGTTACCAGTTCACCCCTTTACGACCCCACACCCATGATACGACGTAACGACAAAAAGAGAATATGACACAGTCATAGTCAGCTCTATGAAGCGTTTCACAGCTCCACACAGCGCACGAGCTAACCTGCTATCTGATTTTTACTAAGGAAAAACACAGAATAGAGAGGGCTCTAAGAACCCCGGTCCAACATACACATGTGCTTCTGTGGCCAGTACAACCCAGTTGTAGGTCACATGACACACACAACCCATCATCACCTACAAAAAATGGCAAAAACACTCAACAGAGGAACGCCGTTTTTTTCACAATGAGAGAATACATCATTCTTGATTAGTATCAACCACAGGCCTTGCTAAGCACACATGACAGCAACCAAACCAATTTCCCTTTAGGAAATAAGTTTCTCCAGCAGATTTAGCACAACCTCAGCAATCAAGCTGAGAGTTACATCGTATCCCTACCACACAAAAGACACAATTAATGCACAACATGTCTGATAGGAGGTGATAAAGTCCCCAGGGAACCGGGGGGGGAAACACAATCCTCCTATTTTACCCTCAATACGGCCAGTTAAACAGGAAAACCTGTTAATGTGTGAACTCACTGTTCATTGTCATTACAGTCTGAGAAAGAACATTCTTTCACTCACTCGTCACCAAGCATAGCTTCATAGGTTAGTTGCCTTAGTAGTGAGTACACGGTACACATAAACACCATGATGTTTCTCACACAACAACCAGATCAATACATCACGACCTGCACGGAGAAGCTAACTGCCAGTGACAAAAACAGCTCACACACAACCCGCAACGTATCTCAAATGCATTGCAACAACACACGTTTTGGGAAAAAACACCGTTATTCACAATACATTTAGCAAGGTAAAACCAGAAGACGTGTTTATGAGGTCTGGCCAACCCCGTACCTGCCCGGAACGCAGATCAGCGAAGTGCAGTCACAAGCCACCGTAGAACACAGCCGTCCCGTGTTGTTCGATCCGGGCAGCGTCGCCGCTCCACCAGTCGCTACAGTCCTCTTTGTTGACGCAATCCCCGTCTAGGTTCAGGCAGGGTCGACGAACATCCCCTGTCAAGGATGACGTCGTGGTCAAGAGTGTAAAACATGTTAAAAATCAAAGCACGTTCAACAGAATAGCATCAAGCTAACGGCTGCTCCAACCGTTCGGGTGCTATTGCTTCCGCTCGCGAGACGCCGACCTACGACGCACGCGATCAGGAGCGAGCTCCCGGCGGCGCGCGAGAAGCCAAGCTACCCCGCGCCAGGCCACCGACCGGCTAACCGTAAGCTATGAACATGTAAACAATGACATAACACTCACCCAGACAGGCCGCCGTTCTGAACCCTCCTCACTTTTTAAGAGAAAAGAGAAAACAAGACGTCAACACCGCTTCACAACGGTGACATTAACACGTCCGGCGGAATCAGCACAGTACCAACTGGCCTGTATAGCTGACTTTGAACATGAATCTGCCGCTATCGCACATTACATGCACATATCCCCTCGTGAAGGAATACTCTCATTTGGATATGAAAGATGGGGTCTTAACACGGTGACAGAGAGAATCCACTCGTCCAGAACACACAGGGATCACCAGTGTCAATGGTCGCGGCCCACTAGTTAAAACTATAATGGTCGCCAGACCAAGGCCTTCTGTCGCCTAGACGGCTAAACAAAGGACCCTAGCCTGGGGCCGGTTTCCATAAACTTTGTCAAGTAGCCCCCATAGCACTAACAGACAAGTGGAGCCCGCCAGCAAACACTACTCACCCAACCTGGAACGCACCGCTCCTCACAACAGCGGCATGTCCGACAGTTCAGCTGTGGCCTGACAGGTTTCACCCCAACAAACACAGCAAGGAACTGCAGTTGAGAAGCATGCAGCGGCGTGCTCCCAATACGAAAACCGGTGGAGGGTTTGTAGAATGATCATCATCTTCTAGACACTCCAGTACGAAGACAATATCGCCGTATTTTCTCGAAAATAGTGAGAGAGAAAATAAAGATATGATGTCAACGTATCCTTGTTTCCCAAGCTGTTCCTAATCCAATTTCTTCCATCATGGTGTCAAGTGTGGGGATCTACCGAGGCACCTCTTCCTTGTGGTGAAAGCGAGAAGGAGGAGAGCAGGTGACCACACACCTGCTTATGAAGGTAAGCTGATGAGGGGTGTGGTCAGACTAATACTGGTATTAGAGGTACATTTGTGGTTTATTCAGTACGCGTGCACGTACGCGAGATAGTGCAGAAGGCGATGCCAAGCTAAGCCACTAACGATACAGAACTGGTTCACAGAGAGACTCTTCTCTTTCATTAACTGGTTCACAGAGAGACTCTTCTCTGTAACTGCATGGTTCACAGAGAAGCTGCTTTGACGCGTCTCTCTATAACCCGTCGTTCTGAAAAGCTGGAGCGACTGCATTGCAACATAATGACAACACGGTGCGTGCACCTGCATCATGGGCGTTCCTCCTGCACAGCCCATAATGACATCTGAGAAGAATCATACAAATAAACCATCAACACCATTAATAATCATCACCCGCAGATTTCAAGCATTTGCGTGCGCCCCTGTGTCGATGTGCGTTACAAAGCTGTTTACACTATGATGACAACGGCAGCATAAAACGTTGCGTGGTGACAAAGAGGTGAATCAGTGCAATACATCGTTCCTGGTGATTTCTCTTACCGGTGCTGCTCATCATGGAGCCCAGATATCCTCAACACGCAACGGTACCGCAAACAGTCTCCTCATTCAGACGCACGACTCTGACAGGCGGGCGGTGTTGTCGCAGAAAGATCCAGTCTACTGCTCCCCCCCAAGGATGAATAGAACAATGTTGACGTAGCTTTACGCAAAGAGGCGAACGTTAGCTGCCTCTGGCGGTTTAACCTCAGTTATCTCGTAAAAAAGAGCCATATAAACTATGTGATATGCTGCTGCGTTCGGTGCTCCCTCCCTTATCGGCCGATGGTACGGGGATGGACGGTACGGGATGTTGGATGGTACGGGGATGGGCGGTACGGGATGGATGGTATGGGGATGGGTGCTATGGATGGATGGTACAGAGATGGACCTACGGGAATGGATGCTACAGGGATGGATGGGATGGGCGGTACAGGAATGGATGCTACAGGGATGGGCAGTACGGGGGGTGAATGCTACGGGATGGGTGGTACGGGGATGACGGTACAGGGATGGGCAGTACGGGGGTGAATGCTACGGGATGGGTGGTACGGGGATGACGGTACAGGGATGGGCAGTACGGGGGTGAATGCTACGGGATGGGCGGTACAGGAATGGATGCTACAGGGATGGGCAGTACGGGGGTGAATGCTACGGGATGGGTGGTACGGGGATGACGGTACAGGGATGTACGTATACAGGGGATGGACGTTACAGGGACGGATGATATGGGATGGATCGGATGGTATGGTATGGGCCGACCGTGGATGCTATAACAGGGATGCATGGTACGGGATACTGCTGTCAACACCCAGCCTCCAATCTTCAGACCTGCTGTCAACATCCAGCCTCCAGCCTTCAATTTGAGTACGGAACAGGTGTAAATACCCCATTACGGGCGTAATGTCTGACAACATTTTAGGTGAGAAATTATGATATACTGTAGAATGGCTGCATGGATCTTAATTCATATTTGAATTTGCAACGCCTAATTTGACAGTTTGATCTGAATCTTGTGAGCCAGGCGGGCTGCATTGGCCGGGTGTAGGTGTGTAAAGCCGTGCTGCTTCCATCACCGTGTGATTGCATCTCCTGCTCGTCTAGAGAATATAGCATACTGCTGGACCTCTTGTGTCACAGGTCAATCAAACCCCAAGAAAGAGACAACAGGTGGAAGGCAAGACAATACATTTTATTACAAAATTGCACAATACAAGTGGAAATGTCTCTTTGGGGATTACTTTCCTTAACCTGTCATGTCTGAGGCCATGTTTAGACGGAGAGTCTGAACAGAAACCGCAAAAGTCGACTTGCGGTCTCACTTTTAATGTTGCGTTTAGACTAGTGTTTTGGGATGGAATTCTGTGCGCAGACGAGGCTGTAAAGACTCGAGACGACGGAGCCCCGCTGTCACACGATTGGCGCATATGTCACATGACGTGCTGTGACGACCCGCCCTACTCTGCCTCTGATTCGCAGACTGTGGGTGGGGGAATGTGATTGGACCAAAGCAGAGTCACTCACAGACAGTGGCTCCAGTCACTAATAGTTGCGATAGCCGCGGGACAGATTCTTGTGTATTTAAAAGTACTGCCAATGTAGCCTTCAGGTGATCGCCATGGATAGAATCAGACATGCTTTGTTTACGCTTCTAGGCTACTGGCGCATGCCTGTGATGTAAGCAGTACGCGCGACGAGAGCCTTGAGAACCCTTTCGTCATAGTTTTATGCGGTTTGACAGTTTAGAAGATGATAGCGCAAAGGTTTATCGTTTCTAGGAATTCCACCCAGGAAGGTGGTCTCACTTTTTTGCGGTTTCTCCCCGTAAAAACGCTGTTGCCGTATAAACAAAAGGCACATCCGAAAAAATATTTTTGCGGATTCACCTGCTAGCGTTTCCGTCTAAACAGGGCCTGAGGTGAGATTCGAACCCCTGGCCCCCCTTGCCTATAGGGCAAAGTTCTTCCAATTGTTCCAATTTTGATTGACAGTCGATTTGGCCACTTGAGAAGCGTGCATTGTCTCTAGGGAGGTGTAGTCTGACTTCACTTTAGTTTCCCGCGCAGTACACACGTATAGGGATTTATCATTGGGAAAATGTATTATCGGCTATTGTAATAATTCTGCCTCATGAACATTGGCAAGCTTTCCATTTTTGCACAAAATGAGTTCCCTTCTATCACTAACATTATTGTTAAGCATTTTTGGTTGAAATACAATTAGTTATAAGGTTGTTTAATTTGTCCTTAAAAAATAACTACACTTACAAATCGGTGGTCTGACGGAAACTTTTCAGAGACAGTAAGTTAATTTGACTTATTCTAGTCTGACACATATATATTACTATTGCTATTGATAAATCTAGGTAACGTTAATGCCACAAAACAAATGCCTTTGTTAACTCATTCAGCGCCAGGGGGCGCTAGAACGCCATCGCTTTAATCAATGGGGAGACTGCAAAATTTGCGAGTGCTTAAAATATATCTTATATTATAGCTATGGGTCTAATACACCCGTCGATTGTCAGTGAGTTGCTTCCAGTCAACATGCACGAAACAGATTGTTTTTTCATCCGTACATTTCCGTTTTATACCGTTTTGAATATGAGTATAGTTTTGGTGATTCCTTGTAATCCCAGGAAAAGACGCGATAATAGCGTTTTAGTGGAATGCACTTATCACGTTGTCATTTTTCGCCTGATTATCGAATCTTCCTGAAATCAATGCTAGATTATCATTATTATCTCTCCTCGTGCATACATGAAATGGCGAGTTAACCTGACTTTTCTCGTGACTGGCGCTGAATGAGTTAATCATAACGTTATTTGTGGTTGTACTGGGCAGCTCCCAGGTGTGAATGGAACTGTGTGAATGTGAAGCAGGGCGTTCCTGAAAAAGAGCATCTGTGCTCAGCGAACCTACCCTGGGTAAAAAATAATAATAATAATTTGCATTATAACCCTGTGTGTGTGTGTTTTCCGTGTATGTTAAATGTACACATTAATTCAGGTATGACATATATATTACTATTGCTATTAATAAATCTAGGTAATCATAGTTTGTTTCTTTATAACCACTGTGTGCTTTCTGTGCAACTTGGTTACCTTACTAGTCTGACACGTCCTGTTTGCGGACGACTCAGCCCTGCTGGTCTCTGACAAGAACAAGTTGCAGGTTGAAAAAACCCTCAGCTCGGAACTAGGCAAAATCTGAATATGGCTCGCTGATAACAAACTATCATTACACATGGGCAAAACAGAGTCCATTCTCTTCGGTTCAAATAACAAACTCAGCAAGACCGACGGCTTCTCAGTTGCAGTGGGTGACAATATTGTCACAAGGAAAGACGAAATTACCTACCTGGGTTCCATCCTAGAGGCAAATCTTTCCTGTGACAAAATGGCATCCAACGTAATTAAAAAAGTCAACCAACGAACTAGATTCTTGTACCGGATCTCCTCTCTGGTAAACAAGAATACCCTGAAGACTCTGGCAGGAGCACTCATTCAAGGGTACTACGACTATGTGTGCACCTCATGGTACCAAAGCACCTCAAAGGCGCTTAAAACAAAATTACAAACATCACAAAACAACCTGGTCAGACTACTACTTGACCTTACCCCCAGAACCCACCTCACCCCTGCCCACTTTGACAACCTAGGATGGCTTAGAGTAGACGACAGAGTACAGCAACTTGCAATGAGCCTGGTCTACAAGATACACTATACGACTAAGGTACCCATATACATGTCAAAATACTTCCCAAAGGTCAGTGAATACCACAACCACTACACCAGAGGAAGCTCAACAAATCATGTTAAACCCAGATTCGGCTCAAACAAGGGACTAAACACGTTTCGCAATTATGCCACATCAATGTGGAACGCCCTACCCAAAGCTGTAAAGCAGGGGTAGGCAACCCTAGGCATGCGTGCCTGCATAGTAATAATATTGTTAATAATAACAATAACAATAATGATGTAATAATGTAAAAATTATCATTAAAAAGACCTGATTATGAGAAAAAAAATTACGATGCATGGAATATTGTTGAGGCACACTAGTTACAACTATATTTCAAACAGGCACTCCATGTCAAAAAGGTTGCTGACCCCTGCTGTAAAGGAATGTGAATCCCTACCCACATTCAAAACCGCTCTTAAAGAGCACCTACGGGAGGCTGCAATTCGAAACTGGCCACCGTAAATGCCCAAAACCCCCACCACCTCCTAATAGACAGTCTCCTCCCCACCGCATGTATATATTCCCTCCCCGCCGTATGTATATTTCTCTCCCACCCCCTCCTAATGTACAGTCTCCTCCCCACCGTATGTATATATTATCTCCCCACCGTGTATATTTCTCTCCCACCCACCCACCCCGTCCTAATGTACAGTCTCCTCCCCATCATAATGTATATACTCTCTGTCAGGATCTATGGGTAACAGTACTGTATATTTGCATATCATATATGTCACAAATGTAACAGTACTATATACCTATATGTCATGTATGTCCCTATGCCATAAATGTCATGTATGTTGTGTATGTCATAAATGACGATATGAATTGAAAATGGGGGACCCTGATGTAAACAAGACAAACGTCTTTCTCTGGTCTGCATCCCCTTAACAATTGTGTGTATTGAGCCGTACTGTATTGTACCCATTCTGCAATCTGTTATGAATGAATGAATGAAAACTTTATTTAACAGATTGCAGAATGGGTACAATACAGTACGGCTCAATACACACAATTGTTAAGGGGATGCAGACCAGAGAAAGACGTTTGTCTTGTTTACATCAGGGTCCCCCATTTTCAATTCATATAGACATTTATGACATACACAACATACATGACATTTATGGCATAGGGACATACAGGTATTTAGTACTGATACATTTGTGACATAAACGGTATTCAAATATACAGTACTGTTACCCATAGATCCTGACAGAGTATATACATATGATGGGGAGGGGACTGTACATTAGGAGGGGGTGGGTGGGTGGGAGAGAAATATACATACGGCGGGGAGAGAATATATACATGCGGTGGGGAGGAGACTGTCTAACAGGAGGGGGTGGGGTTGGGGGGGTTTGGACATTTACGGTGGCCAGTTTCGAATTGCAGCCTCCCGAGTCCCGTAGGTGTTTTGAATGTGCGGTTTTGAATGTGGGTAGGGATTCACATTCCTTTACAGCTTTGGGTAGGGCGTTCCACATTGATGTGGCATAATTTGCGAAACGTGTTTAGTCCCTTGTTTGAGCCTAATCTGGGTTTAACATGATTTGTTGAGCTTCCTCTGGTGTGGTTGTGGTATTCACTGACCTTTGGGAAGTATTTTGACATGTACATGGGTACCTTAGTCGTATAGTGTATCTTGTAGACCAGGCCCATTGCAAGTTGCTGTACTCTGTCATCTACTCTAAGCCATCCTAGGTTGTCAAAGTGGGCAGGGGTGAGGTGGGTTCTGGGGGTAAGGTCAAGTAGTAGTCTGACCAGTTTGTTTTGTGATGTTTGTAATCTTGTTTTAGCGCCTTTGAGGTGCTTTGGTACCAAGCATAGTCGTAGTACCCTTGAATGAGTGCTCCTGCCAGAGTCTTCAGGGTATTCTTGTTTACCAGAGAGGAGATCCGGTACAAGAATCTAGTTCGTTGGTTGACTTTTTTTATTACATTGGATGCCATTTTGTCACAGGAAAGATTTGCCTCTAGGATGGAAGTTAACCCAGGTAGGTAATTTCATCTTTCCTTGTGACAATATTGTCACCCACTGTAACTGAGAAGCCGTCGGTCTTGCTGAGTTTGTTATTTGAACCGAAGAGAATGGACTCTGTTTTGCCCGTAATGATAGTTTGTTATCAGCGAGCCATATGCAGATTTTGCCTAGTTCCGAGCTGAGGGTTTTTTCAACCTGCAACTTGTTCTTGTCAGAGACCAGCAGGGCTGAGTCGCCCGCAAACAGGAACAAGTTGCAAGTTTTCATTCATTCATCAGCTGCACTTCATGATGGTGAATGCAAAATGGACATTGTATGTCTGAGGTAAAGGATACCAGAAGATGGCGGTAATGTCCCAAATAGTTGGTGGCCGACCGCCGTAAAACCCCAAGAAGAAGAAGAAGGACCAACATTCAAAAGAAGAAGAAGAAGGTTAGGATCGGAAACGCGGCGTCTCTACAATTCGTAGCCGCATTTCTGCAGACCCCTCTCTGATTGGTTGAACTCTATTTTTGCAGACCCCTCCCATTTCTGCAGACCCCTCTCTGATTGGTTGAGCGAAGCCCCTCTCTGATTGGCCCCCCGCATGAGCCGAGACAAGCTCCTCTAGCCAGGAGTCGAAACTCCGTTAACTCCAGAGAGAGAGGCTGAACGCAATTTATACGCATGGAAGTATTGATTACGCCATAACGAATCATTAAAAAAATATACCGTTAACTGGAATATGTTGTGTGTGCCTTTACACATGTTGGATAGGATTATGTAATTGGTTTGTATAGCGTCGCGTATAACGTTATTTCGCGTGACTTCACGGTTTATTCACATTTCACAACACAGCCAGCGGTCAACTTGTTTACACTCCCCACTTACTGTACAATGTAACATTTAGATTAACCCAGTTGTCTATCTGTATGTCATATGTTACGATGAATTGAAAATGGGGGACCCTGATGTAAACAAGACGAAAGTCTTTCTCTGGGGTCTGCATTCCCTTAACAATTGTATGTATTGAGCTGTACTGTGTACTGTATACCCATTCTGCAATCTGTTAATAAAGTTTTCAATCAATTCAATCAATCAATAACTAGACAGTTACAATATAACATTTAGATTAATTAACCCAGTTAATGCCTTAAGAGAGAGAGGCTGGTGGTCAAGTCAAGAGTTATTTGTCACAAGTTGTTTATTAGCCTAGACATTTTCAATTCATCATCTTGTTTACATCAGGGTCCCCCATGTTCAATTCATGATAACATATATGACATACAGGTAGACAGATGGACAGTACTGCTACATTTAGACATTTATGACATACCAGATTTTGAACTTGTGGTAGGCCTAGACATTTTCAATTCATTGTCTTGTTTACATCAGGGTCCCCCATGTTCAATTCATGATAACATATATGACATACAGGTAGACAGATGGACAGTACTGCTACATCTAGACATTTATGACATACCAGATTTTGAACTTGTGGTAGGCCTAGACATTTTCAATTCATCGTCTTGTTTACATCAGGGTCCCCCATGTTCAATTCATGATAACATATATGACATACAGGTAGACAGATGGACAGTACTGCTACATCTAGACATTTATGACATACCAGATTTTGAACTTGTGGTAGGCCTAGACATTTTCAATTCATCGTCTTGTTTACATCAGGGTCCCCCATGTTCAATTCATGATAACATATATGACATATGTATGGGCCACTCTCCAGGTGACCTGCATCGACCTTGCCCACACCAGGATCTCCTCCTCAGACTGGTGAGTCATTCGCACAGTGGCCTCAAAAGAGGTATGGTCAACGCAGGTCCAGGATGGGTTCACCGCACGTCTGTACGTGCAGACATGATATGTGTAACCCTTCGGTAAAAGTCCTTCAACACACAAGCAACAAGATGTTATTTTTTTGAAAGCCAGTAAATACTGACAAAAAAAAGCATAGACACTTAGAAGAAGCAATGTATAGTCCCCCCCCACCCAACCTCCTCCAATGTACAGTTTCTACGTCAAATGTATAGCCTTTCTTTTCTGGACTCTTTTTGTATCACAAACAGTACTGTATTTGTAAATCTGGTATGTCATAAATGTCTAGATGTAGCAGTACTGTCTATCTGTCTACCTGTATGTCATATATGTTATCATGAATTGAACATGGGGGACCCTGATGTAAACAAGACGATGAATTGAAAATGTCTAGGCCTACCACAAGTTCAAAATCTGGTATGTCATAAATGTCTAGATGTAGCAGTACTGTCCATCTGTCTACCTGTATGTCATATATGTTATCATGAATTGAACATGGGGGACCCTGATGTAAACAAGACGATGAATTGTGAAATGTGAATAAACCGTGAAGTCACGCGAAATAACGTTATACGCGACGCTATACAAACCAATTACATAATCCTATCCAACATGTGTAAAGGCACACACAACATATTCCAGTTAACGGTATATATCTTTTAATGATTCGTTATGGCGTAATCAATACTTCCATGCGTATAAATTGCGTTCAGCCTCTCTCTCTGGAGTTAACGGAGTTTCGACTCCTGGCTAGAGGAGCTTGTCTCGGCTCATGCGGGGGGCCAATCAGAGAGGGGCTTCGCTCAACCAATCAGAGAGGGGTCTGCAGAAATGGGAGGGGTCTGCAAAAATGGAGTTCAACCAATCAGAGAGGGGTCTGCAGAAATGCGGCTACGAATTGTAGAGACGCGGAAACGCGGCGTGGTTTCCACATGGTTCACGGCCATAGCGTCTAGCTTCAACAATAACTACGTCTTTAGGCCGATTCGCTTCTACGCGACATGGAGGAACCAGCAGCAAACGACGAAGGTTTTGGATTAGAAGTCATTCTTCTAAAGGGGGAGAAACAAGCACCGTCCTGCCCGCATGGTAAGATAAGATATATAACACAACCAGCCTGCAAGCAGTGGCATCGTTTCACTTAACAGCGCTCAAAGAAAGTGTGGCGGAATAAATTCAACCATCGTCTTATGTTTGGATTCATCAAACTGTCCACGTATCATATAGCACGTAACAACAAACGTTACATGACTGTCACAGTGTAACTCTTCTCGGTTCGACAAATGAAGACGTTCAGGTTGAGCTCAAGTGCATTTACTGGGCAACAACATCTTCAAATCACAGAACAGACGGCCTTACAAAATGCCCTAAACAAACTTATTGGATGTTGTGCCAAAAATGGCCTGGAAAACACCAAGTAAAAAAAAAAATCCCTTCAGTGTTTGCACTGCTCTGGGCGATTGACTCGTTGCCAGGCTCGGCAATGATCCTATCAAAAACAATATTCAGTCATCTTTGGCCTTCATGTATATTGTATATAATATAGCATGCACCGCTCAGCGTTTGAAATTGCACCGTGTCGCACAACCACACGTGGTACCCGAATGCTGTTGTCAACATCGGTCAGCTCTATTATTTTGCATGACCGGGTAAAAAAGTTATAAAAGCTGTTAACGGCTGCAGAAAAACACATTTGCATCTTGGATAATTTATTGCTACTGTAATATTCATGCTTTGAATATATCCTTACTATATTATTCATGCTGTGAATATATCATTTACGACAGGCGCGCCAGGCGCACCTTGCTTATGTATACCTGACCAGGGGTCCTCACAGGCAGTTGGCTGCCAGCCGTGAATGGAGTTACACTCATGCTGAACGATGCTTACCTTTGAATAAACATATAAATGTTATCTCCTCGTCCTGAAGATTATTCTATTTAATCGAATACGACACCTACCCCCCTGAGCTAAATTTATGGGCATAATGATGAATAAAAAGGGAATATTGTAGTGCCGGAGGAAAGAGGAATAAACGGAGGTAACTTAATGCTTGTTTAATGTACAAAGCCACGTCAGTAAACACAGAACACAAGAGCACATGAATCGCTAGCACAGTAATGAATACAACAGCGAGTGCAACCGCAATAATTGTCCCCTCTGGCCGCGGTGCCAGATCATTCGTTCCCTCCCACTACACAACATAGTCAGAGGAGAACACTAACCAATACTGTAGTCACTACACCAGCCCCCCAGTGTTCACCTCAATATACGAAATCCTCACGGTGAGGAGGGCGTATGGCCCGGCCCCTACGACTGTAGGTAAAGTCAGGAGGTGCGGGAGGGGGTGTGACAGCGTCCGTCACATCCTCCTGCCGAGCAGGATGGGGGTCAGTGACCAGACGCTCACGAGCTGAGGGGTCGCAGGGGGGAATGGCCCCGGCGTGGCAGGGGAGGTAGGACCCGGGGCCGGCCCCTGTGCGGCGGCAGGGCCAAGTCCAGGGGCAGTTCAAGGTCCAAGTGGGCCGGCTTGAGGCGATCCACGGACACACACTCAGGCCTACCCCCCACATCGACCACAAAGTTCTTGGCCCTGGCCTCGATGACGCGGAAGGGCCCGTCGTAAGGAGGACGTAGCGGAGTCCTGTGGCCATCGTGACGGATGAACACGAACCTCGCCGAGTGCAGCTCCGGGGGCATCCTCGACGTAGGGACCCCATGCTGCGTAGTCGGGACCGGGACGAAAGCGGCTGCCCAAAAACCAGCTCGGCCGACGACGACTGGAGGTCCTCCTTCGGCGCCGTCCTGAGCCCCAGCATGACCCACGGGAGCTTGTCCAGCCAGTCGCCGTCCGTGAGGCTGGCTCGAAGGGCGGCCTTCATGGAGCGATGAAAACGCTCGCAGAGCCCATTTGGCTGCGGATGGTGGGCGGTCGTGCGGTGGAGCTTGACCCCCAGGCTCTCCGCCACCGCCGCCCACAGTTCCGGTCAGAGGAGAGATCAGCCGGGGTGCCGTAGCGGGAGACCCACACCACGATGAACCCCCGGGCCAGGTCGGGGGCTGTCGTTGAGGAGAGCGGGACCGCCACCGGCCTGCGAGTCGTCCTGTCCACCATGGTGAAAAGGTAGTTGTATCCGTGCAAGGGGGGCAGCGGTCCTACCAGGTCCACATTGACATGGTCGAACCTCCGCTCGGACACGCAGAACTGTTCCAGGGGGGCCTTGATGTGCCGATGCACCTTGGCGCGCTGGCAGGCGGTGCACATGTCGACCCAGGCTCTCGCATCCCTCTTGAGCCCTTGCCACACAAACTTCTCCGACACCAGTCGCGAGGACGGCTTCCTGCCAGGGTGAGACAAGCCGTGTATGGCCTCAAAGGCAGGGCGTCTCCAGTTGGCGGGGACTACCGGCCGCGGCTGACCCATGGAGACGTCGTACAAGAGCGTAACCCCCACGTCACCGAACACTACCTCCTCCAGGCGCAGTCCAGTGTCCGACGACTTGAGAGCTTGGACGGCAGGATCGGCGGCCTGGTCCGCAGCCATGCTGACGTAGTCCAAACCCAGCTGCACCGCCCACCGCCCTGGAGAGTCAATCTGCCACCTGGTTGGACTTCCCAGCAACGTGCTGGATGTCCGTGGGTTAACTCGGACACGTAGGCGAGCTGGCGCTGCTGGCGGTCGGACCACGGCTCTGCCGCCTTGGACATGGCGTGCGTGATCGGCTTATGGTCCACGTAGGCCGTAAACTCGCGTCCCTCCAGCAAGAAACGGAAGTGCCTGACAGCTAGGGATGGGTACCGAATTCGGTACTTTTGAGGTACCGAACCGAAACACGTCGGTACTACAGAGTATCGAATCAAGTGAGAAACCGAAAGAAAAAAAAGAAAAAAAAACTTTTTTTAATTTTTTTTTTAATTTTTTTTAACTTTTTTCTTTTCATGTCAACGTTCACACGCACAATATATGCTTACCTAGGATTTGACTTGATTCAACAACAAAGCAGTCGGAGCAATGACAAGCCGACAACTGTCGAAATTGTAGTTATTTGAAGTTTGGATTTTTTTTTTACGACTGAGGTAGGTAAATTAAATTTCTTGAGACTAAAGTACCGAAAAAAGGTACCGTTGGGTACCGGTATCGATTCACAGGTACCGGTATCGGTTCAAATGTGAAAGGTACCCATCCCTACTGACAGCAAGCCATGAGAACAGGGTTCGGAGGTGGGACAGGTGCTCCTCCTCTGTGGCGCTCGCTACTAGGATGTCGTCCAAGTAGACTAAGAGGAATGGTAGGTCCCGGAGCACCGAGTGCATGAGGCGTTGGAAGGTCTGCGCCGCGTTCTTCAGGCCGAACGGCACTCGCAGGAACTCGAAGCCCAAAGGGCGTGACGACGGCCGTCTTGGGGACGTCCTCGGGTGCACCGGCACCTGATGGTACCCCCGTACCAGGTCCACTTTTGAGAAGAAGCGATTGCCTGCCAGGTTCGCCGCAAAGTCTTGGGCATGCGGGACCGGGTAGCGGTCAGGCTTGGACGCGTCGTTGAGGCGGCGGTAGTCCCCACATGGGTGCCACCCACTGTCTGACTTAGGGACGATGTGCAGGGGAGACGCCCAGGGGCTGTTCGAGCGCCGAACGATGCCCACCTGCTCCATGTGCGCAAACTCTGCCCTGGCGACAGCCAGCTTCTCTGGGTTGAGGCGTCTGGCCCTGGCGTAGAGGGGAGGCCCACTGGTCTCAATGTGGTGCTCCACCCCGTGTTTCACCGTGGGCGCGGAAAAAGTGGGCTTGCCCAGGTCGGGGAACTCAGCGAGTAGCCGAAGGTACTGGTCACTTTCGGCGAGTATTGGACCACCCGCCGTAGACGGCCTCCCCCTGCGTACATGCAAAGGAAGCGAAAGTCTGTGAGTTGACCAGGCGCTTGTTCCCCACGTCCACTAGCAGGTTGTGGGCGCACAGAAAATCCGCGCCAAGGAGGGGGAATGTGACAGCCGCAACGACAAAATCCCACAAAAAACATTGTCCTCCGAAGCATACGTCCACCGCCCTTGTGCCGTAAGAGCGCGTGCCGTCCGCACCCGCCAACTGCGGACCGCGCTCCTCCTTTGCCACATCCGACCTCTCTGCCGGAATGATGCTCCACTGGGCACCCGAAGCAATGGCCCGCTGCGTTACCGTGCTGGCCAGAAGGCCTGGCGTCATCCCTCGCTCTCCTGCGACGGTCCGGTGGCGGGGCGGTCGCGAGAGCGAGCAGGTCGGTGGACCGCTGAGGCATGGCCAAATTGAAAAGGTCCGCCTCCCTGGCCAGGGCGCGGGGGCCCACGATGTCGGTGTTGGCCAGTGCCATCCTCACTTGTGCCGGCAGCGTGCGCATGAACAGCTCCGTAAAGATGATCATGGGGTCTTCGGTCCCCAGCAGATTCAGCATCCTCTCCATGCGCGCAGAAGGTCTCTCGTCTCCCAATTCCGACATAGCAAATAGGCGGCGCACCCTCTCTGCAGCGGACAGTTCAAATGTATCTAGCAGTAGGGTCTTGAGGCGCTCATATTTGTTCGTCGCCGGGGGATCAGACAAAAAACCTACCACTCGAGCTGCCCAACACTGCCACCGGGTGCTTGTACCGGTCGTCGTTGTCATCCACGTTGCTCTTGTTGAAGTTCGCCTCCACAATAGCAAACCATGCAGCCGAAGTCGACTCCCAGAACTCGGGTAGCTTGAGCGTGGGCGTACCACGCGCTTCCCTGACGGGGGACGGTGATGGCTGCCGATGGCCTGAACGTCTTCCTCGTCCGGACATTTTGCAAGAATGTTTGTTTGCTGATTATTGTACACAATTCGCCGTAACAAAAATCTACGTCGGGGTCACCAGTGTAGTGCCGGAGGAAAGAGGAATAAACGGAGGTAACGTAATGCTTCTTTCTTCCCCTCCTTTTTCCCGATTTTTCTCCCATCCCACCCTTCCTGGTTGTTGCGTACTTTCCCCTACTGTTGGTCCGGGAGACCGGAGACTGTCACATGCTTTCCTCCGACGCATGTGCAGCCTGGGGCAGGCCAACCTGGCCGCGCAGGTTCTCACCGGGGAGAGTGTAGCGTGTGGGAGGCCACACTATCTCTCCTCAGTTCAAAAGTGAGTTCCCTGACCGGGAATCGAACCCGGGCCGCGGCGGTGAGAGCGCCGAATCCTAACCACTAGACCAGGGGTTCCCAAACTTTTCAGGCCGGGGCCCAGAAAATAAGGCGTCAGAGAGCCGCGGCCCAATGCACATCGCCTGGCTTTTTTTTTTTTTTTTTTGCCAGGTGACCGATTTTTTAAGCCAAATATCACTTCAATCCTATTAAGTTAGTTCAAGTTAGTTATTCATTTATATGTGCTATTTATGAGAGGGCTAACTTGTTGCAAAATAATAATGATAATAATAATAGCCTCATTAAAATACTATTGTTGCTTCGGTTGTTTTCAGCGTTTTATGTGCATAATCTGTTATTTAGTTTGAAATGTTCGTTGAAATAAGTAGATTTTTCGTTTTTGTTTATTTATTAAGTTAATATAAAACCATATAGTCACATTTTAGAATACAATAGAATATAATTTTAGAATACAACTAGAAACACTGTCCTGGCCTGCTTCTAAGTTCAGTGGCCTGACAAAAAAAATTAAAATAAAAAATAAAAATTTAAAAAAATATTTTTTTTTCTTTTTCTTTTTTTCTTTTCTTTTTTTTTAAATCATCTCGCGGCCCACCCGTGGCTGCTCGCGGCCCACCTTTGGGTCGCGACCCCGACTTTGGGAACCACTGCACTAGACCACCAGGGAGTAATGCTTGTTTAATGTACAAAGCCACGTCGGTACTAAATACAGAACACAAGAGCACATGAATCGCTAGCACAGTAATGAATACAATAGCGAGTGCAACCGCAATAATTGTCCCCTCTGGCCGCGGTGCCAAATCATTCGTTCCCTCCCACTACACAACATAGTCAGAGGAGAACACAAACCAATACTGTAGTCGCTACACCATGGACAATGGGTTTTCACAAGAGCCTGGACACATGTGTCTGACAAAAAAGTTTGGCTGATGGGTTGTATTTGCCTATCATGGTTTTCATGACAACAGCAGTGATTGCCTCTGTGTTTCTCTCTGCGCTCACGGTGATAAACCCCAAGCATATCTCTCATATAACAACACCCTTATAATTTATTATGTATAAATCTATGTATTATGATTGACAGCTGGCATTTACAGGAAATGTCTGGTGTCATCCACTTGGATTCAATTCAATACCATAGTCTCCTCCAAACTCATAGCCAAGCTCAGGGACCTGGGCTTGAACTATGACCTCTGCCAGTGGGTCTTGGACTTCCTGACGGGCAGATCCCAGGTGGTGAGAGCAGGCAACTGCACCTCCTCATCCATCACTCTCAACATAGGAGCCCCCCAGGGCTGTGTTCTGAGTCCCCTCCTCTACTCCCTGTACACACATGACTGTGTGGCACAGCGGAACAACACCACAATCATCAAATTTGCTGACGACACAGTAGTGGTGGGCCTGATCTCTGCAAACAACGAGAGGGCCTACCTGGAAGAGGTAAAGGTTCTAGCGGGATGGTGACAAGAGAACAGCCTCTCCCTGAACGTCAGCAAAACAAAGGAGATGATTGTGGACTTTAGGAGGTCGGGGTCAGCATCGACGGGGCACCGGTTGAGAGAGTGAACAGTTTTAACTACCTCGGAGTCCACATATCCGAGGACTTGACATGGACCACAGACCACACACACATTGACAGTGTTATCAAGAAGGCACGACAACGCCTCTACTTCCATAGGCGCCTAAGGAAGTTCAAAGTGAGTCAGAAGATCCTCAAGAACTTCTACTCATGCACAATAGAGAGCATCCTGACTGGCAATATTGCCTCCTGGTTTGGGAATAGCACTGCACAAGACCGTAGCAGACTACAGAGAGTGGCCCGTTCAGCCGAACACACAATTGCAGGGGGGCTTCCCACTCCAAGACATTTACAACAAGCGCTGCATGGGTAAGGCTAAGAGAATAATCAAAGACCCCAGCCACCCAAACAACTGCCTCTTTGAACTGCTGCGGTCAGGCAAGCGATACCGGAGTCTCATGGCAAGCACAGAGAGACTCGGGCATAAAAGAAAATATTGTTTGGTTCCTGTTGGTTGTCAGTTAAGGCCATGGGTAGGTAGGGAATTTATTTTATTTAATTTTTTTCCGCGGCGACTATGGATAGGGAATTTCTTTATTTAATTAAAATGTTCACGGCAACATGGATGCATGTACTCTGCCAGCATGTTTAATATCCATAATACCAAAGGTTTGAGATTTTTATGAAACTTTATTGAGTTTTTTTTTTTTTTTTTTATATATATATTATTTTTATTGGGTTTTACAGTACACATTTCAGGTTTTCATTGTCGTCAGTTATTCTTAATTCCTTTTCTCCACAAGTTTATACAAGTATACCCACATACCCCCTCCCCCCTCCCCTTTTCTCTCTCTTAGCATCTTTGAGTCTGTTTTTACTGTTGTCATATAGAAATAATACGTACATTCATTGGTACCTCCAGTAAAATAGCTCGTACATAAATAAAAATAATTGAAAAGAAGAAAATAAAAATAAATAAATGACATCTTTATAACACCTTCAATGACGTGCCTCCGCTCTTCCCCGATAAATATCAGTCAATTTGTGTCTCGTCAATCTGGTCCACACGTTCAAACTTTGAAAAGTTTCAGTCAGTCTATTTACCCGACCATAGCTAGCATTGTTAGTCATTCATATCTCAGTTCCTTCCTTTGCTCAGAGAGCCCGTACTGAATTGTACCCATTCTGCAATCTGTTAATAAAGTTTTCAATCAGACAAATGTATAGAAAAGCTTTTATTATAACATTCGTTGCAGTAAAATCATCATGCCTCGTTTGGTACTCCTGCGGATCGCTGGTAGCCTACTCGTGGGCGGCGGGGAGCTAACGTGATTAGCTCCGGTACGTTTGTTGTGGTTCTCTCGTCTAGATCAATGGCGGACTTCCCGGAAGTAAAAGAAAAACGAATAAGCGCTTGCCGATTGGTGGTAAGAACAGCAGAGGCGGGTGCAAGCGGTGTGACGTAATTGGCAGAATCGACTGTCAATCAAAATTGTTCTGTTGCCGTCTACCATGCATTGCTTTGGTTGAGAGAGATAAACAAGTCTTGAGCAAGACAAGTTAGTTAAATAACAGTGACACTTTTCCCTTTGCTAAGAAATCCAGCCATATTCCTTTCATTGTATTTAAAATACTGCACTTTAATTTCAAGCGGAAAACGAATCTTTCCATTAACACTGACTGCCACTCATGGCTAATCTCGGGTTTACGATAGTTACGTTGAAAGCAAGATTACAAGATTTCTCGGATTTTTTTTTTTCTTTTTCTTTAGCGATCTGAAATCACACGCAAGCCTACCCTAGCCTACCCAAGGGCCGCCGGCGATCAGATGTGAAAAAAGCGCCCCCTATCGTTTCCCAGATGGTAAATGGTAAATGGAATGGACTCAATGAAAATGGATGGGGGAAAAAAAAATATTCCAGTCCACATTTTCCAGTCCACTGATGCAGCCGGGGTTACCAGAGTTCATTCTGGAGCCTCTGAGCCGCGGGGAATCATGTGTTCTACTGTACACACGTTAGATCTATACACTTATCGATTTTTTCGAATGGTGATCAGGAATTGGAATATACCATTTGGATACCATCTGATGTCAGGTAAGGAATCTATGTTATCAGTGTTAGGATAATCAGACTCTCTTTCATGAAGATAATTAAGCTTTTTTCTGATATGTGCTCTATCGGTTTCACTGTAAAATCCACGAGGAAATGAAAACGGCTATCAGCGCGCGCCTCGAACGTGCGTGCGGGCACGTATACTATTGATAATCTAGCGTTTATTTGAAAACGATTCATAAATAGGCAGATAAATATCAACGTTCTGGAATATTATCACAGAATGGGCTGTTTTTCACCTGAAAACGGGCGCTTTTCAAAATGCTCTCAAACGGAAATGAAGCGATAAAAAACCAATCTGCCTTGACAACACTGACTGGAAAATGATTCTTTGATAAGCGACGGGCAGATTAGACACATAGCCATAATTTAAAACATAGATTAGGCGATATTAACGTTAACATTGGCGCCGATGGTGGCATTCAAGCACTAAGTCGTGTGCCCCCTGGTGGCACTGAAAGTGTTAAGAACTGACAATCAGGGAATTTAAACATTGTTGACATTGTTTTTTTTGTGTTTATAAAACTTTATATTAAAGAAAGGAAAGTCTAGTGCTGGCTGAGCATATTGTTTGTTTGCACTAAGTTAATACTTTGACAAATGTAGCCTATATTTTTCAGTCAGTTCGGTCTTTGTGTGCCAAACATTATTTAAGGCTGTAAACACTGTAAACCTTTATTTATTTATTTATTTTATAAATGAGAAGCATGTTTAGATTTGAGTGTTGCAACATATATCGAACCGAACCGAAAACCGTGATACTACCCGAACCGTTGATTTTGTGAACCGTTCCACCCCTAGTAGTTTAAAAAAAAATATATATTAATGATATAAAAAAGAAAAATATTAAAAAAATATATATTAATAAATTGTTGCCACAAGTATTGGTATCGGCTAGTGTTGTCAAAAATATCGAAGTATCGATACATATCGATACTGAATATTTAAAACGGCTTCGATACTCATTTCCCGAAGTACCGATACTTTCTGCAGTATCGGTACCAGCTGGCTTGCTCCCGCAAGTTGTTGACAGACAGACGCGCTGCCAGAGCCTTGCCCTTCCGCCTCCTCCTCCTCCTCGCTCAGAGCAACAGACACAAGCTGCTGCAGCCTCCTCCCCCTCACAGCCGGGCAGCGCAGCCGTGTCTTCAGTTTGATCTCTCTCTGATCTAAAGATAAACAAAGGGTTTTAAAAGTTTATTTATCTTCTCTTATCTTCTCGTATAGTACCAGAGAGAAGCTGAGGAGAATCAACCAGCAACAAAAGCAAAATTTGTTAAAAAAAAATAATAATAATAATAATAAAAAAAAAAATTATTATAATTTTTTTTTTTTGTTATTGAAAGTATCGATACTTTTCAAGGTATCGTATCGAAGTCGAAATTCCAGTATCGTGACAACACTAGTATCGGCCGATTGTGTTAGTTGAACTATCGGTATCGGCTGCAAATTTTCATATCTGTGCATCCCTATTAGCTTTTAGTGTGATTTGATTGGTCTGAAGCCAAATCTCATCTGGCTTCCCTTGGTGGGCGTTTTTGATATGCAAAGACCAGACCACCCACATGGGAGTTAAGCTTGAATCTTATTGGCAAATTATTTAAAAAATGTGTCATGGGAAGCCAAAGTCGAGTTGGCTTCAATCAATCAAAATAATGCTACCAGAGAGGCGTATGTAGTGTACCTCGGTTAATTTCTCCAGGAAGGGAGATAGATTCAGCCACTCTTATTGGAAAATTATTATAGCAGAGAGAGATTATAGAGATTATTATTAAAAATAAAAATTACTAGTCACATTTTTGGGGAAGCTTGGCTTCCATGAATAATCGCCACTGTGTTTAGAAGGATCTTTTGTTGATTGTTATCGACCTCTAGACCAGTGGTTCTCAACTGGTCTAGCCTCGGGACCCAACGTTTTCCTTAGTCATTAAGTCGCGACCCAAATTTTTTAACCACTATGATTTATTTCAAATGTATTTTTTGCAGTAATACACAATCTTTCATGTACTGTTAAAAACATGAAATAAACACAAAAAAGTGCAACAAAAGTGCAACTAGGGCTAAAAACCCAATGAAATAAAATAATAATAAATAATATGCTTCTTAGCAGATTTCTTAGCTTAACACAACAGACCTACAGTAAGTTTGGGGGAACTAATGGGATAACTGGGGTTGCAACAAAAGTGCAACTAGGGTTCTTAGTTCTTAGCAGACTTCTTAGCTTAACATCCCAGGGAACTAATGGGATAACTGGGGATGTTGTTTGCTCCTGACAAGTCTCTCAAAGTCTGGGGTCTATCTATCTAGGTCGTCCTCGGACGGGCCCTCCATCGGTGCTTCCAGTCATCCCGATCCTCCATGCATCTGGCTAGCTCGCCGGTGCTTTCTGTTCCCACATCTCTCCTGAGTACGTCCACGTAGGTTAATGTGGGACGTCCTCATGATCGATGCCCGTGTGTTGGTTCCCACAGCACAAGTTCTCTGGTTGGCATCTCATGGTGTCTCTGGCAGTGACCTGCCAGCCTCATTCTCCTGACTGCCACTTTATCGCTCACCTTTAGCACCCCCCCATACAAGTTTGCATTAGTGACATGCTCATCCCTGTTGAAAGTTGAGCACCACACGCATCATTCTGGTGTAGCACCCATCCAAGGACTTCTGCAGGGTGGGCTTCAAGGTCCAGCATTCACTGCCATACAAAAGGACAGACTCAACTGTTGCATGAAAGAAGTTGAGCTTGATTTGACGGGGGAGGTTGGATTTCCACACACTGGTCATGCCGTTCAGAGCCCTCCATGCAAGTGCCTTCCTCACTTTAAGGTCTTGCTCGGACGAGTTGACCCACGAGCCCAGGTACTTGAAATCACTGACTTCCTTTAGAGCAGAGCCTCCTGTTGTCCTTAGAGGTGGATGATCCGGGAGGATGTTATACATTATGACCTCGTCTGGGGTGATGGTAGACGAAGCAACTCTGAGGTCATGCTCAATGTCCAATCTGTTCTTCTGCTTTGTCTTCAGCTGGACCAGAGCTGAGAAGCCACTTTCACAAAGATAGCTAGTGCAAAAAAATATTATATATTATATATATATATATATATAAAAATTTACACACACATCCGCGACTCACTCAAAATGGCCCCGCGGCCCACTTTTGGGTCGCGACCCACCAGTTGAGAAACGCTGCTCTAGACAGTAAATGCCTGTGTCTTTTGCAGGACCAACGTTGATGTTTGAGAAGGTTGGCAAAGGAACTGACAGCAGCAGGAGGTTCTACGCCTGCTCGGCGTGCAGAGACCGAAAAGAATGCCACTTCTTCCAGTGGGAAGAGGATAAGGTAGGTTGTGTCATTTTTCTAAAACCATGGGTCCTGGGCCCTCATTTATCAATGCTGTGCCTAGTGCGTACGCACAGATATGTGCGTAAACCGTGCGTACGATAATTTCTAAGCAAAGTGTGGGATAGGGCTGGGCGATATGGAAAAAAATCATATCGCGATAACGATATGATAATTTTATTTTATTTCTCGATATCGATAATAATATCTAATTGTTATAAGTATTAAAAAAAAAAAAAAAACATTGTTTTTGTATGTTTATTTTGCAGCAATTCTTTGTCGTTGCCGCCATCTTTAGTGTTACATCCCCTCACACTCCAGTTCTCAGGCTGCAGCTGGTTTAAAAGCTAAAGTAAACCGGCTTCTCTGCTGGCTGTGGCTCCAGGGGAGTTGAACAGTTCTGGCTCTGCTAGTTTATTTTCGATCTTTTGGCGCTTTCTTGGTGGACAAACCACCGCACATGTGCACTGTGACTCGTGACTGGAGTCTAGTTCTGCTAGCACACATAGCCTACTGTGTACAGACGGTTTCAAAATGTATTTTAAATTAGAAAGCAAACAAAATAAATTGACAACAGAAAAATGAATCTCAATTTGGTCAGTATTGTCATTTGGACAAGCAAAGCCATTACTTTAAGTTGCAGGCAAGAAAGACAAGTCTGTCCACTGCCCTGTTGCAGGTCACAAAAAAAAAAAAAAAAACGATTTTTCGATTTTTTTTAATTTCGATATTCGATATCGATTATTAAAATATATCGCGATATTTATCGTTATATCGCCCAGCCCTAGTGTGGGATTTATCAACATGAACGTGTGCTTGAGATTGTACGTATATATATATATATATATATACGCACAGCTCAGACCGTGCGTACCTGTCACCAAACGGTAGAATAGGAAGACTGCAGACGGACGGAATAAGCTTTCATGCATTCGTTTCAACACCGACGTCTTCGGTATGGCCCGTAGCTGTAAATAGAACTAGGGCTGCAACTAATGACTAATTTGGTAGTCGACTAATCTGCCGATTATTTTTTCGATTAGTCGACTAATCGAAAACCAATGTAAACAACTTTTTTTTTTTTTTTTAATTACCTATCTTTGTGAAAGTGGCTTCTCAGCTCGGGTCCAGCTGAAGACAGAGCAGAGGAACAGATTGGACATTGAGCATGACCTCAGAGTTGCTTGTCTACCATCACCCCAGACTTTGAGACTCTTGTCAGGACCAAACAACAACATCATAACATGATGATCCCATAGCAAATTAAAATAATGACTCATGAAACATTTGAATTTGGATCTTTAAGCCACTTTAAATGAAAATGTATTTGAAGAACAATACAGCAATCACTCATAACAAGATAAATAAATTAAATAATACAAATTAAAGTGGAAGTGTACTTTAAATAACTTTTGTTTGCTGTGTGTGAGAGGAGTCCGTATGTGTGTGTGTCTTACTCTGATCGCTGTGTGAGTGAGAGGAGTGTGTGTACTGTGTAATTTGTGTGTGTGTCTTACTCTGATCGCTGTGTGAGTGAGAGGTGTGTACTGTGTAATTTATGTATGTGTGTGTGTCTTAGGCCATGGTTAGACTAGTGTATTCCTGGTTTTTCTTTATACGTTTTTGACGACGTTTGATGTCCCTATTACACAGAAATGCGTTTTTTGGCGTTTTTTTGTGGATACAGCTGAAACGCAAAATTGTGTTTGCGTTTGGAGATACGCAAAAAAAACGAATCGACAACAGCGTGTAGTCAGCACGCTAGCCGTTGTTGCGAAAACGCCCATGCGCAGTAGATACCATCTGCGTGCCCTTCCGGTGACAACAGTGTGTGTGTTTGGGACATAGCTCTGTGTGTGTCCCAAATAGCTTCAGCTACCATGTGTTGTCAAGTTATTGTTATAAGGACCCCAGTCCAAGCTACAACAGTCTGCATTCCCTTAACAATTGTTTGTATTGAGCCGTATTGTATTGTACCCATATGCAATATGTTAAATAAAGTTTACATCCATTCATTCTGCTAGCATTACCGATTGCATGAGCAGCTGGCTAGAGCTGCCGCGGTATCGGTATTACCGCGGTATCGCTGTTACATCATGCCCACCGCAGCGTTGGGCTGAATACCGGCATCACCGCTGTTTTTTATTATATTATTATTATTATTACGCTCTCGTTGGGCTTGCGGCTCTGCAGATATACCCTACTTCTCTGTCGAGATTCCAAGCGACCCTATTGGGTACCAGAAAAGTCACATGAAACACTGCAGACCACTGATTGGTCAGAAGAGATACGCGTCACATGCTTGGAGCATCTTGCAGTGCTTTTACTTCCTGAATCATTCTCAGCCATCACAACACGGCTAATAGTACGTTAGCTCCCACCGGAGAACGGAGTGGATTACCGACGCCGTCGCTCCTCAGGGAACGAGGCATAATGATTTTACTGCAACGAAATGTTATAATAAAAGCCCTTCGTTCTATACACTTGTCTGATTGAAAACTTTATTAACAGACCGCAGAATGGGTACAACTCGGCACGCTCTGAGCAAAGAAAGGAACTTAGATATTAATTGAGTAACGCTTGCCTTGCTATGTGGTCCGGTAAATACGAACGTGTAACTATACTAACGTTAATGCCACAAATCGAATGCCTTTGTAATCATAAGTAGTAACGTTATAATAAGAAGAAGAAGAAAGGGTCGGGGGGGTAACCGGCGGGCGCGACACCGAGGGGAGACTTCGAATCCGTGTTTCACTTTTAATAACTAATGCGTGCATGCCGAATCCCAAACAATATTCATGCTGCAAAGTCACCCTCTAAAGATAGACATTTCGACTAGAGGCAGGCTATATGCTATATAAAGAGTAGACTACAAAAAAAATGCATTCAAACTTTTTTGTGTGTGTGTGTGTGCGGTTATTACCGCGGCGGTAGGAAATATTTTGCAAATGTGTGCGGTAAGGAAAACATCAATACCGCGGCAGCTCTACAGCTGGCTAACGTGAGCTATCAGGATTCAGACCCTGTTAGCTCAGAGCTCCTCTTTCAACTTAACAAGCATTAAACAAAATGGCCCAGTCATCTATTCACCTTTGTTTAATACACACAGCGTTGTCTCTAATGTTATCTAACTACTGATAGCTCGCGATATCATCAGTTTTGGTGCTGGCTAAGTAGCGTGAGCTAACGTTAGCTTCTAGCCACAATGCTATATTGTTATAATGGCATACTCCATTGACGTTAGCATGCAGCTAACAATGCTACCGATCGTTTTTTAGACTAAACTATCCGCTCTTGGTGGTCACTTGTGTTGATGTTAGTTTTGTTTCATCAACAAATGACAGGCAGAACACACAGTGAATGTATCCGTTTTGTTTATTGCACTTTTATTAGGCTTTGCTGAAAAAGAATTGCTGCATTGAGTAAATAGGCAAGATGGTGGCGCGGCATAGGCGCCTGCCTTATTGACATTTTCTTTGCTGGAGCTTCCAGGAAGTGTATTGGCACATTCGTTCTGATTGGTTGAAATTGCCTTCATGTTTGCCACCTACTGCCACCTACTGCTTTGGCAGTGTACTACATCAGTGTGCTCGTGTGACAAAAACGGAAAAAAAACGAAAGTGTGACTCGAGGCGCACGACGTCGCGGCGATACGCATATGAAAACAATACGAAGATGATACGAAAGGTGTAACCGCAGCCTTACTCTGATCGCTGTGTGTGAGTGAGAGGAGTGTGAATGTGTGTGTGTCTTACTCTGATTGCTGTGTGTGAGAGAGAGGAGTGTGAATGTGTGTGTGTCTTACTCTGATCGCTGTGTGTGAGTGAGAGGAGTGTGTATGTGTGTGTCTTACTCTGATCGCTGTGTGTGAGTGAGAGGAGTGTGTATGTGTGTGTCTTACTCTGATCGCTGTGTGTGAGTGAGAGGAGTGTGTATGTGTGTGTCTTACTCTGATCGCTGTGTGTGAGTGAGAGGAGTGTGTATGTGTGTCTTATCATGATCATCAGTCTGATCATCATCTCCTGCAGGGGAACAATGTTTTCAATGTCCAAAATTTGCTATGGGATCATCATGTTATGATGTTGTCTGGAACCCTGAGAAGCCACTCTCACAAAGATAGGTAGTGCACAAAAAAAATAATAATAAATAAATAATTTATTTTTATTTTTTTTTATGACTAATCGACGCAACAATTTCTCGTCGACGATTTTTTATAATCGACATCGTCGATTATGTCGACTAATCGTTGCAGCCCTACGATTGAATAACTCATTTTCCTAATTTGATAACTACGTTATGTACTATATTTACTGTGTCTAAATATCTGCCAAGTATTTAATCATTGACCATTTAGTAGGGCTGTACCGAATGCTTTGAAGCTTCGATCATAATGTTGACATTCGAATTCTAAATCAACATTAGAATTTTTAATTTTTAATAAAAAAATCTTATTTTTTTTTATGTGTCTATTCAATCTGTTTAAACCAATGGGGGTTTTCTTCACAGTTGCAGTTAAAGATTGGGCTACACTAATATTATACTATAAGACGTCACCATCACTTTCATACCAACCGTGCCCTTATTGGATTATTTATGTTGACGAAACTGATAAAGAAAGTTGATTTAATAAAAGAAAAATACTCATTTAATCAGATGAATCACTTTATTCAAATTGAGGTTTTAGTTTAAAAAAAGAAATAAAATACTTTTTTTTTAAAGAAAATTATGATTATTTTTTTCATGGACATTCGAAGCTTCATTCGTATACTTCAATAGAAGCTTCGAATGTTAAAAACATTCGGTACAGCCCTACCATTTAGCTATTCTAATGCAGGGAATGTTTTGTTCCATCAGGTGTCAGAGGCCAGGCTTTTGGCCAGAGAGGCAGAGAACCAGTCCAAGAGGCCTCCGTTCAGCCACCAGGAGTACTGTTCCAGGTACAACAAGCCTGGCAGGCTGTCTTTATATTGCTGATGTTTCCAACAGGAGGTCATCCTGTTCAGAGATGATGTCACACGACATCCTAAAGTTTAGCCCATTTTTGCCTGTGATTAGAATGCTCAGTGACGACGGCTTAAAGGAACACGCCAACATTATGGGAAATGCGCTTCCTGTCTTCTCCAGAGTCCGACAAGAAGATAGATACCAGTTTCCTCTCTGTGGGCTTAGTAGAAAGCTATCCGACTGCAAGCTAGCCTAGCAAAAATGAATGGAAGCGGATACGGACCAGCTAGCCTAGCTGTTGGCAAAGAAAAAAGCTTTTAAGCGAGGCTAGTGGACCGTATCCGCTTCTATTCATTTGTGCTAAGCTAGGCTACCTTGCAGCTGGATAGGTTTCTACTGAACGCACAGAAAGGAGATTGGTATCTATCTTCTTGTCTGACTCCGGAGAAGATGGTAAGCACATTTTGGCGTTCCTTTTTAAAAGTTCTCCCAACCGAGCTTCAGAGACTTGTTTCTGGCTTGTCCTTCAGGTTGAGGAAGTTCGCCTCCCTCCCTGAGGGCCAGAAGAGATTCTGTCAGGACTGTCAAATCCTGCTCCTACCAGACCAGCACGCCGCCCACTCGTCCCACAAGTCTAGTGTCGTCACCGCGGTCCAGCTGAGGAGGCCCAGCAGGCTGCTGCGCCCCCTGGAGAACAAGAAGAGCAACGCCCAGTACTTCTTCACCGACCGTAGCTCTCACTTCCTGCTCGACACCCTGGCTGGCCTGGGATACACCAAGCTGCTCTGTGTGGGCACACCCAGGTGAGGGCGCTGTCGTGCATCATCACACCGTTATCCATCGTTGTACCACACTTCATGTCTCCGTCATGTACCAAGTTTTGGCCCAGATCGACCAACCTGTTCCAAATCAAAGTAGTTGTAAAAAGCACCCTGTACAACCCAAGAACATGACTTCTTCTTTATTTGATCAGGTGTAGTATTATTATTATAAGAGACTAATTTAATACACACCACATGACTAATAATACAACTTTCAAGTAACTATTTAGCAAGTAATTATTTTACACATTAAAATGAGCAGAAACATGAAGACCTATTAAAGAATGAGTGTCACACACACATATATATATATATATAGTAGGGATGCACCGAATGGGAAATTCTTGGCCGAAACCGAAAATAGGAAACAGTTGGCCAAAGGCCGAAAATGATTAATATAAATATATATATATAATGTATTTTCTTTCTTATTTTTTTTTCAGCTACCTGATTATGGCAAAAGACATGATTATGGCAAAACTTTACTTAAATAATATTAATAATCACTATTATGGGCCCATAAAACATTTATTCAGCACTTTTGAATGCATACATTAATTCCAGACTGACTGCTGAAAGATTGTACAATTTAAACATTTTCTCTTTGCATACAACAAAATGTGCATTAAAGTCAAGTGCATTTTCTTTTCTCTGTAGGATAACTACAACAAAGTGCATTCAGAACAAAGCCAAGGTGCTTTAAAACTGCATAACGATCTGCATAAAGACACACACACAGGACTGTTGTATTTACTACATCTCCCATGACTCTTAGCGGGGGATGACGTAGCTTACGAGAGACGGGTCAAAGAGGAATGGAAGCGTTAGCTAGCTTAACGTTAGGTCAAAATGTTTTAACCGTGACGGGCATATAGTAATGGCGAGGATATAAAGCATGTTAAAGACGCATTTATTGGATGCGTTGCTCGCGGTCGCAGAGTTTACATAGAAACGACTCCCAAGAGGAGTTAGTTATCACAGGCTGCAGAACGCAGGAAGAGCTGCCAAGCTGCTCACGTTACACGTTGCACATTTTGATTACGTCATCACAACAACACTTTCGGTTACGAACGTTGCGTATCCCTGTTCTTTGACATTCTGTGATATATTTTCGGCGTTAAAACCCTTTCGGCCGAAAGAGCCTTTTTAACCATTTTCGACCGATAATTTTCGGTGGCCGAATTTTCGGTGCATCCCTAATATATAGAGGGAAAGATATGTATACATCGATAGATAAATGAGATTGTTATTATTATATAGATTATATTCTATAGATATTATTGTTCACAAGGGAAATTGCTCTGGTCAGTAGATGCATACATACAGACAAACAAGACAATGAATCAATTATAATAAGCCAATAACACCACTGTAAAAATAAATGCCATATTAGAACACGGTACACAGTAAAAACAGGAGGTATCGTTCTAAAAGATAATGTTTTAAAAATAAACATAATACTCTGTACTCATTCTAACTACAGGCTGCATGAACTGATTAACCAGCGGAACCTGGAGGGTAAACACAAGGCCATGAAGAGCCTCCTCCTGGACATCGACTTCAGGTCAGTCTCATTACTCACTCTGTCATATTGTATCATGTTACTCGAGTGTACAGATACTAGATCTATTTTAACACTATGCCGTCCGAGAACGAGTATATACGTGTTTCGAAAAAGAGCGTTGTGGACCAGAGCCACGAGTATATATACGTGACGAGTTGTTATTGTTTTATTCCATATTTATAACGCTTCTTAGGTACCCGATCCACTACCAGCATCTTTTCACATATTTGATTTTCGAAACATGCAGTACCGGCCAAACCCGCTTAGGGCTATACCTGCTCCTCTGACATTGCGACACTGAATGATGTTTCCTGCAGTGATCTAATATATACTAAGACTATCGTTTCGTTTTCTCGAGATCGAAAATCCTTCTACTGCCATTGCTAGTAGGGGTGGGGGGGGGGGAATCGATACGTAGTAGTATCGCAATACTTTTTTTTTTTATCCACTTTTTCTCCCATTTTCTATATTTTCTCCCATCCCAATTTTTGTATCATCCAATTCAACCCTCCCCTGTCACGGACGCTGTTTCTTGCCTCCCACAAGCCGGCTGCAATGTGGACTAAGTCATACATAGCACAAGTCCCCTCCGGTACTTGAGGTAACAGCAGTCGCATCTTTTCACCTGCGCAGCTCGATCTCTCAGTGGCGAGGAGTAACGTGTGGGAGGCTCACGCTGCCCCCGACACTTCCTGATTCTACTGCGCAGGCGCACCAACCGACCTGTAGGAGTCGCTGTCCACAACGCCCGATCCCCACCCATCAGTTTCCCACCCCCTAATACGGCCAATGTGTATTAGTATGAACGACCAGCTAAACTGAAAGCAATGTGGAGCGCTGGGATCAAACAGGCGAGCCCAGCGTCTCCTTATTCGTGGCGAGCGCCTTGCCCACTACGCCACGTAGCCGCCTCAGTATCGCAATACTTTTTAAATTTTTTTTTGTTTTGTATACGGAAGTTGCATTGTTCATTTCAATACCTGTAATAGTACACACACACGCATTCCGTTAAGTTGGAATATGACTGTAATACAAACAGTTCAGTTTGTCAGGTACATGCTACACAGATTAGTGTTGACATCCGTCTGCTTGAGAAAATACCATGTTCTGCAATAAAAATTATTGAAGTGAGATGAACAGACTGAACTTTATTTTATTAGATAAAACATGTTGACAAAGTTTTACTTTGCAGTTGAAAAAAGGTAATAAATGTAATTTGATAAAAAAAATAAAAAGATTCGCAATACTCAGCGTATTGTGATATATTTAGTATCGCGATACTATCGTATCGTGCCGCAAGTATTGCGATAGTATCGTATCGTGAGGTCTCTGGCGATTCCCACCCCTAATTGCTAGTAATGCTAATCATTTCTGCTTCCACTGACTCGGAAACCAAAACACTGGTGCTTTTTAGATGGGCTGAAATAACTCCGGTTTGACTGATTGAAAAACCTTATTAACACTTTGATTGCCTAAGGCTAAATTCATGATATACCATAGGTTGCCAGCTCTATTTGTCTATGGAGAAGTTCCCCTTCTTTGCAGGGCTATAACTTTTTAAATTCTATTTCTAAATTGCCATTATTAGGGCCCATTCAATGTCCTATATGTATTGTTCAGGGTGTATGAACGTTAAACTTTTTCATTCACATATTCATACTAAAATATGATCTAAAGTATAAGTATGTTTTCATCTCTTTCTGCAGCTTTCTCCAGAACGTGATTTATAGCCCCAAATGCATTATATTGATGATCAAATACAGTTTGATAGCAATCGGCGCGATATAAAAAAATCCAACTGGACGGACTTCTGGAAGTTACTACACGTCATCTGATGTTGACCGGATGGGCGAGGGGGCGTTTATAATTCCGTGGGCAGCGTTATACCATTCATCTAATGTGGGTAAAATGTTCATCATAGCAGTTAGTGTCGAACACGGAAATATTACACGCTAAAACTCACCCCAGTCTCCGCGGGCCGTTGGGCGATCAGCGTGGGGTAGACAGTTTTCCATTATGGGATGTAAAAATATCCGGTCCATTTCCAGCTTGTATAATAGTATATACGTCCAAATCATGTTGTTTATCGAGTTATTGGCAACGGATCGCTATGTATTGTGACGAGCTAGAGTGCCGGAACCTATACAGAGTGCCCGGAAGTAATATGGGTGAACAGCACATCGTCCAAGTAACTTCCTGTTAGGCGATTGCGCCGATCGGCCACCAGATGGCGCTCTTGAACCGCTAGAGGGTTCAGTGGGGCTTTTTGGTGGGTCTCAGGCCAGCGGATGGGAAATATGAATCCGATCACAGATTTTTGAAATATTGATATCAAAGACGAGTTACGGCGTCTTCGGCAACTTGAGCATGGCGGGGAAGGACGCCTAAACTCGTCTTCTGGCAGTTAAAGTGTTAATCCCCTAAAAGGGAAACATTCGTTACCCACTAGACGTCAACAAATAATAATGACAACGATGACATGAAAACAGACATTGCACTTGTCAAAATGCTTAACTGCAGAGGAATACTTGAGGGGAAAATACAGTCACAGCGAAGAAGAAGCAAAAATATGTTTTCTACTAGCTAGGATATTACTAGATATTTCATCTGCTAGCTGCTGTGAAATGTGACCTCTGACCCAGTGGGGCCTACGGATCTCGGCTCTGGAACCAAGTAGAACTTTCTGCTTATCATCATGGTACTTAACGAAGATAAGTGAAATATACATTTAAATGTTGAAAATCAGTGGTATTCCCCTTTTTTAAGTACTGTAGATCCGGGCCAATATTTATTAAGCTTTAAGTTTGTGACAAATAAATGTTTGGCCATCATGGGATGAGCACTGTGACTAGTGATTATTATGTGCAGCGTGCTGGTGATGTGTAAAGCTTGATTGGTATAAGAAGGTCTCTGGAACATCATGGAGCGTTGAGGTTGCATATCGCCATGTGGTTTGGCCAGATCTGGCTCTCTGGTGGTCTGAGGAACCTCATGGCGGGGTAGAGTGGTTCTGTGAACTGGTGATGTGCCCTGTCAAACACCGGCGCCAAGGCGGCAGAGAACTCCTGCAGCACCTTCATGTTGTCTGCGTCGTAAAATGCCAACTGCCCTTTCCCATAATTCACCCACACGCCAACCTTGCCCGGTGGTGCCCGCCCAGTGACCTGGCACGCAACGTTCCGGTCATTGTGCCAGGCAAACAGATGACCGTCGCAAAGTTCAACGCACCATGAGTTCCTGTTGCGCCCAAGCTTGGCGCTTTTGTCCCGCCCCCTCCTCTCTAGGCAACTATAGGCCACGCCTACAGTCCAGGCGGAGCAGCAGCGCACGTCCACCTCCCAGTAGCTCCGCCCACTTGTGACAGCGTCCAAACCCAAGGCGCAGCAGACCTTGTCAAACTGGAGGGGGTGTTCTGGAGCAGAATGGGCGGAGTTTGAGTACCACATGCCACGCCCTTCTGTTGTCACAGAGATCTGGCTATGGCAGGTCTGCCTGTCGATCATCACTGGAGATGCATCTGAAATGGAACAAAATGGCTCTATTTTCTTTGGATTTTTCATTATTGAGCATCAATACATCAACGTTGTTTATATTTTTACTAGTGCTGTCAATAGATAAATTATTTTTTACTAAATTAATCTCACAATTTTCTGTAATTAATCTAGATTAAAAATCACATTTTTCTATTAAAGACCAAAGCTTGTAACAGATATTTACTTGAGTAAAATCATGGAATTAATGTAAAATCAAGACAAAGAAAGTATCATTTAGATCAGGGGTCAGCAACCTTTTTGACATGGAGTGCCTGTTTGAAATATAGTTGTAACTAGTGTGCCTCAACAATATTCCATGCATCGTAATTTTTTTTTCTCATAGTCAGGTCTTTTTAATGATAATTTTTACATTATTACATCATTATTGTTATTATTAACAATATTATTATGATGGTTGTATCAACCCTAAATCTGAGTTGGGGGGGGGGGGGGGGGATGCAATGCAGACAAACAGCTGCATACAGTGCGACCATTTCACTCACATTTGCCCATTCATTTTTGGACACATCACACACCATCGGTGTGTGTAGTATACTGTACGTGTGCTGTCATAGCTCCACCTACAGGCCTAATGGAGAACACCAGGAGAACACCAGGATGTGAATGGAGGGTGAATGTGAGGTATATCGTGTAAATAAGTTTTGATTGATCGCAAGACTACACTGTAAAAAAATAATTATTAGTTACCAGAACTTAAAAATATTGAGTTCAGTTACTGTGCATTAAGGTTTTCAGTTTTCAATCCATAATAAGTTAACAGAAAAATAAGTACACAACCACATTATTTCAACCTAATAAAACTATGTTTATTGTCATTGTTTTAAGAACACAAGTTTACTTGGTAATACTCACATTTTGAGTAAAAAAATTGCTTTTAACATGTGCAATGTTCAATGAAATAGAAAAATAAATAATACAATTTGTTGATTAATCCCACTGGTCACAATGGTGACCGTAATAATGTTTTTGTTATAAGGCTCTGCAAATGTTACTGAATGATTTTTATTTTTTTTTTAGTGCTGCCCCCTGTGCCTATGCAAATGCCCCCGCGTGCCTATGCAGGCACGCGTGCCTAGGGTTGCCTACCCCTGATTTAGATTCAGACTATTTTAATAGCTTTCTTTGAATACAGTTTCTCTCCTGTGAAATACAAATGTTCAACAAAACCATCAACATTGACTCAGCTAGACCTCTTTCTTATATCCGCGGCGCTAACAGAAATAAAAACAACCCAGGCCTATGTTAACACAATAGCTGCCACGCAATATAAGCATCTTATAGTAGCTACCGCCAGCGCTGTAAACTGTGGGAGTCGCTCACCTTGTTTGCAGGGCTATAACTATTTAAATATTATAGCTATATCTGCAATACTATGGCCCATTCGACATCGGGTATCTATCGTTCAAGATGTGGGAAAGTAATATTTTTTCCATTCATACATTGTCGTTTTATACCGTGGTGAATATAAGTATAGTTTTAGAGTGGTCTAGGATAATTCCTATAACGCTAGTAATAGGCTGCGATGCATATTATACTTAATCCATTAGCATTTCGTCCCTATACACGCTACAATAAAAAATTCAAATGCATATGATCGGTATATATTATGTTCCATCATGCATGCAGGAAAGGGGGGGGGGGGTCGTTTATGATTAAATGATTGTCAATAACGGCATTCGTTAGTACAGCAGGATATGTTGATCAGATCGTTTGCAATGAAAGAAATGGACAATCAAGCTGGAATTAACGTTAGATTGCTCTTACCTCTGGCTGATGATACTGCAGAAAGAATATTCCAATTATTTGATTGCCATCTGCTAGATCGTATTTCCGTTTGGCCGATGCCATAAGCTCCAAAAGCATATTGATTTTTTTTTTCTTTTTTTTTTATTATTGCAAAACAAAAAATTATTAAAAGTCAGTACTCAACACACAATGCATAATGAAACTTTCAGTAAAGGTGGTTATAATATATGCAAGTACAGAAACAGGATAAAACAAAAATAGTCTATAATAACATTTTAGTCGTATACAGTGTATATCCAGCGAAATTACAATTATATAAATGTTAGTATATAATATACCCCTAATACCTATTTTCTAAAACCCTACACACATATGCTCCAGCTCAAACCCCCCCCTCCCAGACCCCCTCTTGGATAGTACCTCCATTATCCCTCACTCCTAACCAGACACCACCATTATAAGCTAGCTTTTATTCTCTCCACCACTTCTAACCACATTGACATTTTGGATTCATTGAGCCCCAGAATTCTTGCTGTAGATATTTCTTGATATATCACATCAAGATATGTAAGAAACCACACTTTTCGGCACATTTTTTCCGGTTGAAACCATCGTGATGCGATCAGTTTTTTAGCTACTGTGATACCCGATAAAACCAATCTTTTTAGTTGTGGATTCACTGCAAACTCAAAAACATCATTCAATAGTAATACCGCGGGGTGTACAGGTATATTCCAAAATACGAGTGTTGATAATTGTTGGGACACATCTTTCCAGAATGCCTTAACTGGTGGGCAGTCCCAATACATGTGCATAAATGTTCCTTCGTCCCCATTTGTACATTGGGAGCATTTGGAGTCTTGTATAAGCCCCATTTTGCACAGCCTTATAGGAGTCAAGTATGTCCTGTGAATATAGTTCAGATTGATTTGTTGATGATCCGGGTTCCTTGATGTAAGTCGGACATTTGCCCAGGCTCCTTGCCAATCAAAGTCATATTCCAGGTCTGGTATATCCCTCCTCCAGACAGTGTCTATTTGAAGGGTTTCATACGAGGACGTTAGTAATTGATAATAAAAACTTGATACAAAACCTCCCAATGTATCTCTTTCATAGAAAAATTTGTGGTATCTGTGGTGTTCAATTGGTACGAGTAATGGAACACCGTGAGATCTCATACAAAGTCGTAACTGTATGTAAAAAAGCCATGTGGACTCGGTGAGGTTAAACTTTATGCATATTTCGACATAACTACAGAGGCCCTTGTTATTAAAAATATCCCCTAATGAGTGTATGCCTTTCTCTTCCCATATAGGGAATCTTATAGGTCGTTTTCCCATTAAGAGTGCATTGTTATTGAATATGGGAGTGTGATTATGCCATTCTTGAGGGTTAGGATATTTCTTTTGTGTTTCCCGCCATGTTCTGATTGCATGGGTAATTATTGGGCCAAATTCTCGCTCACAATGCTTGATTGAAAGTTTAGTGTGTGCTATGTCTTCCAGTCTCTGTGGGGCTACCATGTTTTCTTCTAATTCTCTCCAAGATACCAAAGCCTGGGGGTCAAACCATATCTTCACTGGTCTTAAAGTGAAGGCCTTAAAATATTGTAAAAAATCTGGGACTGCCATGCCACCGTCTGCTTTATTTCTCTGTGCGGTGGATCTTTTTATGCGAGGTGGTTTGTTATTCCAAATAAATTTGTATGTGGAGGTTTGTAATCTTTTCCAGTAGCCCTCTGGAGGAGGTAACGGAAGCATTGAGCTGAAGAAATTGATTCTTGGTAATACATCCATCTTAACTATTGATACCCTTGCCTGTACTGAGTTTTTAAGTTTTGCCCACCTGTCCAGGTCGTCTTTGATTTTGTTCTGTATTTTTGTGTAATTGTGCTTCACCGTTTGTCTTATATAGCATAGCATATAAAGCATATTGATTCTTGCGTCTCGAAGGCGATTCAATGCACTCGACTGTGTATCTGGATCCACGTTACAAGATAACTGCGCCCGGACGATAATGTCTTGTATGAACTACCAGTAATATAAATCATATTAACAACAGAAATGTGTTCCATCTTCATGTCGGATGATAAAAAATGTGTTAACGCAAAAAAAAGAACAAGCTGCTGAAAGTTCAGAACGTTGAAAATGTTTCACTCAAGATTAATCTAGATAAATATTTTTTAACGCTTTAAATAATTTAAATTAATCTCAAGTTAAAGCATTAACTTTGACAGCCCTAATTTCTACACATAGTTTGTACACAACAAGTAAATTGCCTCGGGTACTAGATGCTAAAGCGTGCTTGGAACCTGAGTGCCACCTAGTGGCCCTTGACGTCTGATCAGGGTTTTTCAAATAAAATAAATTACGTCTGTCTAGGCCTGCCACGATAACACATTTTGCTGGGCGATTAATTGCCCCCGAAAATATCGCGATAAGCGATATTATTGCGACCGGTTAGAGAATTTTTTTTGAGAAATGTATTTCCCAAAACTTTTATTTTGAAGCCCACCGCTCCGTCTTTTCCGGTTTTAGACTTTTATTTTGAAGCCCACCGACCGGAGCGGAAGTATTGTTGTTATTATCCTAGCAGCATCTCGTCCGGTTCTGTGTTTTTGAGCTAATGATAAAACAAATGTTGAGATTGTTGGTGAGCAACTAACTTTAGGTTAGTTTTAACGTTAGCTACTAACGTTAGATGCAGCTACTACAGGCAATCAACGATGAGGAGGAAGCGTCAAAGCCGTATAGAATAGAATAGCCCTGTGGTGCGTAGGCACGGGAGCGCAACTCGATTACCTGTTATAATAAATGTATTCATGTTTAACTTGTCCCCGTGTCCAGTCCTTTGACTAGTCCCACCCGTTCATTGTAAACAATGATGCATGTAATTGTATTAACGTTATTCTGTGTTGTAGCTATGCTATACGTTGTATTTCGTTTGTTAGCTATTTAGCTAATGTTGTTGGCATTGAATGAGCATCAACACTAGATCTTTAATCTTTATTTAGCAGTCCAGTTTCTCCGGGCAGTAGCGAGTAACTACTTGGGTCTAAAAATAGCTAACGTTACACTACAAAGAACGCTATTTGGTTAAAAGGAGCAGCAACACTATTGAGAAATGTAGTTAAGCTATATGTGGCGTTGCTAGTGCCCCACGGAGCTCCCGTGCTGTGCTCTGTAGTAAGGCCAGCGGCCCCCCACACGGAGTGACTGACGAGGGGTACTGGACTGGTTCCCCCTCATTAAAACAAACGCGCAAATAGCAATTAATCGCGCCCGTCAAAATCATTGCATTAATTTTAATTATCGCGGCAATTAATCGATTTATTGCTTATCGCGGCAGGCCTACGTCTGTCGCTTCCTGTTTACTCCAGCCCTGCTTCATGCCGGGAGAGCTGCTTTTATTGGTCTATGTTGCCGCTTGCTGGATATTTACGCTATACTGAGTGCACCTTTTTAGTTTACTAATGCAATAGCTGCAGGTACAGGTATCACCCATTATAGTGGAACCATATTTCCTACCTAATAGTAGAGTCTTCCTCTGCAACTGTGCCTTCAGGTCTTTGGAGATGAAGCTTAGTGTTTTCAGAAGCCTCTCAAACCGGCCGTCATTTAGTCGGATTGTTCCTTCAGAGGTATCTGGCTTCTTAGGACTTGGAAGACATGGATTCAAATATTACCTTCATTTAGATTTTTAAACGAAACAAACATTTTAGACCGATTTTGAAAGGAAAACCTTGTCAAGCTGCCTCACCAACAGATCAGTTGACACTGTTGTGCTAAAAGCCTTATGTTCATAAATGACTGATTCTAGAGCAGTCAAAGACGAGAACATTACCTCAGATTTCCTGGCTGATCCTGCAGAGGAGACACAAACATAAATATAATAATAAATATCCTAGCACAGAAAATACATAAAATAAACATCTTAAATGATGATGATCTTCTCTTGGAGCTGGAGTTAAAAGATGCCATCTCAAAAGATGCCATTCAGCTCAGACACACAAGAAATGCTAAATGCCACATAAATCGGACCTTGAGGTCTCCCTCTGTCTCATGGCTCTTGCCCAGTGCTCTCTGGGTGCTAGCGATGGTCTTGGAGACCTGGATTAGGTGTTGGTCCCAGTTCTTCAGAACCTGGTCCAATTGGCTGCTGGTCTCCGTCAGGTCCAACTCCAGGGAGTACAAGACCGCCCGCTCGTCCTTCTTCAGAGCTGACCGCATTCCCTCGAAGCGCTCTTGAACTTGTGTTTTCATCGCCTCTGTAGTCCTCTTCAAAAAGGAAAATGGAGGAAATATTTTAGACATTGTCTCTCATAATGTCACACACTGACACACATCCATCCCAGAAAAAAAATCTTATCTACTTTTTCTCCCATTTTCTATGTTTCTCCCATCCCAATTTCGTATCGTCCAATTCTACCCTCCCCTGTCTCGAACGTTGTGATCCCACAAGCCGGCTGCAATGTGGACGAAGCCTTACATCACGTGTCCCCTCCGGTACTCGAGGAAGCAGCCGTCGCATCTTTTCACCTGCACAGCGCGATCTCTCAGCGTCGGGGGTCTGCGTTTGGAGGGCACGCTGCCCCCGTCGCTTCCTGATTCTGCTGCGCAGGCGCACCAACCGACCTGTAGGAGTCGCTGTCCACAACGTCCGATCCCCACCCATCAGCTTCCCACCCCCTAACACTGCCAATTGTATTAGTATGAACGACCAGCCAAGCTGATAGCAATGCGGAGAGCTGGGCTCGAACCCAGCGTCTCCTGCATTGGTGGCGAGCGCCTTGCCCACTGCACCACCTAGCCACCCCCATCCCAGAACCTTAAAGGGGGAATTCCACTCTGGGTCTCTTGTATTTGTAGAAAAGTTTCTTTACTACAGAGTAAAATGAGCTCACAGCCAGCTCTATAGATACCGCCAGGCCAGAGATAATACTGCACCTGGCTGCTCCTGCTTTACAAAGGACTACAATATAAATTAGAATATATATATAAACAGATTTTTAACTGGTTTTTAACCTGTAAGAGTCTCATCTCGTCTTCCTGCCTACAACATCTAGAATCTGAAGGTAGCATCTCTCTACTTGTACTCTTGCTCCAAACACAGAACCCTCACCAGCACCAAGGGTGCTGCAAATAAATCACAAGTTGTCTCTTAAATCACAAGTTGTTGTGATTCAAGCCCATACAAACTAAGTTGAGTCAACACAGGACGTATTGTGTACAGTATCTATTGTGTACTGTGGTACTTACAGACAGATTCACCTTGCGTTTCTTCAGAGATTGGATGTGGTTCTGGGTTCTGCACCGTTCTGCTTGTAGCTCCTCCACACGTCTAGACAGCTGCTCCTGAAGGATTTGAACAGGAGTTAAAGCTACTCTAGTGTTTAGGTACCGTTACATCAGCAGTTATTTTGATTAATCTTAAAGTTGCCATATTTTTTATCTTGTCAACAATTTTTATATGATTTCATTGAACATGTTTGTTAATTTGTTTTCCAAATAAACTAGTCTAAATCAAATTTGTATTGATCCTCCAGTATTTTGAAACAGCTGATCGGCGACATTACCTGTGAACTGGCTCCAGTGCACTGTAATACAGAATACAAAATTAGAGTAGTAATAATAATAATGGATGTATTTAGCGCCTCTCATTTGGAAGCTAATAGGTTTGCATCAACTACACTAGCAAGTATTTCATAAGGGGACAGTCGTGGCATCGTTTTGATGGCATCTTGTTTTTATATCTAGGTGCAACATTGAGGCCATTGTCATGATTTACAAAACATCTTGCAAACCTTCCAAACCGTGTGGTAAAACCTTCCAAACCGCGTGGTGAAACCTTCCAAACCGCGTGGTGAAACCTTCCAAACCGCGTGGTGAAACCTTCCAAACCGTGTGGTGAAACTTTTAGCAACTGGAGTTGGCACAGGCCGGTCGGTTTGACACCTTCCACGTGTGTGTGGCGCAAAAGCTCTGGGAGGAGTAGCGACACAACAAAAAAGCGGCAGAATAATAATATGTGACGGGCTTTGCCAGGTCATTACACATAACACTAACCTCTGAGAGATTCTCCGCTTCCGCAAGTCTCCGCAGCAGTTTGGGGGAGCGTGGGAATGGTTGAACAACGGCATCCTCACTAGAATCATGTGGGCTCAGACTTAAACCTCGGTCCGGCAGTACACCTTGGCCACCTGCAGAGGGAGCTCTGATGGCACTTTGAGCCGGTGGATCCAGTGTTGACGGTCCACTACTAATTGAAACTGGCTCTTTTTCTGCCATTTCTGAGGGGAGAGAGAAGTAACTAACACATAGTTATATACACAAAATGCTTGCAGAGTTTTAATGTGCTTGCATTCATATACCAAGCCCATCGTAGTTTAACTTAGGCTTGATCTTGAGTGAACTAGTTCTTCAGGTGTTCATAGTTCATACATAACTCATATCGGCTCAAACATCTGTTTTCAGGAACCACTGCAAAATGCAGCTATTTTACAAGGAGCTCAAACAGTTTTGCTTCTCTGTTGCATCATTTGATTTAGCTCACACCTTGTGTTAAAGGGGCACTTCACACAAAAAAACATTGCTGATTTATTTTGCACATAATCTCACACGCATCAAAAAGCTCCAGTTTTGCATACATTCATTTTAGTTTGACAAGTTTTTGAGTGTTGGATTATCTCAAGCAAATTATTTAGATGAAAAAAAAAACTGCTACCTTGTGCTACATACTTTAATTGAACTGTAATTAACAGTTTTGTTTACACTTTTGGGAGGTTTCGTGATATTATTTGCAAAATAAATCGGCATTGTACTTTGCCCATTTTTAAGTAACAACACTCAAATTGTTGTTTGACACAGCAGTGTTCAATATGCTACTTTTAGCACTTCTACCAGTTAAAAACCTCTGCTGTATGTAGCAGGTTTGACTTGTGATAAATAGTTCTCCTTACCTCTGATCCACAGTCTGCCCGAGTCTCTGATCCACAGTCTCTCTGATCCACAGTCTCTCTGAGTCTCTGATCCACAGTCTCTCTGATCCACAGTCTCTCTGATCCACAGTCTCTCTGAGTCTCTGATCCACAGTCTCTCTGAGTCTCTGATCCACAGTCTCTCTGAGTCTCTGATCCACAGTCTGCCCGAGTCTCTGATCCACAGTCTCTCTGAGTCTCTGATCCACAGTCTCTCTGATCCACAGTCTCTCTGAGTCTCTGATCCACAGTCTCTCTGATCCACAGTCTCTCCGAGTCTCTGATCCACAGTCTCTCTGATCCACAGTCTCTCTGAGTCTCTGATCCACAGTCTCTCTGATCCACAGTCTCTCTGAGTCTCTGATCCACAGTCTCTCTGATCCACAGTCTCTCTGATCCACAGTCTGCCCGAGTCTCTGATCCACAGTCTCTCTGATCCACAGTCTCTCTGAGTCTCTGATCCACAGTCTCTCTGATCCACAGTCTCTCTGAGTCTCTGATCCACAGTCTCTCTGATCCACAGTCTCTCTGATCCACGGTCTCTCTGATCCACAGTCTGCCCGAGTCTCTGATCCACAGTCTCTCTGATATACAGTCTCTCTGAGTCTCTGATCCACAGTCTCTCTGATCCACAGTCTCTCTGAGTCTCTGATCCACAGTCTCTCTGATCCACAGTCTCTCTGAGTCTCTGATCCACAGTCTCTCTGAGTCTCTGATCCACAGTCTCTCTGAGTCTCTGATCCACAGTCTCTGAGTCTCTGATCCACAGTCTCTCTGAGTCTCTGATCCACAGTCTGTCTGAGTCTCTGATCCACAGTCTCTCTGAGTCTGCAAAGAATGTGAGAGATGGAACTCCAGAGAAGGTGTGTGCAGTCAGTTTACGAGCTGCAGCCTGCATGCGTTACACACACACACCAATACTGACCTACCTTCCTGTTTCTTAGAAATCACATTAGCCAGCTATGTGCATGGAGATAAGTTTCAACCTGCAGCCTTATTGTTATTATTAGGCATCAGTGCTGCACCTTCTCAGGGATCTGTATACAGAGTGGATCAAGAATGTCACAAAACGTTGCTCTATTAAAGTTGACTGAGAGCAAGTTTCAGCACATATACATTTTTTGACCTATCATGAAAAAAAGTAATATCAATCTTCATTTGAATCATCTGATTAATAAAATCCAGAGATTGATATTTTATATATATATATGCTATATTGTGTTGACTGCTGTAGTGTGTTGGGCATGTTAAATAAAAGGTACATTAATGTAACTGCTTTGTGGTCAATGAATATGTTTAATAATTCACCAGGTTAGAGGGTTCCTTCAACTTCCTTGTACAATTTACAGCATTAGTTCTCTGAGAATCTCTTTCATATCCAAGCAAGATGGTATTGTAACTAGGGCTGCAACTAACGATTATTTTGTTAATCGACTAATCTGTCTTATTTTTTCCGATTAGTCGACTAATCCAACGATTATTTTTGTCATTCGCTTAGTCGACTAATCTAACGATTATTTTTGTCACACCCTCAATCTCTGCTTCCTGTGGGCATGGCTCTTTCTCCAATGCATGTTTTACCTCACATGCTCAATGTCACCCTGTTGTCCAGTCCCTTAACATAACATGATGATCTCATAGCAAATTAAAATGACTCGTGAAACATTTTAATTTGGATCTTAAGCAACTTTAAATCAAAATGTATTTGAACAATACAACAATCACTCATAACAAGATAAATATTGAAGTGTTTAAATAACTAAAAAAAAATATATAGCAGACTTCTTAGCTTAACATCCCAGGGAACTAATGGGATAACTGGGGATGTTGTTTGCTCCTGACAAGAGTCTCAAAGTCTGGGGTGATGGTAGACAAAGCAACTCTGAGGTCATGCTCAATGTCCAATCTGTTCCTCTGCTTTGTCTTCAGCTGGACCAGAGCTGAGAAGCCACTTTCACAAAGATAGGTAGTGCAAAAAAATAAATAAAAAAATTATATATAAAAAAAAAATTATGACTAATCGACGCAAAGATTCTGCGTCGACGAGTTTTTATGATCGACGTCGTCGATTATGTCGACTAATCGTTGCAGCCCTAATTGTAACAGAAACGTCCCTAACCAAATCCATATTTAATCAAATTGGGAAATCTGTGGCAACACCCAGCCCTATTGTTCTGTGTTTTCTGTTCTTAGATATGCCCAGTTCTACAGCAAGGATGAATTCTGTCACTACAACATGTTCAACCATCACATCTTTGGGGGAGAGGTAAGAATTGGGAACGCCTTGTTATGATCGTCAAGACATGGGTTATGGGTGTGTCTGTTGCTGTATATTGCTGTCATATACAATTGTTGTTTTTATGCCATTGTTGATGTAAAGCACGTTGTAACCTGCGTTTAAAAAGGTGATATACAAATAAAGTTTGGGGTAGTTTTTAACTCAAAACTATGATCGCGTTTGCCGAGCATGTTTTTCGTCCGGTGAAACACAGAACTGTGATCATTAGAAAAACACGTTTCAAGGGCGGTTAGGTGGCGTAGCGGAGATTGCGTTCGTCACCAACCCCGGAGCTGTGAGCTGGCTCCGGGGTTGTCACCAGCTTGGCTGGCCGACCGTTCACACTAATACAATTGGCAGTATTAGAGGGTGGGAGAAGCTGGCGGGGTGGGTCCGGGTCGTTGTAAACAGCGACTCCTACAGTTCGGTCGGGGCGCCTGCTAAGCGCGGATAGGATCTAAGGGCGGTAGTGTGATCCTTCCACACGTTACATGCTCTCAGTGAGAGTCCGCGCTGCCAGGTGAAAAGAAGCGGTTGATTGGCTAGACGTGTGTCGGAGGAAGCACGTGGTAGCCTCCACTCTCCCAGACCGACTGTGGGGGGGGGTAAGTGCGCAGCGACCAGGAAGGGGATTGGGAATTGGCATAACGACTAACATTGGGATGGGAGAAAATCAAAGGAAAAAGGAGGGGGAAAAAGATTAAAAAAAATAAAATAAAAACACGTTTCAGATTCGGTAAAATAGACATAGAATGTACCTTACCTTAGCCAGAAGGTATTCCAAGAAGAAGAATTCCAAGTGATCGCATCGCCATCGCGATTACCAAGTGTATATGTCTATACACGTTTCGATGGTCAAATACGCTTAGGCGACAGAATTTCTAGGCGATCAATGTGAATCTATGTCCCAGCAGGAGGAGTGGCCACTGGCCAAGCAGAAATGCAAGTTAGAGTGTGATTCAACCCAAGCCATCGCAGTTCAGACACGGACGATACCGCCACCTGGTGATAGTCGATTGGCATTGCAGTTCTAATGTGTGGGGATGGTCGAAAATGATGCAGATCGCTCTGGGCAAGTCTGTAGAGCGGGGATCAAAGTAAAAAGATCAAACGATCCAAAAACGACTTTTTACGTTTTTGGCACTCAACCGTTGGCGCCCAATAACCACTTTTTTACGTTTTTGGCACAGAAAGTGGTAAGATGTATTTCATGCGGTTTGCGACGTTCTGGTGAGCAGCCACATGAAAGAGCTCCCGGTCAATGAATATCAAAAAAAGGAAGTAAAACAATTCAAAACTAAATAAAAAGTGAAGATTCAAGGACAAAAGAAAGAAGGAAGAATGAACACGAGGACAAATGAAAGAAAAGCAACCCCAGATGAAGTAAATACACCGATGGAAAAGACTCAACACGAGGCAATGACGCAGCAGGTAGAGCAAGCTAGCGGGACGCTGAATGTCAGTGCAGAGAAGCTACAGGCTAACATACAAACTAGCTAACAGGCTAACAGAGGCTAACCAGGCCACCACGCAGATTGCATTAGGTGCAATGCGGAGCATACAATGTAACACTGAAAAATCCAACAGAGGTGGCAATGAAGCGTCGGAGCTATGTAGAAATAAAGAAAATTCGTATCGTTTCCGCGGTTTGGCCCGGGAGAGTGGGGTCTTGTGTGTTGTGGGGTCGTTGTGAGCACTCTGCCCTTTATTAATTTGCTTAGACTTTTTGTACACTTGATCTCAAGAAGGTGCTGAATGAGCTTGGTGGCAATTTCTCACGTCTCGTCAATGTTAGCATGGAGTTATTCACCGTCAAAGATGGGGGGGGGGGTAACAATAATAATTGATATTCTCCTTTGGTTCGTTACAATTTACTTGAGAATAGTAACAGACACAATATTTCTGAAACTGGGAATACATTCCCTGAGGTCCATAGATACCAAGAACATGCAAATTGACCTTGTAGAAGTGGAGCAATCTTCCATACTTGGGTATGTACTTTTAGGCGAATTTTCTGAAAATATGGCTAGGGCTTAAGAGGTAAAGAAAGCAAGCATTTGAATAATATAAAGAAATTGTATTTTTGATCATACTATTAGAGAAATTGTTCCTTGGGGTCATATTAGCCTATAACTGAGTTATTCTCTCCTAAATGGTGTGCGTGCATGTCTAAGCCAGGTCATATATCACCATAATGTCCACATTTGGTACATATGGTTGATAGTTGTAGTCTATTGCGCAATTAAAAACCATGTGCCCCGTCTGTGTAGAGTCTAGAGTCCATACCAAATCCCACATTTCCTATATTTTCCATTGAACAGAGAGCAGTATGTCAGTCTGGTCATGACGGGGTCTATATTCTCCAGGCATTGATCTCTGTATGTTTTATATTCCCAGGCATCCAGCGGTGTCCTGCAGGCGTTCCTGTGTGAATCCAAAGGGGAGAGGATGGTGATGGTGGCTGACCCTCCATTCGGGGGCCTAGTGAAGCCCCTGGCCAACAGTTTCAACCTCCTCTCACTGACGTGGCAGAAACAGCAGAGCCCTGGTCAGTGTCTTTGTTTAGAACGTCATTGTTGTCTTTGGTCTCAGCTGGGATACAAAACGTATGCAGAGGACAACACATAGAACACATTAAAAGCATAGAAGACACCATTAGTATGTTAAGTGCACTTGAAATAAAGGACTTGGTTTGTAGTGGACAGGATCTCAAAACTATGGTAACAATCATTGGGACTGTGATTAATCATCTAGCTTGGAGGAGTTCCATCAGATGCTGACATTATCCTTTACATTTTTCATTTGAGTTTTTTTTTTTTTTTTTTTTTTACTTTGACCAGTCAGCTGGTTCTTTTAGCGTTTATCGCTTTTTCATCGCATTCATACTTGGTCAAGTTCGACCGACAGAAGCAGGCTGAAAGGGTTCAGATGGGGGGGAAGACACTCTGGGAAAGGCACGGCTGCCGTCCGGGATTCGAACGCGCTCAGCCCCAGATCCGTGACGAGCACGGTTGTCCACGGCGCTGAAATAGCACTCGCGGTACGTGGTGAGCTACTGGAGCTCCCCCATTTGAGTTTTTAATTTCCGATGCACACTTAGTTGAGACTGTTACTGGATTTCAGCTAAATGAGCAATATTCAAATGTCAAATTATATTTCATTCACCAAGGTAGCTGGTTGCAAAATGTTAATTCAGAGAAGATCTATTTGTATCCTTGGTTTCACTCTCCACTGTTACATGTGCACCTGCAGTATGATCTGCAATTTTTTTTGGCGTTTTATCGCTTTATTTCTACTGGGCAGTCCAGTAGGGAGAGACAGATGAGGAATGGGAGACAGAGTGGGGGGAAGACATTCGGCAAATAACGACGGGTTCGGGAGTCGAACCCGGGTCAACCGTGTCGCGGCTGAGCGCGCTATGTGGTTCGCCACTGGGGCGCCCCATGATCTGCAATTCTGTACTAAATCAAAATACCTACCAACAGACTTCTCAGACAGGGGTCAAATCATATTTATCTGTTGACATAAACTAGCGTGAATCATGCATCCACACGCACTTGACCCAAACAGGCCACATTTCAGCCTCATAGGGTTAAAACTGGGGCCTCTATATGAGCTATAGAGCTGCTGGTTGCAGTTAAAAGTTAGGGAACCCTTGACATAGCAAAATAAGTCTAAATAAAGCATTTCAGTCTAAATAAGTGTGCGTCTCTCTCTCTAGAGCCCACGGCTGTGGACATGCCTATGATCTGGATCTTCCCCTACTTCTTTGAGCCTCGCATCCTGGAGAGTCTGCCCTCTCTCACCATGCTGGACTACCAGGTATGGAAGCCCCACTGGGACATTTCACCAAGATTGCAATGAGTTTTATTCTGTCCCAGTAATCGGTGTAGTTTATTTTCCAAGTTAAGACTATTGCGTTGATCTTTAGTTCAACTAGATTTTAACTATTCACTATACTAATTATATAAAACAACTAGGTTAAAACCTTGTATACCAACATTATCCCTCCATAAATCTTTAAGATATGCTATTGTGTTGTGTTAATTACAGCTCATTGAAGTCTCTCTCACTCTAGGTGGACTATGACAATCATCCTCTGTACAAGCATGGGAAGACGGGCAGGAGACAGTCTCCTGTCAGACTGTTCACCAACATCCCTGCACCTCGCGTTGTCCTGCCTAAAGAGGAAGGCTACAGGTAGAGGCTACACACAGAGAAGAGGAAGGCTACAGGTAGAGGCTACACACACAGAGAAGAGGAAGGCTACAGGTAGAGGCTACACAGACAGAGAAGAGGAAGGCTACAGGTAGAGGCTACACACAGAAGAGGAAGGCTACAGGTAGAGGCTACACACAGAAGAGGAAGGCTACAGGTAGAGGCTACACACACACAGAGAAGAGGAAGGCTACAGGTAGAGGCTACACACAGAGAAGAGGAAGGCTACAGGTAGAGGCTACACAGAGAGAAGAGGAAGGCTACAGGTAGAGGCTACACACAGAGAAGAGGAAGACTACAGGTAGAGGCTACACACAGAAGAGGAAGGCTACAGGTAGAGGCTACACACAGAGAAGAGGAAGACTACAGGTAGAGGCTACACACAGAAGAGGAAGGCTACAGGTAGAGGCTACACACACAGAGAAGATGAAGGCTACAGGTAGAGGCTACACACAGAGAAGAGGAAGGCTACAGGTAGAGGCTACACACGGAGAAGAGGAAGGCTACAGGTAGAGGCTACACACAGAGAAGAGGAAGGCTACAGGTAGAGGCTACACACAGAGAAGAGGAAGGCTACAGGTAGAGGCTACACACAGAGAAGAGGAAGGCTACAGGTAGAGGCTACACACAGAGAAGAGGAAGGCTACAGGTAGAGGCTACACAGAGAAGAGGAAGGCTACAGGTAGAGGCTACACAGAGAAGAGGAAGGCTACAGGTAGAGGCTACACACAGAGAAGAGGAAGGCTACAGGTAGAGGCTACACACAGAGAAGATGAAGGCTACAGGTAGAGGCTACACACAGAGAAGAGGAAGGCTACAGGTAGAGGCTACACAGAGAAGAGGAAGGCTACAGGTAGAGGCTACACAGAGAAGAGGAAGGCTACAGGTAGAGGCTACACAGAGAAGAGGAAGGCTACAGGTAGAGGCTACACAGAGAAGAGGAAGGCTACAGGTAGAGGCTACACACAGAAGAGGAAGGCTACAGGTAGAGGCTACACACAGAGAAGAGGAAGACTACAGGTAGAGGCTACACACAGAAGAGGAAGGCTACAGGTAGAGGCTACACACACAGAGAAGATGAAGGCTACAGGTAGAGGCTACACACAGAGAAGAGGAAGGCTACAGGTAGAGGCTACACACGGAGAAGAGGAAGGCTACAGGTAGAGGCTACACACAGAGAAGAGGAAGGCTACAGGTAGAGGCTACACAGAGAAGATGAAGGCTACAGGTAGAGGCTACACACAGAGAAGAGGAAGGCTACAGGTAGAGGCTACACAGAGAAGAGGAAGGCTACAGGTAGAGGCTACACAGAGAAGATGAAGGCTACAGGTAGAGGCTACACACAGAGAAGAGGAAGGCTACAGGTAGAGGCTACACAGAGAAGAGGAAGGCTACAGGTAGAGGCTACACAGAGAAGAGGAAGGCTACAGGTAGAGGCTACACACAGAGAAGAGGAAGGCTACAGGTAGAGGCTACACACAGAGAAGATGAAGGCTACAGGTAGAGGCTACACACAGAGAAGAGGAAGGCTACAGGTAGAGGCTACACAGAGAAGAGGAAGGCTACAGGTAGAGGCTACACAGAGAAGAGGAAGGCTACAGGTAGAGGCTACACAGAGAAGAGGAAGGCTACAGGTAGAGGCTACACAGAGAAGAGGAAGGCTACAGGTAGAGGCTACACACAGAAGAGGAAGGCTACAGGTAGAGGCTACACAGAGAAGATGAAGGCTACAGGTAGAGGCTACACACAGAGAAGAGGAAGGCTACAGGTAGAGGCTACACAGAGAAGAGGAAGGCTACAGGTAGAGGCTACACAGAGAAGAGGAAGGCTACAGGTAGATGCTACACACACAGAGAAGAGGAAGGCTACAGGTAGAGGCTACACACACAGAAGAGGAAGGCTACAGGTAGAGGCTACACAGAGAAGAGGGAGGCTACAGGTAGAGGCTACACACAGAGAAGAGGAAGGCTACAGGTAGAGGCTACACACAGAGAAGAGGAAGGCTACAGGTAGAGGCTACACACACACAGAAGAGGAAGGCTACAGGTAGAGGCTACACACAGAGAAGATGAAGGCTACAGGTAGAGGCTACACAGAGAAGAGGAAGGCTACAGGTAGAGGCTACACACAGAGAAGAGGAAGGCTACAGGTAGAGGCTACACACAGAGAAGAGGAAGGCTACAGGTAGAGGCTACACAGAGAAGAGGAAGGCTACAGGTAGAGGCTACACAGAGAAGAGGAAGGCTACAGGTAGAGGCTACACACAGAGAAGATGAAGGCTACAGGTAGAGGCTACACAGAGAAGATGAAGGCTACAGGTAGAGGCTACACAGAGAAGAGGAAGGCTACAGGTAGAGGCTACACAGAGAGAAGATGAAGACTACAGGTAGAGGCTACACAGAGAAGATGAAGGCTACAGGTAGAGGCTACACACAGAGAAGAGGAAGGCTACAGGTAGAGGCTACACACAGAAGATGAAGGCTACAGGTAGAGGCTACACAGAGAAGAGGAAGGCTACAGGTAGAGGCTACACACAGAAGATGAAGGCTACAGGTAGAGGCTACACACAGAGAAGAGGAAGGCTACAGGTAGAGGCTACACAGAGAAGAGGAAGGCTACAGGTAGAGGCTACACACAGAGAAGAGGAAGGCTACAGGTAGAGGCTACACAGAAGAGGAAGGCTACAGGTAGAGGCTACACAGAGAAGAGGAAGGCTACAGGTAGAGGCTACACACAGAGAAGAGGAAGGCTACAGGTAGAGGCTACACAGAGAAGAGGAAGGCTACAGGTAGAGGCTACACATAGAAGATGAAGGCTACAGGTAGAGGCTACACACACAGAGAGAAGAGGAAGGCTACAGGTAGAGGCTACACAGAGAGAAGAGGAAGGCTACAGGTAGAGGCTACACAGAGAGAAGAGGAAGGCTACAGGTAGAGGCTACACAGAGAGAAGAGGAAGGCTACAGGTAGAGGCTACACAGAGAGAAGATGAAGGCTACAGGTAGAGGCTACACACAGAGAAGAGGAAGGCTACAGGTAGAGGCTACACACACAGAGAAGAGGAAGGCTACAGGTAGAGGCTACACACAGAGAAGAGGAAGGCTACAGGTAGAGGCTACACACAGAGAAGAGGAAGGCTACAGGTAGAGGCTACACACAGAGAAGGTGAAGGCTACAGGTAGAGGCTACACACAGAGAAGAGGAAGGCTACAGGTAGAGGCTACACAGAGAAGAGGAAGGCTACAGGTAGAGGCTACACAGAGAAGAGGAAGGCTACAGGTAGAGGCTACACACAGAAGAGGAAGGCTACAGGTAGAGGCTACACACAGAGAGAAGAGGAAGGCTACAGGTAGAGGCTACACACAGAAGATGAAGGCTACAGGTAGAGGCTACACACAGAGAAGAGGAAGGCTACAGGTAGAGGCTACACAGAGAAGAGGAAGGCTACAGGTAGAGGCTACACACAGAGAAGAGGAAGGCTACAGGTAGAGGCTACACAGAAGAGGAAGGCTACAGGTAGAGGCTACACAGAGAAGAGGAAGGCTACAGGTAGAGGCTACACACAGAGAAGAGGAAGGCTACAGGTAGAGGCTACACAGAGAAGAGGAAGGCTACAGGTAGAGGCTACACATAGAAGATGAAGGCTACAGGTAGAGGCTACACACACAGAGAGAAGAGGAAGGCTACAGGTAGAGGCTACACAGAGAGAAGAGGAAGGCTACAGGTAGAGGCTACACAGAGAGAAGAGGAAGGCTACAGGTAGAGGCTACACAGAGAGAAGAGGAAGGCTACAGGTAGAGGCTACACAGAGAGAAGATGAAGGCTACAGGTAGAGGCTACACACAGAGAAGAGGAAGGCTACAGGTAGAGGCTACACACACAGAGAAGAGGAAGGCTACAGGTAGAGGCTACACACAGAGAAGAGGAAGGCTACAGGTAGAGGCTACACACAGAGAAGAGGAAGGCTACAGGTAGAGGCTACACACAGAGAAGGTGAAGGCTACAGGTAGAGGCTACACACAGAGAAGAGGAAGGCTACAGGTAGAGGCTACACAGAGAAGAGGAAGGCTACAGGTAGAGGCTACACAGAGAAGAGGAAGGCTACAGGTAGAGGCTACACACAGAAGAGGAAGGCTACAGGTAGAGGCTACACACAGAGAGAAGAGGAAGGCTACAGGTAGAGGCTACACACAGAGAAGAGGAAGGCTACAGGTAGAGGCTACACACACAGAAGAGGAAGGCTACAGGTAGAGGCTACACACAGAGAAGATGAAGGCTACAGGTAGAGGCTACACAGAGAAGAGGAAGGCTACAGGTAGAGGCTACACACAGAGAAGATGAAGGCTACAGGTAGAGGCTACACACAGAGAAGATGAAGGCTACAGGTAGAGGCTACACAGAGAAGAGGAAGGCTACAGGTAGAGGCTACACACAGAGAAGAGGAAGGCTACAGGTAGAGGCTACACACAGAGAAGAGGAAGGCTACAGGTAGAGGCTACACAGAGAAGAGGAAGGCTACAGGTAGAGGCTACACAGAGAAGATGAAGGCTACAGGTAGAGGCTACACAGAGAAGATGAAGGCTACAGGTAGAGGCTACACACAGAGAAGAGGAAGGCTACAGGTAGATGCTACACAGAAGAGGAAGGCTACAGGTAGAGGCTACACAGAGAAGAGGAAGGCTACAGGTAGAGGCTACACAGAGAAGAGGAAGGCTACAGGTAGAGGCTACACACAGAGAAGAGGAAGGCTACAGGTAGAGGCTACACACAGAGAAGAGGAAGGCTACAGGTAGAGGCTACACAGAGAAGAGGAAGGCTACAGGTAGAGGCTACACAGAGAAGATGAAGGCTACAGGTAGAGGCTACACAGAGAAGATGAAGGCTACAGGTAGAGGCTACACACAGAGAAGAGGAAGGCTACAGGTAGATGCTACACAGAAGAGGAAGGCTACAGGTAGAGGCTACACAGAGAAGAGGAAGGCTACAGGTAGAGGCTACACACAGAGAAGAGGAAGGCTACAGGTAGATGCTTAATAAGTGAATTGGGAGAAAGATGATTAGCAGTTTCTATAAGCTTGATGGCACCATCTTAAAGGTGTTGTAAGTGGTATTTTCTTTGTTAAAATAAGTACATGTTGAAACTTTAAATCATCCCCACTGGTCTGCTCATTAAATGAAGCATGCCCTGTATATGATTTTAAAGTTTGTAAGTGGTATTATTTGTTAAAATAGCTCTACATCCCTACAGCCATCACTGGTATCACTGTTTGGTCAGTAACATGGGTCTCCCAGTCCCTCCACTCGTTCTCACTTTATCCAATCGGGAGAGAATTTTGAAACAATTGTTTTCAATGCATAGATCATGTATCAACTTATAATACAAGTTTGTTTTCTATGTTTTTTTTCTCTCCTTTTAGATTTTGCCCAATATGTGACCGATACGTGTGGGCCCTGAACAAGCACTGTTCTCAATGCAACCTGTGTCCCTCTAAGGTACAGGACTGGTGCTGCAGACTAAGTGAATGTAGTGGCTGAATGACATAGCTGCAGACTAAATTAATGCAGTGGCTGAATGACTTAGCTGCAGACTAAGTGAATGTAGTGGCTGAATGTCGTAGCTGCAGACTAAGTGAATGTAGTGGCTGAATGTCGTAGCTGCAGACTAAGTGAATGTAGTGGCTGAATGACATAGCTGCAGACTAAATTAATGCAGTGGCTGAATGACTTAGCTGCAGACTAAATTAATGCAGTGGCTGAATGACATAGCTGCAGACTAAATTAATGCAGTGGCTGAATGACATAGCTGCAGACTAAGTGAATGTAGTGGCTGAATGACATAGCTGCAGACTAAATTAATGCAGTGGCTGAATGACTTAGCTGCAGACTAAATTAATGCAGTGGCTGAATGACTTAGCTGCAGACTAAATTAATGCAGTGGCTGAATGACTTAGCTGCAGACTAAATTAATGCAGTGGCTGAATGACATAGCTGCAGACTAAGTGAATGTAGTGGCTGAATGTCGTAGCTGCAGACTAAATTAATGCAGTGGCTGAATGACTTAGCTGCAGACTAAATTAATGCAGTGGCTGAATGACTTAGCTGCAGACTAAATTAATGCAGTGGCTGAATGACATAGCTGCAGACTAAATTTATGCAGTGGCTGAATGACTTAGCTGCAGACTAAATTAATGCAGTGGCTGAATGACATAGCTGCAGACTAAATTAATGCAGTGGCTGAATGACATAGCTGCAGACTAAGTGAATGTAGTGGCTGAATGTCATAGCTGCAGACTAAATTAATGCAGTGGCTGAATGACTTAGCTGCAGACTAAATTAATGCAGTGGCTGAATGACTTAGCTGCAGACTAAATTAATGCAGTGGCTGAATGACGTTCACGCAGGAAGCCCAACTGTCACTTATTTTGCTTCTGTTCTTTCAGGACGGCCGTGAGTGGAAACATTGCTCAGCATGCGAGAAATGTGTTAAGCCATGTAAGTATAATCAAAGAGATGATTATTGATATACTGTAAGTATAATCAAAGAGATGATTATTGATATACTGTAAGTATAATCAAAGAGATGATTATTGATATACTGTAAGTATAATGGTTATTCATATACTGTAAGTATAATCAAAGAGATGGTTATTAACATACTGTAAATATAATCAAAGATATATTATTGATATACCGTAAGTAGCCTATAATCGGATTTTATTGATATACTGTAAGTAGCCTATAATGGCCTATAATCAGAGATGTTATTGCTATACTGTAAGTATAATCAAAGGGATGTTATTGATATACTGTAAGTATAATCAAAGTGTTATGTGATGCAGCTAGAAGACACAACTCAATGAATACTGGATCCAAGGAGATTTTGGACAGAGTCGATTGGTATCATGCCAGATGGAAACATGTATTCTAGGTTGAAAATAACAGGAATTATCCTTCTTAAAAGAAAACACAAGTCTCGAGTTCCATTAGTTCTTATATTATCTTTGTCCTCCTCGCCCCCCAGCCTGGAGACACTGCCAGTCGTGTGCCCGCTGTGCCCTCCCAGACCACCCGTGCAGCCAGGACCAGAACCAGGCCAAGGAAGGCTGTTTCAACTGTGGCAGCGTAGAGCACAAACGCAAGGCCTGCCCGCTCAAAGACGCACTCCGAGCCAAGAAGTGAGTTCAAGGGATACCCAACCCACGTGAAGAAGCCAACATGATTAGTCATTTTATCCCATCCAAAAAGCATTGGTACTGGTGTTTTGGTTTTTGAGATATTGCATATGAATAGAGTAGAAATGATTAGCTTTGTAAATCATGCTAGTGGAGGTCAATGCGACTTTTAGCATGCTAGTTGAAGTCGATGGGAAATCACATTGAAGTCCTTCTATGTAGTTAGGCCCAATGTTCCCTCTAACGTGCGCGCACATGCACATGGCAAAATGCTCCCGCACACATCTGAAATCTGTCGCACACAGAAACGTTTGTGTAAAATATGCATGTACCGTAGTTAAATTGACTGGCGCGTTGCACCGAATACTACGGTACCCTGTTGCGTGTGACGTTACAGAGAAGCCCGCTTTCAGTGCTTTGTGGTCGTCGCTACTGCGCTCTCACACAGACACACACAACAGAGGAGGAAGCGGACAGATCCGACCAGCATTGATTCTGCTCACAATGCCAACGCGAAAGTGTACATTACAGATGAACTGCAGAGAAAATTCCCAATTTACCGTCCCGGTCGAGACTAATTGGAAGCGGAGTGCAACGCGTGCAAAGCTTGACCATGTGTTTCTGTGTCTAATAAAGGTGCTGGCGATCTCGAAGCTCACATGGACACAGAAAAACATTACAAATAAAGCAGTGTGAGGCGAGAGTTTGATGGCAAAGTTGACCGAATTGATTGAAGTATGCAGCTATACAGAGAGAGAAGGAAAGAAAAGAATTTAAAACTATTTTGATGCCTCAAAATCATGTTTTGGTTTGATAAGATGCTTATGATACAATCATTCTAAGGATTGCGTGTAATAAATTAGTTTTGTACACTAATTGCAAGTTATGCAAATGTAAACAAATCCGAAACTGCATAGTGCACTTTAAATTTGTATCTTTCAGGCCTGTACACTGCGATGATATGATCGCGAATTGCCCCTTTAATTGGCCGTTGCGATTGGTAAATATTATCTGGGGGCGGGCTTGCGAGTAGTGCTTTCAAGCCTTGCATTCGCATTTCACTCCTAAATTATCCAAGGCGTGTGATGACGCCACTCACGCGAGCTGTCAGTGCGACACAATGTCGTGGTGCTATGAAAGAATCTGTCGGCAATGAATGAACTTACTGCGATCACAGATAGCCTGAGTGAAAAAAAAGATTTGCGTGTGGAGTGAATCTAGGTCACGCTATATACTTGGTACTTGTAGTCTATTGTGCGATTAAAGACCATGTCCCTATCTGCGTAGTCTATACATCCAACACCAAATCCCATAATTCCTAGCAAAACGAAACTGAATGTGGCCTCTCTTCCTTTCAATATGGACTATTGCATCGCCAAAGAAGCACCTCATTTCAATACATTTAAGATACAAATTTTGCTCTGCAAGAACAACGGAGTGGATATCAGTCCATCTTATGACAACCACGTCCGATGTGGAGAGATGATAAGATGATGATGATTGACGTGATGATGTGATGATTGATTGACGGGGACATGGACACTTCTAACGTTCAGGTTCAGCCATGCATTAGGTGAGTAGTAGTAGCCCACTATTAGGACGTGAAATACTGTCTACTTAAATTTATAAAATATCAACCTATCTATCTATCTAATAATGAGACAATATGCAAATAAGATAATACTAATAATTGTCACGGTGTCCCCGTATATGAAATGAAAGTGGCTTGCAACTTTACTGTCACAAACTGTTTATTTCTCGTTTAGCATAGTATTACATTCCACTTCTATAAACAATCAAAGTCCTACCGTAAGAGCCTCATACGGGTCAATTAAACCTTTTTGATTAGTCTTTCCTTCGAGCTAAGTTGGACTGAACATTTCACTGTCAAAAGCGCAAATGTAAATAAGGTTGCGTCGCAACACGGTTTTCAAAATAAAGGTCACATATACAAATACCTCTCAATTCTTACTAAAAAAAGTCCCGGATATACATAAACATTAATTGGCATAGATCTCTATAAACGGCCCAACACATTGATCACTTTAGGCACACACTGAAACCAGTAACATCACAAATATGAAGCAGGTAATTACCCATACAAATAATAAACCTTTCATGGGGTTATTTACAATAATAATTCATTTGATTTCTAAAGCACTTTTCATTGTGAAACAAATGTATGCAGAGTTTCTTGTCCTCCTGATTAATGCAATGGTGTGTGTGTGTTGTGGTGATCTCATTCAAGGAGCACTACACAAGCGCGCGCACACACACACACACACACACACACACAGTTTGTTGTTTTTGTTCTATTAGTGATTTACACACTTTCTCGGTTGGTTAATTATAAAAGATACAAACCTGAAAACAAACGCACTTAAATGTTAAATAAAAGGACCACAGTAATGAGGCAGGAGGAACATATTTTTTTAATAATGGTAAAATTGTTATTTAAAAATGTGCCCCTAAAAAATATTTTTTGCCCCTAAATGTCTCATTTAGGGGCAAGTATGCCCCTAGTGAAAAAGCTTAGCGTACAGCCCTGTCTTTGTGAGGTTACTGTTTTATAATTTACATTACATTGAAAAAATATATTTTTTAAAGCTGGATTTTCGAATACAGAAGAGGTATTATTTAGAACATTACTTCATATTTTTCTTGTTATTGTTATCACAATATGGTCACCCTTGAAGTCGCATGATAATTCACTTAATAAAATAATGACGAGTCAGCCTCCTAAAAAGACAAAAGTTAGTGACACGACTCACACCGCCGCCGCCAACCCAGTCAAAGTAGGGACTTTGCTCTGTATCGTCAATCAATGGTCAAATAAATATTTGATTAAGGAATATACGGTAATAGGCCTTTTTGTATTATTTCTGTGTATCAGCCAAATGTATACATTTTTATGTTAGACATTGAGGGAAATTAAGATTCTCAGATTTTTTTACAAACCGCCGCTTATCAACTAACCGGTTAATCGGCAGGTGACGTACGTTGCTCAGTAGTTCTTGATTGAGACAGCTGCGCCACTGTTTTCGGCTGCCTGCCGCTGCGTCCTACTATCACCGTTTGTCCTCGTTTTGTTTGTCTCGTATTCACCCGACAAAAATTATCTACGACCGACAACTACTTTTGGATATCCGTGACTGCTTTATGGACCTCCGTGGTGGGGGTTTCATGGAGAGAACACTACCGGGAGAAAGGATTCTTCCCCACCCCTGGCTGGCCAAACTCCCAGCCGAGCTAATACGTCCGTGCCTCGGTGTCCCCCGTCGCAAAGGACGATCTGGGAAGCGGAGAAAACTAGGAGGCGCGGCGGCGGCCAAATGGAAAAACACCCGTCGCTCCTACCTGGTGCCCGTGGAGTTCCAGAGAACCCCGCCCCGCCGCTCGTCCAACCCCGGAGTGTGGAATTATTCCCCGCCGGTTTTCATACACCGGCCCAGCCCAGAGTCTGTCTCTCCCTGGGTTTCATCGCCCATGGAGGCCCAATGGATGTCGTGGCGCAAACCCCCATAGCCTCCGCTCCCTGCTCCAGGTGCAGCCTCCCTGGAGCTCCCCTCCCGCCCCCCCCCCCCGCGGCTGGCCCTTCAACGCTCGCTCGCTGTCAAACGAGGCCTTCAACTTGAACGCTCTCTTCACGGACCACAAACTGGATTTTCTCCTGGTGGTTGAAACGTGGACACGGACTGGTGAGCAGCCTACTCCTCTCATTCAACTTTGTCCCCCAGACTGCGACTTTATTAACACCCCTCGTCTCACAGGAGGCGGCATAGCAGCTGTTCTTAAAAAAACATTTTAATTGTCTCGCTCTAAAATCGGATCCTGTCGAGAGTTTTGAAGTGCAGCTAATTAAAGTCGGGACTCCTGAATCCACTACTGATTATCCTGGTCTACCGCCCCCCCCCCCCCCCCCCCCCCGGCAACTCACTAACGGGGCTGTACACTGCGACGAGATTATCGCAAATTGCCCCTCTAATTGGCCGTTGCGATTGGTAAATAATATTTGGGGGCGGGCTTGCGAGTAGTGATTTCAAGCCTTGCATTTGCATTTCACTCCTAAATGATCCAAGGTGTGTGATGACGCTGAGCACTCAGGTATGATCAGCGGGGAAAATCAACTGAGCACTCACTCTGAGCTGACTGTCTGATTTAGCTATGAAGAAAAGTAAAGTTAGTAGTAGGGATGGGAATCGATAGTTCCTAACTGGGTTTTGGTCATATGCTCCCGAAATTCTCCCGCTGTTTGGCTGCTTCTATGTGCAGTGAAAACTACTCGAAATGCTTTAGAACCTAGTCATTGATTTAGTTCAGGGTTAGCCGTGGAGCTAACGCTAGCTAACGTGAGCTAATCAAGCTCACAGAGAGAGATAAACAGCTGACAGCAGGTAGTACAGGTACAAATACAATAAAACAAGGGGTGGGGGCTGTTGTGTAAACCTTGTGTCGCGTCAATCTGGTCCACACGTTACTCGTTCATATCTCAGCCCGTGCTGAGATATGCCCATTCCGCGGTTTGTTAATAAAGTTTTCAATCAGACAGATGTATGGAAAGGCTTTTATTATAACATTCGTTGAGGTAAAAATCATTATGCCTCATTTAGTCATCCTGCGGAGCACTGGTCTCCTACTCGTCGGCCGCGGGGAGCTAATGTTAGTAGCTTTGTTGTTGTCAGCAGCACACAGGACATTCAGGAAGTCAAAAACTAATAGCGCTTGCCGATTGGTGCTAAGAACAGCAGGGCGGGTGCAAGCGGTGTGACGTAATTGGCAGACTCGACTGTCAATCAAAATTATTCTGTTTTCCGTCAGAATGAATGAATGAAAACTTTATTAACAGATTGCATAATGGGTACAATACATGAATACAGTACAGGAGGATGAAGACCAGAGAAAGACTTTCGGCTTTTTTACATAAGGGTCCTCCATTTTCAATTCATCAAAACATTTAGAGACATACAAATATACAGTAGTTTCATAAAAATGCTATTTATTGATTGATTGATTGATTGATTTAAAACTTTATTAACATATTGCAGAATGGGTACAGTACAGCTCAATACATACAATTGTTAAGGGGATGCAGACCAGAGAAATACTTTTGTCTTGTTTACATCAGGGTCCCCCATTTTCAAGTCATCATATTTCATATCTAAATCATATAATATCTCATTGCTAAATATATGCAGTATATAATCTAATAATCCAATAATCTAAATCTAATATATAATATAAAAATGCTAAATGCATGGGTATTTTATTTTGTCTTTAATGTTAGCTTGCAAACTCAAATACTGTCTTGGTAAGCCTCATAATGAATTGTTTGGGGTAAAAAAGAAAAACATCGTGATGTGTATCGTGTATCGCCGAAAGGTCAGAAAATATCGTGATATCATATTTAGGCCATATCGCCCAGCCCTAGTTGGTTCATTATAAAAGATACAAACCTGACAACAAAAGCACTTAAATGTTAAATAAAAGGACCACAGTAATGAGGCAGGAGGAACATGTTTTTTTGCACTATAATGGTAAAATTGTTATTTAAAAATTTGCCCCTAAAACATATTTTTTGCCCCTAAATTTCTAATTTAGGGGCAAGTGTGCCCCTAGTGAAAAAGCTTAGCGTACAGCCCTGACTAAGTGACTTTATCTCTGAACTGTCCGTTCTCCTATCGCAGACAATGCCCAGCTATGATAAAGTCTTACTGCTCTGCGATTTTAATGTTCACGTATGTTGCCCAAATAAACCCCATGTGAAGGAATTCCTGCACTTAACTGAGTCTCTTAACTTTAGCCTCCCCAACACACAAACTCGGTCACATTTTAGATTTAGTTTTAACAGCAGGTTTTTCCATCGACAACATGGAAATAGGTGACCCAGTCCTTTCAGACCATTCAGTGATCTCTTTTGATGCTCTGGTTTTTGTCCCCATTTCCAAAGCTATTGTCCCAGCGCGTTCCTCTCGCCACATTAACCCCTCCACTGCCATTAAGTTCCGTGATGCCTATATAGCTGCCCCTAATACCTGCAGTATTGAGGCCTCTCCTGCCCAGCACAGCACTGAGATCCTTATCTCAATGTTCAATTCCTCATGCTCCTCCATACTCGACTCTGTCGCCCCCCTTAAACTCAAAAGGCCCAGACCTAGATCTCAGCCCTGGCTTGATGAGAACACCAGAGCTTTAAGGAGACGGTGCAGACAGGCCGAGCGCAGGTGGAAACACAATAAACTGCAGATCCACTATGAGATCCTTAAACATCACCTCAAACAGTATCGAGAGGCAGTTAAGGTGGCGAGAGAAAGGCACTTATCAGAAATAATTGCCAAAAATTGTCACAATCCCAGAGTCCTTTTTTCGACCATTAACTCTTTCACCTCCCCTCCACCCGCCCCCTGCCCTGTTGCCTCCCCCTCTAAATGTGAAGAATTCCTAAACTTCTTCATCAGGAAGGTGGAAACCATCAGAGTAGTCATCTCATCGTCCTCCACCCCCCCCTCCTGCCCAGCCCCCCTGTCCGGCCCCCCCTCCTACCCAGCCCCCCTGCCCAGCCCCCCCTCCTGCCCAGCCCCCCTGTCCAGCCCCCCCCCTCCTGCCCAGCCCCCCCTCCTGCCCACTTCCCCCTCCCTCCCAGCCCTCCTGCCCGGCTCTTTTGAACAACTTCCAACCCATCTCTCTAACCACTCTCAGAGAGCTGGTGGCAGGCATGCGGACTGTCACATCCCCCCTTGATGCCCTCCCTACCCACCCATCTTCTAAAAGAGTCCATGGACATAGTAGGCCCCAGTATTCTGTCTATTATAAACCGCTCTCTGGAATCTGGCTCTGTTCCCTCCTCCCTGAAGCACGCCATGGTTGAGCCCCTCCTAAAAAAACGAACCTGGACCCTGCTCTCTTCAATAATTACAGGCCCATATCCAAATTACCCTTCGTCTACCCTCCGTCTAAAAACCCACTTTTATTCCCTAGCCTTCAATAAACCCTGATTCTCCCACACCCTAACTCACACACTCCCATGCAATTTTATCCTGCCCCCTCCCTCTTGTATCTCTTCTTGTGCTCCTGTCCCCTGTGTGCTATACTGTGCTCTGTGCTCCCCTATCCGTTTGTTGGCCTACTGTTGTCCTATTCTCTGAATGTACTGTCTTGTCCTGTTGTGCCTTTTTGTATTTGTGTATTTTATATTAAAGGGGTTATGCACTGCTATTCCTAGCACTATTTGGGCAACTTTACACACTTCCTGTGAGTCTATGTAACACATCTGTAATTTTTATTCCAAAAATAATCATTGTTTTATATTTCTAATCTTGTACTCAAAACCAGCATTTTTCAGCCTCATGAAAGCAGGCTATTATTGGCTTGGCTCCACCCATTCTGGCAGAATGCTTTGAGTGACAGCCACCCACCAAATAGCTCCGCCCATCTCCCCGTCAGAGATTAGGTTTCAGGTTACATACAAATATGGTACGTCATAAATATAGAGATGTAGCAGTACTGTCTATCTATATATATATAATATGTTACCATGAATTGAAATTGGGGGACCCTGATGTAAACAAGACGAAAGTCTTTCTCTGGTCTCCATCATAGCAGTACTGAGCAGTACTGTAGCAATACAAATATGGTATGTCATAAATATAGAGATGTAGCAGTACTGTCTATCTATATATATGTTACCACTATTTGTAAAAGCCACAACCACGTTACCATATTTGTAATAATGTAAATCATTGTGTCGTTGTACATATTGTGTATACACCGTTAGAAGCTAACATAGCTTAGCTTGGTAGCTATTGTGCTAACAACATATCCCGACGTCCGGCTCGCTGGCCGGCATGCACGCCCGCCACAAAATGGTTCTCTCCTCTCTGTACACCCCCGTCCCCACGGGTACCCTGCCGGGGAGCCCATGGACGCGACAACTGCGGCAGCCGTAGGGTGCTCGAGCCCGCCGTAACGCTAGTGGTACACAATAGCTATGAGCTAACTAACGCTACGGCCGCCGCTGTTGTCGCGTCCACAAGCTCCCCGGCAGGACACCCGCGAGAACGGGGGCACACAAGGAGGAGAGAACCACCCCAAATCGAGCACTCATGCCGGCCGACAAGCCGGACACCGCGGTTGTTGTTAGCACAATAGTAGCCCACTGTGATGCACCGAGTGGGCCACCATTGATCAACATGCAGCGATGTGTAGCTTGCATGATGCGTGTGCAGTGCTTTGCCACACAGGTCTGAGAAGAGGACCTGCACATGATAACAACCGGGAGCGTCGCGGAGCATTCAGCCTGCTGGCTACCTAGATCCACTTCAACCAGCCGAGCGTCGGGAGCTCCAGCAGCTTGTCGATGTGCTAATAGCCTGGAGCGAGCTACCGTTAGCTTGCAGAGGCTCCAGCACACCGACAAGCTGTTTAGCCAGCTACCGTTAGCTTGCAGAGGCTATTAGCACACCGACAAGCTGTGTAGCCAGCAGGCTGAATGCTCCGCGACGCTGGTTGAAGTGGATATAGGTAGCCAGCAGGCTGAATGCTCAACGACGCTCCCGGTTGCTAACGCCGGCCCCGGCTGGTGCTAAGTAGCTAGCGATCGCTCCCGAGTCCCGAGAGCTAACGCCGGTCTGTCTGTCGAAGACCGAGGGAACCGCATCAGGCTTCAGCCAGACCACGTGAGCGGATCGGCGCGGCCGAGAAATCCGCTCTTCGCTCTTTAAAGCTTGGTCCGCTCCGCTAATCGCTCATGTTGACCCCGCCCCCAAGTCGCTCTCCGCTCGCTCCCCACTCACCTTGAATCGAGCGCTCCCCGCTCCCCGCGCCAGATCGCTCTGCAGTTTTTCTTTTTCTTTTTTGGAGCATGGTGTAAATGAGCTCAAACTACAACAGTCTACACCCCCTGGGCCCCTTAACAATTGTTTGTATTGAGCCGCATTGTAATTGTAGCCATTCTGCAATGTTAAATAACGTTGTTTATCCATTCACTAGTTCTATTAAGCGATGATAGGCTAGCCGAGCCACAATGCTATGGTCGCTGCCATTAACGTTAGCATGTAAGCTAACGTCAACAACAATGGCGTCGATACCTTTTCTAACAGGAGAGTGAGTGTGGGCGTCATAGATATCTATGGTGGGCGTCTCTACAGTGACGAAGCCTGAACCCTTCTCATTGGTTGAAAATGGCCTTCATGTTTGTACATCGCAATCTGTTGCTTTGACATTGTACTGCATGTATATATTACATCAACAGTGTTAAACCACTGTGAGCGGCCTGGAGTGGATTGGAGCGGAGGAGAACTCTCGCTCCGGACGTCGCGCCGACTCATTTTAAAACCCACTCCTCGCTCACGTCAAAACCGGCCGCTCCGCGCCCCGCGCCGCTCACGCTCCGATCCGCTCACATGCACTGGCTTCAGCTGATTAGTGATCTTCTGGACAAACCTTCCACCCTGCAGGTAGCAAGAATGGAGGCGGGCATTACTAAAACCACAGAGCCAATCACATCACCGTGCGCTATAAACAGCGCCCTGTGACGTGCACCAGGTCGTCAAATCAACATGACCTGATTTACTAGAGGCAAAGAGGGGATGGGCTGTAGCTGAGGAATTCGCCAATATAGTATTTAGGCCCAAAAACACATTGATACGAACTCCTATTACTATAATACAATGCTAGAGACTGAAAAATGACATTTATAATGCATAGCACCTTTAAGACATTGATTTTATGCTTTGATTGTACAGCACTTTGGTTGGCTCTTGAGTTTTTTTTTTTTTTTTTTTTCTCCCCGTCCCAATTAGTCGTTGTGCCAATCCATTTCAGTTCACACCTGGTATCAGAACACGTCTCCACATGAGTCTTGAGGGACCACTTATGATCAGATTGTTTCCCCACTCAATATGCAAATAATAGATAAGTTGTAATTTAACATCAATGTGTGTGATTTAACATCAATGTGTGTGTGTGTGTGTGTGTGTGTGTGTGTGTGTGTGTGTGTGTGTGTGTGTGTGTGTGTGTGTGTGTGTGTGTGTGTGTGTGTGTGTGTGTGTGTGTGTGTGTGTGTGTGTGTGTGTGTGTGTGTGTGTGTGTGTGTGTGTGTGTGTGTGTGTGTGTGTGTGTGTGTGTGTGTGTGTGTGTGTGTGTGTGTGTGTGTGTGTGTGTGTGTGTGTGTGTGTGCCTGTTGCAGCAGTAGGTCCAAAGTCAAGGGAGGTAGAAACCTGCCTCAACAGCCTCCCTTCAAACCCAAAACCAAACCCAAAGGCAAGAGGAAGTCTGGAGCAGCGCGCAGAGCCAAGAAGCTGCACTGAGGACCTGGAGACATGACCGTCTGGGCTGTGTGGGGGGGTGTAAGTCTCATGCAGTGGGAACATTTTAATTAATTAACATTCATTACCCAGTGTTTCCCTCCACCCCCATCTCCAGTTTTTTTCTTTATTACTGTTGCAATATGCCTGTATTAAAATGTGCCTGGCTTATAACAAACATACCAATAAACAAACCATTACTAGACATCATTACTACCTTTTTTCCCCCTTTTCCTATGTTCAAATGGCTAACTACATTTACAAAGACTGTTTTGACTGTTCAAATTGTATTTGAATAAAAGAGCAATATGAATTAAAAAGTTTAACCTCTTTAAAAAATATGTTAAAAGAATAAAAGGTATGTCTGGTATTGAGGCATATTGTAGGAATTTGCCGGTAACATTTTCAGTTTGCCACCCTGGCTTGGTGTGAGTACTGTACGTCGACGAGGATGACTACTGTGGAAAACTGTATGTATAGAGATATGATATTCATGTACAATGTGCAAACCGAAAAAGAAAAAAGCGTACTACTGGTTGTTAGGAGTGCTCCCTCTGGTGGATACAACTATATATATTTCTTTATTATTAACCCACTTATCTGCTGTTTTAAACGACGTAGACATGAAAGCTGCAATTCTTACTGTGTCCCAAACATACATACTGATATAATGTTTGGTCAGTAACATCGGTCTCCCAGTCCCTCCACCCTGCAGTAAAAAGAAATGCCACTTACAGCACCTTAAAGATCCAGTACAATGGTGTTTTAATTGTGCTTATTGTGGAATGGTAATGTGATACTTTTTTTTTTATCCACTTTTCTCCTTATTATTCTATTTTTCTCCCATTCCAATTTTGTGTTTCCAATTCTCCCGTCTTGAACATTGCTAGACTATGCCCCCCACTGGTCGGTTGTGGGGAGGATGGAAGTCTTGCATCACGTGTTCCCTCCGGCACACGAGGAGGCAGCCTGTCGCATCTTTTCACTGGCCAGCGCGGACTCTCATTGGCGAGGTGTAACGCGGCATGGGAGGCTCGCACTACCCCCGCTACTTCCTGTCTTTGCTGTGCAGGCGTCCCCCAACCGACCTGTAGGAGTCGCTGTCCACAACGTCCAAATCCCCACCCATCGACTTCCCCCCGCTGACTCTGCCAAACGAGCCCATATGGCGGCCGGCCCAAGCCGAAGGCAATGCCGAGACCGGAGTCTCTCGCATTGGTGACGAGCGCAATCTCCGCTACGCCACCCAGCCGCCCTGGTAATGTGATACCTATAATTATTTCTGCTTCAGATGTCATTTTGTTTTACTTTTGTTATTTTATCCTTGGATCCTCTGTACTGTATCTTTCAGTTGGGTAACTTAATATTACCCAACGGGAGTGGGGAGCAGAGGAGTGGGGAGTGAGAGGAGTGGGGAGCAGAGGGAGTGAGGAGTGGGGAGCAGAGGGAGTGGGGAGCAGAGGGAGAGAGGAGTGGGGAGCAGAGGGAGTGGGGAGCAGAGGGAGAGAGGAGTGGGGAGCAGAGGGAGTGGGGAGCAGAGGGAGTGAGGAGCAGAGGGAGTGAGGAGCAGAGGGAGTGAGGAGCAGAGGGAGCAGAGGGAGTGGGGAGCAGAGGGAGAGAGGAGTGGGGAGCAGAGGGAGAGAGGAGCAGAGGGAGAGAGGAGTGGGGAGCAGAGGGAGAGAGGAGTGGGGAGCAGAGGGAGTGGGGAGCAGAGGGAGAGAGGAGTGGGGAGCAGAGGGAGTGAGGAGCAGAGGGAGTGAGGAGCAGAGGGAGCAGAGGGAGTGGGGAGCAGAGGGAGTGGGGAGCAGAGGGAGTGAGGAGTGGGGAGCAGAGGGAGAGAGGAGTGGGGAGCAGAGGGAGAGCAGAGGGAGTGGGGAGCAGAGGGAGTGGGGAGCAGAGGGAGTGAGGAGTGGGGAGCAGAGGGAGTGGGGAGCAGAGGGAGTGAGGAGCAGAGGGAGTGAGGAGCAGAGGGAGTGAGGAGTGGGGAGCAGAGGGAGAGAGGAGTGGGCAGCAGAGGGAGTGAGGAGCAGAGGGAGAGAGGAGTGGGGAGCAGAGGGAGAGAGGAGTGGGGAGCAGAGGGAGAGAGGAGTGGGGAGCAGAGGGAGAGAGGAGTGGGCAGCAGAGGGAGTGGGGAGCAGGGAGAGTGAGGAGTGGGCAGCAGAGGGAGTGGGGAGCAGAGGGAGAGAGGAGTGGGGAGCAGAGGGAGTGGGGAGCAGAGGGAGTGAGGAGTGGGCAGCAGAGGGAGAGAGGAGTGGGCAGCAGAGGGAGAGAGGAGTGGGCAGCAGAGGGAGAGAGGAGTGGGCAGCAGAGGGAGTGAGGAGTGGGCAGCAGAGGAGTGGGGAGCAGAGGAGTGGGGAGCAGAGAGAGAGAGGAGCAGAGGGAGAGAGGAGCAGAGGGAGTGAGGAGCAGAGGGAGAGAGGAGTGGGGAGCAGAGGGAGTGGGGAGCAGAGGGAGTGGGGAGCAGGGAGCAGAGGGAGTGAGGAGCAGAGGGAGAGAGGAGCAGAGGGAGAGAGGAGTGGGGAGCAGGGAGCAGAGGGAGTGAGGAGTGGGGAGCAGAGGGAGTGGGGAGCAGAGGGAGAGAGGAGTGGGGAGCAGAGGGAGTGGGGAGCAGAGGGAGAGAGGAGTGGGGAGCAGAGGGAGTGGGGAGCAGAGGGAGTGAGGAGCAGAGGGAGTGAGGAGCAGAGGGAGCAGAGGGAGTGGGGAGCAGAGGGAGAGAGGAGTGGGGAGCAGAGGGAGAGAGGAGCAGAGGGAGTGGGGAGCAGAGGGAGAGAGGAGTGGGGAGCAGAGGGAGTGGGGAGCAGAGGGAGAGAGGAGTGGGGAGCAGAGGGAGTGAGGAGCAGAGGGAGCAGAGGGAGTGAGGAGCAGAGGGAGCAGAGGGAGTGGGGAGCAGAGGGAGTGGGGAGCAGAGGGAGTGGGGAGCAGAGGGAGTGAGGAGTGGGGAGCAGAGGGAGAGAGGAGTGGGGAGCAGAGGGAGTGGGGAGCAGAGGGAGTGGGGAGCAGAGGGAGTGAGGAGTGGGGAGCAGAGGGAGTGGGGAGCAGAGGGAGTGAGGAGCAGAGGGAGTGAGGAGCAGAGGGAGTGAGGAGTGGGGAGCAGAGGGAGAGAGGAGTGGGCAGCAGAGGGAGTGAGGAGCAGAGGGAGAGAGGAGTGGGGAGCAGAGGGAGAGAGGAGTGGGGAGCAGAGGGAGAGAGGAGTGGGGAGCAGAGGGAGAGAGGAGTGGGGAGCAGAGGGAGAGAGGAGTGGGCAGCAGAGGGAGTGGGGAGCAGGGAGAGTGAGGAGTGGGCAGCAGAGGGAGTGGGGAGCAGAGGGAGAGAGGAGTGGGGAGCAGAGGGAGTGGGGAGCAGAGGGAGTGAGGAGTGGGCAGCAGAGGGAGAGAGGAGTGGGCAGCAGAGGGAGAGAGGAGTGGGCAGCAGAGGGAGAGAGGAGTGGGCAGCAGAGGGAGTGAGGAGTGGGCAGCAGAGGGAGAGAGGAGTGGGCAGCAGAGGAGTGGGGAGCAGAGGAGTGGGGAGCAGAGGAGTGGGGAGCAGAGGGAGAGAGGAGCAGAGGGAGTGAGGAGCAGAGGGAGAGAGGAGTGGGGAGCAGAGGGAGTGGGGAGCAGGGAGCAGAGGGAGTGAGGAGCAGAGGGAGAGAGGAGCAGAGGGAGAGAGGAGTGGGGAGCAGGGAGCAGAGGGAGTGAGGAGTGGGCAGCAGGGAGTGGGGAGCAGAGGGAGTGGGGAGTGGGCAGCAGAGGGAGTGGGGAGCAGGGAGAGCGAGGAGTGGGGAGCAGAGGGAGTGGGGAGCAGAGGGAGCGAGGAGTGGGGAGCAGAGGGAGAGCGAGGAGTGGGGAGCAGAGGGAGTGGGGAGCAGAGGGAGTGGGGAGCAGAGGGAGTGAGGAGTGGGCAGCAGGGAGTGGGGAGCAGGGAGAGCGAGGAGTGGGGAGCGAGGAGTGGGGAGCAGGGAGTGGGGAGCAGGGAGAGCGAGGAGTGGGGAGCAGGGAGTGGGGAGCAGGGAGAGCGAGGAGTGGGGAGCAGGGAGTGGGGAGCAGGGAGAGCGAGGAGTGGGGAGCAGGGAGAGCGAGGAGTGGGGAGCAGGGAGAGCGAGGAGTGGGCAGCAGGGAGTGGGGAGCAGGGAGAGCGAGGAGTGGGGAGCAGAGGGAGTGAGATGAGCAGGGAGAGAGGAGTGGGGAGCAGAGGGAGTGAGATGAGCAGGGAGAGAGGAGTGGGGAGCAGAGGGAGTGAGAGCTTACCGTCTTCTCCAGAGTCGGACAAGAAGATGGATACCAATTTCCTCTCCTAGAAAGTTATCTGGCTGCAAGCTAGCTGAGCTTACCACAAAGAGAGGTGTTTTTGGCCAACAACTAGGCCAGTGGTCTGTATCCACTTCTATTAATTTGTGCTAAACATAGGCTGTGCACTGCCTCCTTTCATCCCAGGAAATAAATACAAATATAGCAAGATAAAACACAATGAATATGGCCATGCTCTTCTGACAGCAAACTGCAGTTAATTTAGTTTGTTCTTCCATGTTTTGAGGCAAACTAAATGAAACGGACTGTTCTCACATTGTTCTCTCTAGTTGCAGTGTTAGGAACTAGAGCAGTCTCTAGGGGTTAATGTATTCTGATGATCCAAGCTCTAGCCCCAACACTGAAGTGTAGTATTGATGAAAAGATGAGACAGAATAAATGGAATGGAATACATTTTCAAAGAAGACAGAGAAATAATGTAACGATAGGATTAACCCATAGATTTAAAACAGTAGATGCAACATTATTTCAGAAATCATTGGATAACCGCCCGCCATCTTACCTGGGTCTCTAACCCTAACCCTGGGTATCACTTTCCAAACGTCAGTATAGAGTAAATGAGAGATTCTCTTTTTTGGACCAGAAAACGGCAGGTTTTATTCCAACTTTTATTACAATTATTAAATGTGTAAGTAGAAATTATTTGACGACTATTCTGAAAAAGAAAAGTTCCAATGATTCATATTTTCAGCTGGCTGAATTTTGCCATGTGAATTCTGCCCATTAATTATCCATCTTTGACCCATGGTTTGGCCTGTATATTTTCTGTTTGTAATGGGTAACCCTTTTGCCCATGTTGTGGTGTGGATTACAACTTTTTTGTCTGTTTCCCAGCTCTCTCTCTCTCTTTTTCTTTCTCTCTCTCTCTCTCTCTCTCTCTCTCTCTCTCTCTCTCTCACACACACACACTAATTAGTGCCTAAGAGAGCATATTAGGAATGAAAACATGTCCATAGTTTCTGCCAGTGTTGTTTGGTTAATCCTTCTTTCAGAGGAGTCTGTTCACACCTCCTTGCAATAATATCAGATGGTGATAACTCAAACCTCAGAGGCAACGCTCCAATCAAACGTGTGAAAAACACACACTTAAAAGATAAACAGATGAAGTAATCTACTCTAAGACACTATGGGTGAAGTTACTAGTAATTACAACTGAAGAAAATGACATCACCCGGTAGAGAGCAGACCTCTTCTGAACTGCAGACACTATTTCCTCAACTGATTTTAAATTGTAGGCCCAATTTGAGGAAGGTTGAAGAAATATTTGAGGAAACCGTGTGAAGTTCACTACAGCAGCAGTGGTTCTCAAAACCTTTTTTGGCTTGTGTGCCTTACTTAGTAATTCGTTCTGCCAAGTACCCCTTGACCAATCTTTTTGACAGCTTCACCCTCTTTATTCCTGTTATCCCCACCAGGCAGAAGCCTGAGGTCATGTAATCGGTCACATGTGCCTGTCTGTGCGTGATTCCATCCGCAGCTAATCTTGCCAATTTAATTAGATTAGATTAAATGTATTGTCATTGCACAAGTACAAGTTTCTTTATTAGTTGTCATATAGAATACTCTTGCATGAAATGCTTCTTTCTGTTTTGCTCCTGAGAGTCTGCTAGATAAAATAAAAATATGGTATAAAATAGAAAGTCAAGTACGTAAACAAAACAGAAATGTTCAATATACAGTATATGTACAGTCTATACAATGCAGATACAGTACAGTGTAGAAATGGTGAGGTATAGCTTAGCTTGTGGTGCCACCGTGTGGTGGTGAGGTGCACTGAGGTATGAGATTGATGTGCAGATCTCCTTACCAATAAATATAAAGTGTGTTAGTGTCTAAAGTGGGTGCTACAGTGTGTTGTTTATTTAAAGTGTGGATGTGTGTGTTGTGGGTGTATTTGATGGTTTGTTATTGACCATTGAGCATCCTGATGGCCTGGGGATAGAAGCTCCTTCTGAGTCTCTCTGTGCTGGCCATGAGACTCCGGTATCGCTTGCCTGACGGCAGCAGTTCAAAGAGGCAGTTGTTTGGGGGCGGCTAGGTGGTGTAGTGGGCAAGGCGCTCGCCACCAATGCGGAAGACGCTGGGTTTGAGCCCAGCTCTCCACATTGCCATCAGCTTGGCTGGTCGTTCATACTAACACAATTGGCAGTGTTAGGGGTGGGAAAGCTGATGGGTGGGTCCTGGTCGTTGTAAACAGCGACTTCTACAGTTCGGTCGGGGCGCCTGCTCAGCGAGGAAAGGATCTAAGGGGGGTAGTGTGATCCTTCCACATGTTACACCCTCTCAGTGAGAGTCCGCGCTGCCAGGTGAAAAGAAGCGGTTGATTGGCTAGACGTGTGTCGGAGGAAGCACGTGATAGCCTCCACTCTCCCAGACCGACTGTGGGGGGTAAGTGCGCAGCGACCAGGAAGGGGATTGGGAATTGGCATAACGACTAACATTGGGATGGGAGAAAACTGAGGAAAAAGGAGGGGGGAAAAGATCAATAAAAAAAAGAGGCAGTTGTTTGGGTGGCTGGGGTCTTTGATTATTCTTTTAGCCTTACCCATGCAGCCCTTGTTGTAAATGTCTTGGAGAGTGGGAAGCCCCCCTCCAATTGTGCGTTCGGCTGAACGGGCCACTCTGTAGTCTGCTACGGTCTTGTGCGGTGCTATTCCCAAACCAGGAGGTGATATTGCCAGTCAGGATGCTCTCTATTGTACATGAGTAGAAGTTCCTAAGGATCTTCTGACTCACTAGGAACTTCCTTAGGCGCCTAAGGAAGTAGAGGCGTTGTCGTGCCTTCTTGATAACACTGTCAATGTGTGTGTGGTCTGTGGTCCATGTCAAGTCCTCGGATATGTGGACTCCGAGGTACTTAAAACTGTTCACACTCTCAACCGGTGCCCCGTCGATGCTGATGGGGCTGTAGTCCCTGACTCCCGACCTCCTAAAGTCCACAATCATCTCTTTTGTTTTGCTGACTCTTCCAGGTAGGCCCTCTCGTCGTTTGCAGAGATCAGGCCCACCACTACTGTGTCATCAGCAAATTTGATGATTGTGTTGTTGTTCCGCTGTGCCACACAGTCATGTGTGTACAGGGAGGTAGATGAGGGGACTCAGAACACAGCCCTGGGGGGCCCCTATGTTGAGAGTGATGGATGAGGAGGTGCAGTTGCCTGCTCTCACCACCTGGGGTCTGCCCATCAGGAAGTCCAAGACCCACTGGCAGAGGTCATAGTTCAAGCCCAGGTCCCTGAGCTTGGCTATGAGTTTGGAGGGGACTATGGTATTGAATGCTGAGCTGTAGTCGATGACTAGCATTCTCACATAGTTCCCCTGCCTCTTGTCCAGGTGTGATGCTGCTGTGTGCAGCACATGGGCTATGGCGTCCTCCGTGGACCTGTTGGGGCGATATGCAAATTGCAGGGGGTCCAGGTTGATGGGGAGGGAGGAACAGATGTAGCCCTTCACTAGCTTCTCAAAGCACTTCATGGCTATGGAGGTGAGAGCTACAGGGCGGTAGTCGTTGAGGCAAGCAGGCTTGGATTTTTTGGGTACAGGGATAATGGTGGACTTCTTCAGACAGGTGGGGGTGACGGCCTGTTCTAAGGACAGGTTAATATGTCAGTGAATACCGGGGCCAGTTGGTAGAGTACAACAAATGAAGTTGGCATCTAACCAGAGTGCAAAGGGGCAGTAAAGTGCATAGCAGTATACTAACATGTCAATATGTGGAGTATAGATGTTGGATGACGAAGCTACGGAGTAAATATACTAAGCTAATGTATGTACAGTATTAATATATACAATGGTATGGATGCACTATGGTAATAAACCACACATATACCACAGATATACTGTAGATAATGTATACAGTGTATAGTTATGATATACAGAATATACATATCCTAGCTAAGACAGGATATGCAAAATATGTGTTGTTGCCATTTGTTTTTGATCAACAGTGGCATTAGTGTTTTAGAGAGCAAATAGAGCCAGTCGCAAAAATGAGTAACTTAAGCCTAAAGTTTTAATGAATATACCTACACCTGTCATGGAACCAGTCCTCCTTCCCCATATCTCCACAATATAAAATAATGAACATAGACCTACACCTGTCATGGAACCAGTCCTCCTTCCCCATATCTCCACAATATAAAATAATGAACATAGACCTACACCTGTCATTGAACCAGTTCTCATTCCCCATACTGTGTATCCACAATATGAAATAATTAATAAAGACTTGCACCTATCATGGAACCAGTCTTCCCACAATATACAATAATTAATACTGTGGTACCCTATGTTTGACAACAAGGTTGGCTAGCTAAAGCCAGACATCTCATTGTCCTCCAAATCAATAACAACATTTTCACAAACAAATAGTAGGCAGTGTTCAAGTAGGCCTATAATGATGGATAGTTGAAACACTTGTGAATACTGCCTCTCCAAACACCAGAATGCTTTGCTAGCTCATTTGTCCAATAGATTCGTTTTTACATTGATAATCAAATCACAGCTGTGAAAGATCACAACACTTGATACTGAGTACATCACATCAGCGTTAGCTAGCTAGCTAGTTCAGCTAATGCGAGAGGGTCGTGGTACAAGATACAAGAGTTTTATTTGTCACAGCATACAGGTATACAGTGAAATGCGGGGGGTCTCGCCCGCAACGATGTGCATAATACAAGTAATGATAATAAGAGTCCAACCAATAGAGCGACATAGTGCAATAAACAAGTAAACAAAGTAGGCATATCGGTATCTGTACATGAGCTATTTACAGAGCATGGTAGGACATTCTAGGTCCTGTGGCAGTGCAGTACACTGTTAGCTACGGATGAGGCATTGGGTCTTTATGTACCCTGCTATACAATGCAATATTATACAATCTCAAGCTATACTATTCTTAAAGTGGATTTGCACCTCTTGTTGTATAGGACCTGCAGGGTTGGTAGTGCAATAAACAAGTAACATATTAGGGTTTGATTGATTGATTGAAAACTTTATTAACAGATTGCAGAATGGGTACAATACAGTACAGCTCAATACACACAATTGTTAAGGGGATGCAGACCAGAGAAAGACTTTCGTCTTGTTTACATCAGGGTCCCCCATTTTCAATTCATCAGGCCTGCGAACGACACAGGTATATCGGTATATGTACATAAGTTATTTACAGAGCATGGAGGACATGCTAGGTCCTTTGGTAGTGTCTTTCTGTACATGCTAATTTATACAATCCGGTTATACTATACTATTTTTAAAGTGACCTTTCCTTCGTGGCCATAAGTGTGGGCGTGTGCAGCATGATTGTGTGCTTGCTCATGTTAAAGTGGCTGCTAGTGTGTGAGCGTGTACAGTGTGTGTGTTGTGTGTGTGCTCATGTGTGCTTGTGTGTGGGGAGTTCAGTGTTCAGGGCTCTGATGGCCTGGGGGAAGAAGCTGAGCCGAAGTCTCTCTGTCCTAGTAGCTGGTGTTCGCAGGCGTCTGCCTGACCTGAGCAGCATGAACAGGCTGTTGTTGGGGTGGTGTGGGTCTTTCATTATTCTGCAGGCTCTGGATTTGCACCTCTTGTTGTATAGAACCTGCAGGGGTGGTAGTGCAATACCCGTGGTACGCTCGGCTGAGCGCACCACTCTGTAGGGCCTTCTTGTCCTGTGCCGTGCTGTTGCCATACCAGGCAGTGATGTTTCCAGTCAAGATGCTCTACAGCTCCGGAGTAGAAGGACTGGAGTATCTTCCCAGATACTCTGAACTTCCTTAACTGTCTCAGGTGGTAGAGGCGCTGCTTCGCTTTCTTTACTACTGTGTCTATGTGTGTTGTCCATGTCAGGTCCTCTGAGATGTGGACCCCCAGGTACTTGAAGCTGCTCACCCTGTCCACGGTAGCCCCGTTTATCCTCAGTGGTGTGTGTGTCTTCTGCTGTCTCCTCCTAAAATCCACGATCAGCTCCTTGGTTTTACCAATGTTCAGGAGCAGGCTGTTGTCCTGGCACCAGCGTTCCAGTACCTCAACCTCCTCCCGGTAGGCCTTCTCGTCGTTGTCCGAGATCAGCCCCACCACCACTGTGTCGTCCGCAAACTTCACTATGGAGTTGGAGCTGAACTTGGCCACACAGTCGTGTGTGTATAGTGAGTACAGCAGGGGGCTCAGAACACAGCCCTGGGGGGACCCGATGCTCAGGGTGATGGTGTTGGAGGTCTGACCCCCAACACCATGGTAAGGGATGCTCAATGTACATTACCATAAATTAGGTGGATACATGGTGATGTTGTGAAAGTGATTGATTGAAAACTATTAACAGATTGCAGAATGGGTACAAAACAGTACGGCTCAATACAAACAATTGTTAAGGGGATGCAGACCAGAAAAATACTTTCGTCTTGTTTACAAGTGCATCATTACTTTCAAGGAGGAATGATTTCATTGATCTTTTATTACTTTTCCAGTAGGCCCAGCTTATATCAGTTGCCATTGCATTGTAGGGAATATAACACAATTGATAGCTCACTCATTTAGAACTGAAGTATTCAGTATATATTTACTGTTAGGATCTGTTTAACTACTGTATATTTTTGTATGTCACAAATGTAACAGTACTGTATATCTGTATGTCATGATTAGTTTAGATGATGATTAGATTAGATCATTATATCTAGTCTATATCTGTATGTTGTGTATGTAATTATGAATTGAAAATGGGGGACCCTGATGTAAACGAGACGGAAGTCTTTCTCTGGTCTGCATCCCCTTAACAATTGTGTGTATTGAGCTGTACTGTACTGTACCCATTCTGCAATCTGTTAATTAAAGTTTGCAATCAATTGAATCAACCCAGGCCATGGTAAATTAATGTTATATTTCGTATGGCATCGCTCCCGCTCTGAGCCTTACGAGATACTCTATATCGCCTGTGATACCTAATGTATCTCCCACGAACAAAAACACATGCACCCCACCTGTATGGGGCCCCGCCCCTTATGGTGGCACCACCCATATAATCATGACTCTGGTCATGACACACCCTTCCTCTATTTTCGTCCCAGCGTACTGGATGCTATGCACCATGCGAGCTAGCGGAGTGAAAAGATTAAGGAAGATTAATAATGTTGGAAGCTTACCGGAGGTTGCTGGCCCCTGGCATCTTCGACGCATGTTTTCGGCGACACGACGGGCCTGGGATGTTCCTCGTTTGATGACTGCACATCGAGGTTCAGCTGTACAAGGCTGGCTGTCGGGCCAGCTTGTACTCAGGTAGGCCCTGTGTCTTCAGGCATGGGTATTAGTGTTAGTAATGCTGGTTTGTGTTGTTAACACAACCTTGTTGTGTGTTGGCGCCAGGGGCAAGATGGTTTGGTGAACGTTCTCTGCAGGGAACGGTTTCCAAGCTGTCTTGGGCGTGCTGCTAAAACATCTAAAGCTATGCTAACATGCTATCGCTACTGCCGCATGCTATCACTACTGCTAATTGCTATGCTGTTTTAATGTCTCCGCCGTGAGATGTTGTCACTCTCCCGCCTCTTGCCCGGTTCATCAATGAAGGTCAGTCGGTAGCTGTTGTGGGGTTTTGAGTTCTATTTACCTTTTTCGGGTAAATGGGTTGACAACGGGGTAGGTCGTGGCTAGGTTCTAGCCAGGTATTACCTTGTGTTCCGGCGGGGTTTGTTGAACGGTGTTCCCATCTGGGTTGGCGTCGGGTAGTGGGGCTATGGGTCCAGCCGACATGGTAAACATGTTGCGTGTCTGTGCACAGGCAATTGTTGTCTTGGGTTCCACATTGCCTGGCGTTAGGCTGCAGTAGTATAAGGGCAGGGCCGCTTGGGAGAAATGTGAGGCCCTGTGCGTTTTTAGACGCGAGGGCCCCCATCTCCTGGGGCGGCCCTGTGTAGGGGGCTATTGTTTCATTTTGTCACTCTGCTATGAGAAGGCTGTCTTGCTACAGCTTTCTCTCCTCTCAAACCATTCATACTGACGGTCAATCGGTATACTGGGGGAGTAGTGCGGGGGGGGGGCTTTGTTTACCTTTTTTGGTAAATGGGCTAAACTAGGGCTGGTGTTCTGTTGTGAATATTTTGAATGAAGACGGGTCTGGTCCGTCTCCCCTTAAACTTTGTGTGTATGGGTTTGCTCATTCTACAGTTTTTGTGGTTTAGCTCTTTTATTCATTTAACCTTTTCATGGTCCACACCACAGTGGAGGGTGCTGTTTGCAATCACCACTGGTGCTCCATGTTAACGTCAGTCCTTTGTTTTTGATATATTGAAACAATGCCCCGCCCGGCCGACACCATGGTCGGCCTGGCGAGTGGCTGGTGGGCTGTTAAGGCTTGTACCGCCACGGTATGGAATTGGCAACGATTAGAACTGTGTTCGAATTGGTGTTTTTTCTATTACAGAAATGGTGTCTGGTGGAGGGGCCTTGAGGGCCGGCCGACGTCGACACATCGCGCACGGTGTTGGTAAACCACTCCGTCGAGGATGTTGACGTTATTAGCTTTGACCCAGCCGCAAGCTATAACCGCTCAGGGTTCCCCTCTCCGCAGGGGATTTTGGTCTTCTGCTGGAGCGCGGGCGGTATTGTCCTAGGCCCTACACCGCCTCACACCGCGCAGCCAGAAGAGGAGAGAGCACGGCCTCGTCAGCGGCGATGACGGGGCCCTCGACAGGCGGCCATGTTTCCCCCGCCAGTGGTGCCCTGGTTGGAGAATCGACAGGGTATCGCGAGGCCGACAGTCTTGGCGGCCGAGGGATCGGCCATTTTGGGTGATTTCGGTGTTGGTAAACCACTCCGTCGTCATTTTGCCGCGAGCAGCCCGCTCCCCGTTCAATCCTCTCTCTGGTACCCCCAGAAGCGGGGCTCTGAGCGTTCTCCTTTGGCTGCGGGCCGCGAACCTTCATTGAAGCGTATGCGGCCCCATTCTTCGCTTCTCATGGAGACAGGGGCTGACACCCAGTTGATGGCTGAGCCTGGGTCTGTCCGTGAGAATGTTGTGCTGTCAAGCGGCTCCCACACCTTGAACTGTGTTGGTTGAGCCTGGTGTTACGTCTGTCAACTTAAGTGTTGTCAGCAGGGGGGCTCGAAACCTTTTGAGGCACACAGTGCGGGCTTCCCCGGCCTCGCCTTCGCCAGGCCAGGTATCATGTTGGTGCTCCCACTCCTGGAATATTGGCAAGTGGTCGCAGCTCACATGGTTTGAGGTGGTAGTGATATCACTGCAGGGCTACGGTGTGTAGGAACCCATGGGGGCCTTACACCTTGCATGTCCGGCTGCAGAACAACTCCTTCAGCATGTTCTGGAGGGGTGTTCAGTGGGGGGGCTTTTTTGATCGGAAGCCCCCCGTATCAGACAGGCCCTTTTTCTGTCGGGGTTCCCCCTTGGGTGCGATTGCCTCGTGGGTGGTGTCAGGGTCAGGTGTTCCGACACGGAACGCGCTCCTCGCACGATTCCAGGGTTGTCTTCGCACAGCGGGGGGGACCGGGCCAACTATCTACAGTTCCTGGCGGACCTGCGCCACGTGACGGCGGGTGCGTTGGGAGTGTCGTCACATATGACTACGGCAGTACCATATGTCGAGGTAGATGGAGAGAATGGTGAGGCGGGGACTTGTGTTTACACAACCCCACCCGTTTTCAGGTTTGGTACAGACCCTGTTGTCGGGGTCTCCAGCAGGGACAGCTCTGGTCGACGGGATCCAATCTCTGTGGACGAAGCAAGCCATCGTCGTGGCGTTCTCCTCCCGGTGTTCTCTGCCCGAGAAGTCGGGAGGGAGGGGTGTAAGACCCAGGCTGGACCTGTCCCATGGGAAGGTTCAGCATTTTTTGGATCGTCTCCTACCTGTTGAACACTGTCAGGTGGGGGTCTGGTTCTCCTCCATAGACCTGTAGGATGCGTATGCGCATCCCCGATCTTCCATCCTAGGGCTTACCTACGCTTCCTTTGCAGGGTTAGCGTATGAGTACCAGAGGCTGCCGTTCGGTTTTCTCTGGCTCCCCGCATCTTCACCAAGTGCGTGGAGGCCGCACTGGGGCCTCTGCGTCATCCGGGGTTACGGAGTGTTCTGCCCTGATGACGTTCTGGTCCTTCGCGGTCAAGGTGGATCGTCAGGTCTCGTACCAGGCAGGTCTCTACCAGCCTGGGGTTGCTGTAGACTGGATGTAGAGTATTCCTCTTCCCAGTCAACGGTTGGAGGGCTATGGGCATCCATCTCAGAGCGTGTTGTCAACACGCTCGGGAGGTTCCGTCCTAGGACGGTTACGGCGCTGTCTCATGTCGCGCTTTCACCGACGCCTCCCTCGCTGGTGACGCGTCGGGCCAACGCAGTAGGGGGCAGCTGGCAAACCATGCTGCCCGGTCTGCGCTACGTTCAATGTGTTGGTGTTGAAAGCGGTCCTTCTGGTCCACAAATGGTGTTGATCAGGACGGACGATACGACGTCAGTGTCGTGTATCGACAGACAGGGAGGAGTACGCTCCCCCTGTCTGCACCAGGCGGCGGGCGGCTGGCTATGGGCGTCCTCCATCTGCGCGGCCTAAGGGCTCCCCACATCCCCGGCAGGGAGAATGTGGGTGCAGGTGTACTGTCGCGGGGCGGCCCTCATCCTGACGGGTGAGGATTGCGTCTGGACATGGCCAGGCAGGTCTGGGACCGATGCCGTGCCGCCAGGGATTCTTCCCCATACATCTGTTGGGTCAGTTGTTGGGACGGGTACGTTGAGGGGCGCAGGTCCTTGATCCTGATGGTGTTACCATCTGGAATGCGCATGCTCCCTCCACTGTCGCGCTTACGCGGGCAGATGACGTATGTTCCAAGTGTGGTGTAAGGCGGGGGGCCAGGACTCAGTCTCCTGCCCCCTGGTTGCTGTCCTTAGTTACCTCCAGTCTCTCCTTGATAGACTGTCGGCTTCGACGGTGAGGGTATATGCAGCAGCTATATCCTCCTATCATGAGGGGTTTGAGGGGATGTCTTGTTCAGCCACCCTCTTGTGAAGCGTTTCCTGCTTGGCGCTCGACGCGTTAAACCGGTGCAACGCTCCTTGGCTCCGACTTGGGATCTTCAATTGGTCCTCGGTCGGTTGTCCTTGGCCCCGTTTGAGCCGCTCGAGCGGGCGCCGTTGGGACAGCTGTCCTTCAGGACCGCGTTCCTTCTGGCTGTCACTTCCGCTAAACGCGTAGGTGAGCTCTGTGCTCTCTCGGTACGTCCAGAGTGCCTGTCTTTTCGGACCGATTGCGGTGTCACTCTGCGACCTAATCCTGCTTTCGTGCCTAAGAATATCCGGAGTTCCTTCCGCTCCTGGGATATTGTGGTTCAGGCGTTTCGTCCTCCTCCTCACACTGGTGAGTTAGATGCGGGCCTTCACCTGTCATGTCCAGTCCGTGCTTGGGGATTTACCTCAGCCGTACTCAGGATTTCAGGGTTACCGACCAGCTTTTTGTCTGTTACGGTGGGGCTCGTGCTGGTAAGGCACTGTCGGAGCAGCGCCTGTCCCATTGGTTGTGCGAGGGTGTTACCCTCTGCTACACGCTGGCTGGGCAGGATCCCCCTGGGGGCGTCAGGGCGCACTCCACTCGTGGGGTGGCTGCCTCTGCCGCTCTCCTGGGTGGGGCCTCGGTGGAGGCCATCTGTGCTGCAGCTTCATGGTCCTCCCCGGGCTCCTTTGTAAGGTTTTACCTCATGGACATGACCGGGGGTTCTGTCTCCCAGGCGGTTCTGGGGTCTGTGGCCTTTCCTGCTTCCCGTCCTTTGGTCGGGTAGCGGGAGTGTATGGGTATGGGCCGCAGTGTGTTGAGTCACACGTGGTTCCGCCTGTACGGTGTGTTCAAGGGGTTCTGGCTCCCTCTTGTTCGCATTCAGGTGGAGTTGACTGCGCCCCCCCTTCGTTAGGAAGGATGGGGTGACAGGGCTCCCCGCACCCCTTGATGTGGGCTTACGGGTCCTCAGGGGGTACATCTGTCGGGTCTCGCACCCGCTCTTCCCCATTATCTCGTAAGGCTCAGAGCGGGAGCGATGCCATACGAAATATAACGATAGGTTATGTAGATAACCTAGTTATATTAGTATTGGCTGAGCTCCCGCTCTGCGCGCCCTGAGTTCCCTCTTGAGGGATCTTTTCCTGGGACGGGTTTTTGGCGAGGAAGGGTGTGTCATGACCAGAGTCATGATTATATGGGTGGTGCCACCATAAGGGGCGGGGCCCCATACAGGTGGGGTGCATGTGTTTTTGTTCGTGGGAGATACATTAGGTATCACAGGCGATATAGAGTATCTCGTAAGGCTCAGAGCGGGAGCTCAGCCAATACTAATATAACTAGGTTATCTACATAACCTATCGTTATTGTTATGGTTCAAGTCCTGTGGTCTAAAAACTAGTGCTATCATTCAAACTTGTCATCTCAGCTTGATACAAAGTCTGAAATTGCTCGACAGTGAATTGTTTCAGAACCGAGAACACTAAAAGAGGGATATTCTGAGTATATGAATACATTTTCTGTTTCAGAACTGAGAACATATCAATCAAATGTTGGTATAAAATCTTAAACATTCTGCAGGTCTGTGAAATCAATTAATTGTTAATGTAGCAGCTCCTGTTTATACCTGATGGCACAGGTTTGATTCTCATATCTGGTTTCTGTCTTTTAAATTATTAAATGTTTTATTATTGTTATTCAAAACAAAATGCTGGGTTCAGCTATACTAGGCAATCCTTATTTAGTATGGTAAAAATCCATACCCTTGCATGGAACCATGATGGTATAGCTTATATTCTGCACACCTTATATACTGTACTGTATGTAACTACTGTAGAGCTGATTTTGTCACAGAGTGCCAAAGACTATTTACAAAAAATCTGGTTTTCTGGTCCAACTTTTATTACAATTAAATGTGTAAGTAGAAATTATTTGACGACTATTCTGAAAAAGAAAAGTTGTGCCAATGATGTTTTTACGCTGCCGTTCTCAGCTGCCAGAATTTTGCCATGTGAATTCTGGGTTTGGCCCGTGGTTTTCTGTTAGAAATAGGTTCCCCTTTTTCCTGCATGTTGTGTGGATAAAGCTTTTTTGTCTTGTGACCCCATTTGTTACCTATTTCACGTTTCCCGGCTCGCTCAGAACTGGGTGACTGGCCAGAACTCCGACCACGAGACCTGGTGAGTAAGATAATGGCATTGCATTGACTACACTACTAGAAAGAAAGTATAATGTGTACGTTGCTTTGGATAAAAGCATCAGCCAAATAACTTAATGTAAAATGTAAGTACTCCATACAATGTAATGTCCAAAAATCCGAACTATCCCTTTAATATTCCCTTTAGAGCTCTCAATCCATAAGAATAACCGCACACACACACACACACACTAATTAGTGCCTAAGAGAGCATATTAGGAATGCAAACATGTCCACAGTTTCTGCCAGTGTTGTTTGGTTAATCCTTCTTTCAGAGGAGTCTGTTCACACCTCCTTGCAATAATATCAGATGGTGATAACTCAAACCTCAGAGGCAACGCTCCAATCAAACGTGTGAAAAACACACACTTAAAAGATAAACAGATGATGTAATCTACTCTGATTATGACACTATGGGTGAAGTTAATAGTAATTACAACTGAAGTAATGGCCTGTCATCCAGTTCCCCAGAGATCATAAGTTTAATCATAAAAATGTGAAACTTGGCTGGATGACATCACCCGGTAGAGAGCAGACCTCTTCTGAACTGCAGACACTATTTCCTCAACTGATTTTAAATTGTAGGCCCAATTTGAGGAAGGTTGAAGAAATATTTGAGGAAACGGTGTCTGAAGTTCACTACAGCAGTGGTTCTCAAATCTTTTTTGGCTTGTGTGCCTTACTTAGTAATTAGTTCTGCTAAGTACCCCCTTGACCAATCTTTTTGACAGCTTCACCTCCCCTCTCTAATATCAAAGACAAATAAGCTATAGTGTTCACTGACACTCTATCCCTGTCATCCGCTGTCAACACCACCATTCCTCCCAGGTGTCAGGCTCCTCATTTACTCCATTCATTTTGAGAACCAAGTCTAATATAATACTTCTGAATTGTAAACAAAAGAGCAATATTATTCTGTGTAATATATATCTTTCTGAGTCAAAGGCACTTTTTGAGCTAATATTGCCATTTTCTAATTATGAGTATAGCAACTATTTCTCACTTGATGTTAAGTTTGACCAACAACAAATCTATAAAGTCAATCAAATGCCGTACCTTTGACTCAGAATTGTCTGTTTTATTGAAATCTGCAAAGCAGTAGTTTGTTTATACTTTAGAAGTATGATATTTACTGTAGACTAGCTCCCAAAAATGAATGAAAGTGAATGAGGAGCCTGACACCTGTGAGGAATGGTGGTGTTTGCAGCGGATGACAGGGACAGTGCTTACTTGTAGATTACTTTAGATAGAGGTAAGACTGCAGATTTTTGACAGGTTCTACTAAAGTGAAATATCCCTTTAACACTTTCAGAGCCCAAGCTTAAACTTGATTTACCGGTTGAATGCCCACTATCCACTTCAATGTTAGCGTTAAAAACGCCTAATCTATGTTTTAAATTATGGCTATGTGTCTAATCTGCCCGTCGCTTATCAATGACTCGTTTTCCAGTCAACATTGTTGAAGCGGATTGTTTTTTTATCGGTTCATTTTCGTTTTATAGCATTTTGAAAAGCCCTCGTTTTCAAGGAAAATATAAATGTTCCGTGATAAAAGACATTTACTGGAATATTCTAGAATACCAAAAACGTTGTAATTTTTCGGCCTATTTATGAATCGTTTTCAAATAAACGCTAGATTATCGATAGTATATGTGTACGTATGCACGCTATAGAGGCGATCTGAAAAATCTATTCTCTGATTTCCTCAAAGCGATCGCGCACACAGAGACACATCACACATAGGGCACACGCTGAGATCTCAGAGAATACAACTCTGATTATCCCAAGACTTGTAAAATAGATTCCTTACCTCAGATCAGATGTTCTCCAAAAAGATCATTCCAATTCCTGATCGCCATTCCAAAAATCGATTGCGCTTATTGATTGAGTGTTGGCTGCTGTTAATATATGTTCCAGGCTGATTTCCGTCTCGTGAGCAGATCGCTCTTGAGCAGACAGCTTGCCAGCGACTGACCTGCAGTTACACAGGGTAGACGATAGGTGGCGCTTTTTTCCATTCTGAGCTGCTGGAGGAGCTGCTGTACCAACGGGAGACTCTGTTGATGAAATATGAAATCAGATCGCTAATAAAAAAATAAAACACTAATACACGTCGTGGGCATTCAGGCATTGGGCTGATAAAACGTGGTATTGAAAGTGTCAAGAGTGTGACTCAAAGTTCATATCTTTCATACCCTTGATTACACGACCGTTGAGCGCTCATGGCACATTCAGCCAAATGGTTAATTTAATCTTTTCCTGATCATCAACAGCATTTCCCAGCACTCTCTCAGCTCCATGATTACCTGAATCCTATCATTCTGTTGTGAGGAAGGAATGTGATAATTGGACATAAGATTGACCATGTTGTGTGTCTTGAGAGCTCAGCCGCATCAACTCGGCTGGATGACATCACCCGGTAGAGAGCAGACCTCTTCTGAACTGCAGACACTATTTCCTCAACTGGTTTCAATTGTTGGCCAAACTTGAGGAAGGTTGAAGAAATATTTGAGGAAACGGTGTCTGAAGTTCACTACAGCAGTGGTTCTCAAATCTTTTTTGGCTTGTGTGCCTTACTTAGTAATTAGTTCTGCTAAGTACCCCCTTGACCAATCTTTTTGACAGCTTCACCTCCCCTCTCTATTTTTGTTATTGTCACAGGTAGAGAAAATAGGACTTGGAGTCTATTCTTTAGATTCCCAACACAGCAGTGTTCTCTGCATTTATTTTTTGGGAGCATGTCTATGTTCCCCGGGTCCTATGTTCCCCGGGTTCTATGTTCCCCGCTTTGATTGATTGATTGATTGATTGATTGAAAATTTTAGACCACCAGCCCTGATTTCAAACTCTAACCTTAACCAGTTCGAAAGAGGGCCTAAGCTTAACCGTTCGAAACAAGGCGGACATTAATAATTAATAAAATAATAAAAATTAATTAAATGTGCGGCTAGGTGGTGTAGTGGTCTAAGGCACTCGCCACCAGTGTGGAGACGCTAGGATTCGCGTGTTCGAATCCAGCTCTCCACATTGTTTTTCAGTTTGGCTGGTCGTCCGCAGTAATACACATTGGCCGTATTACGGGGAGGGAAAAACTGAAGGGTGGGGATCGAACGTTGTGAACAAGCGACTCCTACAAGTCGGTTGGTGCGCCTGCGCAGTAGAATCAGGAAGTGTCGGGGGCAGCGTGAGCCTCCCACGCGTTACTCCTCGAACACTGAGAGATCGAGCTGCGCAGGTGAAAAGATGCGACTGCTGTTACCTCAAGTACCGGAGGGGACTTGTGCTATGTATGACTTAGTCCTCACTGCAGCCGGCTTGTGGGAGGCAAGAAACAGCGTTCGTGACAGGGGAGGGTTGAATTGGATGATACGAAATTGGGATGGGAGAAAATATAGAAAATGGGAGAAAAAGTGGATCAAAAAAAAATTAATTAAATGTTCAATCTATTAATCAATCAAAGAGGGGAACATAGAACCCGGGGAACATAGGACCCGGGGAACATAGGGATGATCCCTATTTTTTTACACACATGCATGCTCGAATGTCCACGCACATACGCACACACACACACACACACACACACACAGTTTAATCAGAGAAACATGATAAATGTGCTTACCAAAGCGGGTATAGACCACTAGCTGTTGGCCAAAAACCCCTCTCCTGGACTTTTAAGATGGTGGTCTCTGTATCCGCTTCCATTCATTTGTGCTAAGCTAGGCTAGCTTGCAGCCGGATAGCTTTACTGTATGTATATTGAACGCACAGAGAGGAAATTGGTATCTATCTTCTTGTATGACTGGAGAAGATGGTAAATGCGTTTCCCAGAATCCTCATTGACACATTTGGAACATGTCCTTAATCTGGTCAAACTAACCAAAAATGGTGGTCAATAGATTCCACACATGACATTTATTGAGAATCATGTGAACACCCTAGGAGTAGGAATACATCCGTTTTTGATAAATGTAAATGGCGGCCATATATTTTACATCTCTCAATGCTATGACATCACACAGTAACAGCACATTTCTAATATTATCATCATCGGGCATGAAGAGATGATTGACAAGCACAAGAATATATGCCGTGTTGGCACATGATGAGTGGCAGCGTGGTTGGTTCCTTCACAATGAGGAGGACACTGACTGATTCTGTTTTTCTTAATGGGGAAAATGGCAGACTGATCAGATAAATGGAAATAATGCTAGGGATGAATGAACCACTGCAGAGCAGGTAGTCTTCCTGGCTGAACTTACATTACACTTCGGGGAACTACATTTGTCAAGTTTGTTGCAAATCGGACAAAGCGTTGAAATAGCTAAATTGACCATGTGCTCCAGAATTCATCTATTAATTTAGAAAATGTTTGACCCAATGGTCTGAAAACCACCTGTTACATCAGACATTAAGGAGAGGAGGAGGAGTGAGAGGGAGGGAAAGGGGGAGGAGAGCAGACGGGGGGCATGTAGAAGGAGAGTGGGAGGGTAGCAGAGACGAGCAAGATAAATGCCCCCGTTTGGTCAGAGATGCCAGAACTCGGTAGCTTCTCCGCTCCTCTTCAAGGCCTCTCTTGGTTTTTTCGATCTCTAGAACTTTCTCCTTCCTCTTGCCCTGTTGATGGAGACCCCAGAAGCCGAGCTCTGCTTCCCGTTGCTCCTCAACTCCTCCTGCCGGAAACGGAGGCGTCCTCACTCTGAGACCACGCTGCTCTACACGGTGCTGTCCTTCATCTCTCTGCTCACCATGTGTCTCAACCTGCTGGTCATCATCTCCATCTCTCATTTCAGGCAGCTCCATACTCCAACCAACCTCCTCCTGCTCTCACTGGCCATCGCCGACTTCCTTGTAGGACTTCTTTTGGTGCCGCTCGAAGGGATGAAGTTTGTGGAGGCCTGCTGGTATTTGGGTCATGGCATGTGTTCTCTGTCTTATATGATATGCTATATTCTCGTCTCTGTTTCCGTGGGAAACATGGTGCTCATATCGATCGACCGCTACGTAGCTATTTGTGATCCTCTGCACTACCTTAACAAAATCACTCTGAAAAAAGTTTGCATTTCTGTCTGTCTTTGCTGGATCGGTTCCGTTTTGTTCAACTGGCTTCTTGTAAATGAACTCCTGCAACCGCCAGACAGACTCAACTCCTGCCACGGAGAATGTATTGTAGTCATGAACTTTTTCTCAGGAGCAATTGACCTTGCCATCACATTTATCGGGCCCTGCTCTGTCATCATCATACTATACATGAGAGTGTTTGTGGTAGCAGTGTCGCAAGCGCGAGCAATGCAGTTTCATGTTACAGCTGTCACGCCTGGCAAATTGACTGTGAAAGCTAAGAAGTCTGAGATGAAAGCGGCTAGGACTCTTGGGATCATGATCGCTGTGTTCCTCATGTGTTTCTGTCCCTTTTACTACCCCCCCCTCTCAGGGAAGGGCGCCTTTGCTTTGTCCTGGCCCATCGTGGACTGGCTGGTGTATTTCAACTCTTGTATGAATCCTTTGATATATGCCTTTTTCTATCCCTGGTTTAGAAAAGCTATAAAAATGATTGTCACCCTACAGATAGTAGAGCCTAACTCCTGTAAGGCACGGTTGATTTAAGGTCATTATTCATCTGCACCATTTCTATAAAGATGTTGGTATCAAAGGGTAAAATGGGAGAAAATAAATGTGAATATTACAGAGGCCTATGGGGGGGGGGGAGGTATGACAAGATACTACAAAATTGTCCATCTGCATTGCCTCAAAATGTGGCCATTGTTGGTTCCCAAAATGAGTTACAGGGACACAGCCCTGAGAGGATTTCACAGGGTCCCCAGCTAAATAACCCTAACCCTAACCCTAATTTCACAATTTCTATATCATTGACTTTAACCTCTTAAGCCCTAGCCATATTTTCAGAAGATTCATCTAAATGTACATACCCAAGTAAATGGAATATTTCTCCACTTCTACAAGGTCCAATTGTCCATGTTCTTGGTATCGGGACATCTATGGACCTCAGGGAATGTATTCCCAGTGTCCGAAATATTGTGTCTGTTACTATGCTTGAGTAAATTGTAATGAACCAAAGGAGAATATGAATTATTATTTTCTTTTCATCTTTGACGGTGAATAACAATTGACCAGACATGAATAATTGCCACTGAGCTCATTCAGCACCTTCTTGAGATCAAGTGTACTAAAAATCTAAGCTAATTAAAGGGTAGATGATTTACATTATATATTATCCTGTGAGGCCCTCCATTGCAAGATTACAACATAACTTTTAGCTATTTAAAAAAAAGTCTGTAAATGTTTATTTTTTTATTTGTTAAGCACATTTACATAGTTAATGGGCCCTGTTGTTTAGCCTCACAATGCGATTGGATAGTAAATGTGTTTATAAGTCCCACCCTCTGGCCTCTGAAGTTGCTAATGTCTTTTTTATTTGGGCTTCACAGGGTTAAGTCGTATCTTAGCGCAGTCTGTAGCCTGGTCTGGGTCTCTTTGGAGGTCCTTGACATAAAAATGATTGTGAAGCCCTACTTTAGTAGGGGTTTCGGCTTCAATTGAGACATATTTGTTATAATGATTGTATTTTCCAGAATAGTTTTGTAAAGGGATTTAGGAAGGCCACCATTCACAAAGTTTTGAAAAATATTTGTATGGTGATTTCTGAGCAACAAAACTAAATATAATTTATTGAGAATATCAACAGCAACAGTAACAGTTTTTGAAATGCAATATCTTCTGTGATGAAGATGAAACAGTTTTAGCTCCTTGTTTTAGGAGTCGTCGTCAGACTCAGAAGCTGTTAAATGTTAATTGCAGCCAGACTCCTGTTAGACCAAGATACTGAAGAGAAAAATATTATAGAGTGGTTTAAATGAGGGCTGTCTTATGCAGGGGAAATGGTCAATTAATTTAAATGGAAAACTGAAAGAATAATGTTGCTCTTTACTTGTATACATTTTCCCGATGTATTGTATCACCTATTGGTGAAAAAATCAATAAATTACTGTGCTTATGAAAATGGTGTGCATGTATTTACCCACAGAATACCGGTTGTTTCTTGTTGAACGGAACTATATTTATGTCCCCACACTGAATTGAACCTGTCTCTCTGGTTTCTACTACAAGACCAAACAAGGTTAGCCTGGGCTTCTTATTCTTCAAGTCACTGGATTCCCACAAAACATGTCTGTAATCTCCTTCGCCACAGAGCCAGCTGCACGTCTCAGTTTACAGTTCCAAATGAATGGTGCTTTCAATTCTTCTCATAAAATAATTATTAGTCTTGGCAAACCCTACGTGGCCCTGACCATTCTTACTTACATCTTATAAATGGCTGGTGAAATATTGTATATATATTTATAAACCTGTAACAAACTACCTAATAATAATAGCTACCTAATGTAACGACAATGTGCATACATTTCTGAAAGGGTTTCATAAGATTTGAGTTTCACATTTTCTCTATTAAATTGTGGGTGTGACATTGACTACCATTCAGATTACATACAGAATGTGTATGCAGGCCTACCACTCTACCAGGTACACACACACACATAATATGGATACTTAATTAATTTAAGCATTGTAGTTGCACAATTAATTATGGATATTTAGTATAAATTTAAATATATTGTACTTTTATACCATTATATTAATCCTCATAACTATCCTTAAAACCCTTTCAAGAACTTGGATATTGTTGGTTATTCCTGAATTTCCCCCAAGGGGGTCAATAAAGGCTTATCTTATCTTGTTATATTGAAGGAGAAAAGAGCTTCTTTAAGGAAAATAGACAAGGCTGGACTTAATCGGATGAACTAGTACTTTATTCAATTAGGGCGCGTTCACACCTACTCTGTTTGGTCCACTTTAAGTGGACCATGGTCCCTTTAAGTGGACCATGGTCCCTTTAGATCGATAGTCCGTTTGGTTTGTACAGGTGTGAACTGATTACGTTTGTGAGTGCTATATAGTCCAATAGATGCGACAGCATGTCCTTTGTTTACAAATTAGATCCGCACCAAACAGGGTAGTGTGAACGCAGATCAAAAGCAAACAATGTATCATTTTCACATTTGGTCGACCAGAAAGTCCGGACTATCCACGGAAAGTCCGGACTTTCAGATGTGAACACACCCTTAGAGTACTGTAGTTCACAACAGAATAGAAAGATAGAATGGGATCTCCGGCCGGTTCCCCAGAAAGAAGTAAGACATTTCACAATAACATTGATATTTATAGACATTCAAGACCAGCTGATCAAATGACCAAAATGACGAGTTTAAACAGGCGTGTCCTCCCTTAAATCATATACGATCTTACATCACCGGACAAAGATCATGGGCTTTGACGAGTCCCCCCTAATCCTGACTCAAAATCCTGGTGACCCGGCTTCAACATTCTAGGTTATGTTATCTTGACCTGCTTTGTACACATTCCACTGTAACAAATCTTTTCCACAATATGTTCTGCAATTAACTGATATATGATCTTAATATATATAGAACATTTGTCACATAAAAACAATGCTATTAGAAGTTAATCAGATTATTGTGTAATGTTCCTTTCACAGTGTAGAAATGGGCTCATCAAAATTAGCTTTTCTTTTTTTAAGAAAAGTGCACCATGATGTGCACCATGCCCTGCTTTAATGTGCTGAGTGCTCCACCCAGACGGGGAAGTGCAGCTGCCAGTCGAGTCAGTCTAACGGACTTGGTTAGCTTGCCGTGGACATCCCACTGAAAGTTCATGCTTTCCTTAATATTTGAAGTTTCCTTTCTTTAGTTGCTTAAAGCAGTGCTTCCCAAAATATAGTCGCCACTGTGCTTGTGTTGCCACTGTGCTTGTGTCCGCTTCGTACACATTTGTATGACACCGAAATTAAATCACGGTTTATTCCCAAACAAGAGTTACACGGAAAAGTAAGAACATTTTAACTAATTTCAACCCAAAATCTTTCAAAAAAAAAAAAGGGAAAAATCTAAACTTCATTAAATTATAAATATACAATACAATACAATACATTAAAAGCAAAGTAGCTAAAAATGTGACACACTGTCACTGATTTGGAAGTCAAATTGTCCAACTTGTTCTGAAAAACAGGCCCACATTGCATTTGCATTTATCACATTACTGCATGGTATCACTTTCACAATGATGTGGGGCAATAAATGGAAATTAACTATCTTTCAGAACTCTCTAGTATACTAGCCACATTGCTTTGCCCTATTCCAGGGCCCTCATTTATCAATGCTGCGAACGCACATATATGTGCGTAAACCGTGCGTACGATCATTCATAAGCAACGTGTGGGATTTATCAAATATGAACGTGTGCTTGAGATTGTGCGTACATCTACACACAGCTCCGACCGTGTGTAGCTGGCACCAAGCGGTAGAATAGGAAAACAGCAACAGACTATCATGCATTCAAGTTTCAACACTGAGTCACAGACGTGTTCGGTATGACTCATATTTAATTATAGTTAATTGTAAAATAGAGACATGTATAATTATTGTCAAACTCTATAAATAGCATTTGGAATAGGTCTTTCCGAATGAATGCAGCACGGTTTATCTAGCGTTATCTGAATACTTCTTACAGGGTGCGCTCCGCGGGGAGCTGTTTTCAGGTTGGTACTTGGATTAGATTAGATTCAAATGTATTGTGTCATTATACAGTACAACGAAAAGCAGTTTGGCATCCAACCAGAGTGCAAATGTAACAATAAAGTGCAATAGTAATATACAATGTACAGGTGATTCAACTGGGTATAAAATATATAAATTAGTACTACTGAGTAGTAGTGAGTGATACAGGTAAAGACAATATGGTAGTAGTCATACTGGCCAGCAGCTTAACTAGTAAGAGTAGGTAAGGGATATGTATATTTGTATCTACAAATATGCAAAAGGATTATGTACAGACAGATGTGGATATATATATACGTATATATACAGCATTATTGTACATGCTATCATACAGAGTTATGGGTAAACTATAGTACTGTATGAGGTACGTAGTTAAGATTACTATGATTACAGTGTAGGGCAGTGGAAGCAGTATAGGTTTAGGCACCAGAGTTCAAAGTCATACAGTATGGGTAGAGTTTATGGTGTGGGGGGGGGGGTGAGAGGTGTCCTTGACAATGCTGCCTTCCTCAGACACTTTGTGATGGACAATTGCAGGGAGTGATGTAACGGTATGCGTTGGGTGCATTGCAGTTGCCGTACCAGACTGTGATGCAGTTGGTAAAGTATGCTTTCTATGGCGCACCGGTAAAAGTTCACCATAATCTGAGGAGGCAGGTGGGCTTTCCTCAGTCTCCTCATGAGGAAGAGGCGCTGGTGAGCCTTCCTGACCAATGACGAGGTGTTGATGTTCCAGGAGATGTGGACTCGTAGGAATTTGAAGCTGGAGACATGCTTGACCTACAAAAAGAGTAACGGACTCTTCATCGGGATTCCTGGCAAGAGCATCCAAAAGTTGCAATGCATCCAGAACAGCGCTGCCAGGATCCACGATCACATAACCCCCATCCTCCACTCACTACACTGGCTCCCTGTCTCATCCCGGATCAATTACAAAATCCTGATGATCACCCATAACTGCATAAACGGACACACACCCCTCTACCTTCAGGAACTCATCACTCCACAATCCTCCACCCGCACCCTCAGATCCGCAGGTAGCCTGCTCATTCAGGTCCCCAATACCCGGCTCTGCACCATGGGTGACCGAGCCTTCTGCACGGCTGCACCACGCCTGTGGAACAGCCTCCCCATCCAGCTGAGGGCACCACAGAGCCTGGACTCTTTTAAAGCAGGCCTGAAAACCTACCTGTTCAAAAAGGCCTTTGACTGTTAGCTTTTTATTTTAATTCTCTTGTGCTGTTGTTTTTAAATTGTCTGTTTATACTATGTTTTTAATTAACTATGTTCTATTTTTATCTTATTTTTATTTTTTTAACTAGGTTAAACTGTGGGGTGGGGTGGGGGAAACTGTACAAGCAAAACTGTACATTGGAATATCGACAAAACCTTACTTGGTCCTAAGAAGCAGGTCTTGTGTATTATGTTAGGGCATTTACTGTACATTTACAGGGGCCAGTTTCGAATTGCAGTGTCCCGTAGGTGCTCTTTGAGAGTGGTTTTGAAAGTGGGCAGTGATTCACATTCCTTTACAGCTTTGGGTAGGGCGTTCCACATTGATCTCGCATAATTGCGAAACGTGTTTAGTCCCTTGTTTGAGCCGAATCTGGGTTTAACATGATTTGTGGAACTCCCTCTGGTGTTGTGGTCGTGTAGTGTATCTTGTAGACCAGGCCCATTGCAAGTTGCTGTACTCTGTCGTCTACTCTAAGTCATCCTAGGTAGTCAAAGTGGGCAGGGGTGAGGTGGGTTCTAGGAGTAAGGTCAAGTAGTAGTCTGACCAGTTTGTTTTGTGATGTTTGTAATCTTGTTTTTAGCGCCTTTGAGGTGCTTTGGTACCATGAGGTGCAAGCATAGTCGTAGTACCCTTGAATGAGTGCTCTTGCCAGAGTCTTCAGGGTATTCTTGTTTACCAGAGAGGAGATCCGGTACAAGAATCTAGTTCGTTGGTTGACTTTTTTTTATTACATTGGATGCCATTTTGTCACAGGAAAGATTTGCCTCTAGGATGGAACCTAGATATGTAATTTCATCTTTCCTTGTCACCCACTGTAACTGAGAAGCCGTCGGTCTTGCAGAGTTTGTTATTTGATCCGAAGAGAATGGACTCTGTTTTACCCAGGTGTAATGATAGTTTGTTCTCAGCAAGCCAGGTGCAGATTCTGCCGAGTTCTGAGCGGAGGGTTTTTTCAACCTGTAACTTGTTCTTGTCAGAGACCAGCAGGGCTGAGTCGTCCGCGAACAAGAACAAGTTGCAGTCACAAGCTGACGACATGTCATTTGCATAAATTAGGAACAGTAGTGGTCCTAGTATGCTTCCTTGTGGAACACCACTGCTCACTGTGAGGGGGGGGGGGGGATAGGGTACCGTTTACCTCCACCATCTGTTCTCTCCCCTCAAGGTAGGATTGCATCCAGCTCACTGATAGACTGATCAAAACCAATTGCTTTTAGCTTGTCAATCAGAATGGAGTGATTGACAGTGTCGAAGGCCTTTTGTAGGTCCAGCATGACCATGCCGCAGTATTTTCCCGCGTCCACCTCTTGTTTGATGTGGTCGTTCAAATAGAGAAGGCATGTGTCAGTGGAGTGGGATGTTCTGAAGCCAGATTGGAATTTGTAGATTAGATTTTTTTGCACCAGGTACTTTTCGACCTGTTCGTAGACTATTTTTTCCATGACTTTCGAGATGGAGGTAAGAATAGAAACAGGGCGGTAGTTGCCTGGGTCTAATTTGCTGCCCTTTTTGTGCAGGGGGGTCACTCTCGCAATTTTGAAGTCCTTGGGGACGTGTCCCTGTTTTATGGAGAGGTTTATTATGTGTGTGATGACTGGGGTGATGGCGGCTGCTGAGTCTCTGAGGAATTTGGAGGGGATGTTGTCATGGCCAGTGGCCTTGTTAGGTTGGAGGGCGCTCAGTTTTTTGAGTACCTCATCTGTTGTTACCATTTCCAGTTTGAAGTGGTCTTTGCGGACCCCTAGGTTTTTGTAGTATGCTACTATGTGTTCTATCCCATAATGCCCTGAGTGGGATGGTAGTTTATTAACCAGTGTTGTGGCTATGTTTGTAAAGAATATGTTTAGGTATTTGGCCACATCCAGTTTGTCTGTGATGAGTGTTTTCTGTCTTTATGTTTATGTTTGTAAATCTGGTTTTTAGTTTTTTGCTGCAGCCTAGTTGGTTGTTGAGTAATTTCCAAAGTTCACCGGGTTTGTTTTTGTTTTCCTCAGTTTTGTCATTGATGAATTTTTTTTTGCGGTTTTGATCATGGTGTTTACGTCATTTCTTAGTCTGTTTCTTTTAGTTTTTAGTTCAACCACGTGGGCTTGGAGTTCACTGTTTGAGCTTTTGGTAAGCTTTGTCTGACTTTTATGAAGTTTTTTGTCTCTGGTTTTCATAGCGGTCAGTATTTCAGTGTGCATCCATGGCTCAGCACGATTTTTAACCCTGGTGGTTCTTATGGGTGCCATGTTGTTAAGTATTGTTGTGAATTTGGTTTTGAATCCAAGCCATGTTTCTTCCAGTCCATGCTCTCCAGTTCTTGGTTAAAGGCCTCTCTAGAGTAGGTTTTGAGGTCCCTATATGCGACTCTTTTGTGACAGCCTGCCTTTTGTTTTAGCTTTTTGTGGGTACAGAAAATCACATAATGATCACTTAACCCGCATGCTATCACCCCTTTGTTGGAGATCCTGGACTTGGAGTCAGAGTGAGTTTACCTGCCCAGTGGAAAGCAAGCTCTGCATCGCTTTTCAATGCAACATGCAACAAAGGTTTTCCACGAAAATTCCCTAGAAATTCGTATTCCAGAGCCTCCCTTTTATTTATCTTATGTCCCCTGAGGGACAAGGGGGCCCATAGTACTTTCTTGCCGTGGGGCCCCCTAGTGGCATAATGCGGCCATGACTCCAGAGGCTCCGCTAAAGTGAACCAGAAGGCAGCCTGAAATTAATAATTAATAGTTTGTTTATAAATGGGCCACTGTTCAGCCCATACAGCTCGGTCCAGATCTGGATGGTGTTTCACTAACTGGATAAGGGGGTATTAGCTATTGCTAACAGGCTAAATTTGAAGTATACCTTTTCTTACTGATTATTAATACTTTTTAAATGTACAGGAAGTATATTTTCTGGAGTCATGATTAATGTACCTAAAGTGTGTACCCAAAGTACACACATTTATTTAGTGTGATATTAATACAATTTAAATGTACAGGAAATGTACTTTTTTTACATACATATTTAAATTGCATTAAATAAAAGTATACTTACATAATACTTAATGTAAGTACAC
>NC_140165.1:106863283-106883283 GCF_963971535.1 Notolepis coatsorum
TAGATAGATAGATGTTGTGGTGTTTATGGTTAGATAGATAGATGCTGTGGTGTTTATGGTTAGATAGATAGATGTTGTGGTGTTTATGGTTAGATATATAGATGTTGTGGTGTTTATGGTTAGATAGATAGATGCTGTGGTGTTTATGGTTAGATATATAGATGCTGTGGTGTTTATGGTTAGATAGATAGATGTTGTGGTGTTTATGGTTAGATAGATAGATGCTGTGGTGTTTATGGTTAGATAGATAGATGTTGTGGTGTTTATGGTTAGATAGATAGATGCTGTGGTGTTTATGGTTAGATAGATAGATGCTGTGGTGTTTATGGTTAGATAGATAGATGCTGTGGTGTTTATGGTTAGATAGATAGATGTTGTGGTGTTTATGGTTAGATAGATAGATGCTGTGGTGTTTATGGTTAGATAGATAGATGCTGTGGTGTTTATGGTTAGATAGATAGATGCTGTGGTGTTTATGGTTAGATATATAGATGCTGTGGTGTTTATGGTTGGATAGATAGATGCTGTGGTGTTTATGGTTAGATAGATAGATGCTGTGGTGTTTATGGTTAGATAGATAGATGCTGTGGTGTTTATGGTTAGATAGATAGATGCTGTGGTGTTTATGGTTGGATAGATAGATGCTGTGGTGTTTATGGTTAGATAGATAGATGCTGTGGTGTTTATGGTTGGATAGATAGATGCTGTGGTGTTTATGGTTGGATAGATAGATGCTGTGGTGTTTATGGTTAGATAGATAGATGCTGTGGTGTTTATGGTTAGATAGATAGATGCTGTGGTGTTTATGGTTAGATAGATAGATGCTGTGGTGTTTATGGTTAGATAGATAGATGCTGTGGTGTTTATGGTTAGATAGATAGATGTTGTGGTGTTTATGGTTAGATATATAGATGTTGTGGTGTTTATGGTTAGATAGATAGATGCTGGGGTGTTTATGGTTAGATAGATAGATGCTGTGGTGTTTATGGTTAGATAGATAGATGCTGTGGTGTTTATGGTTAGATAGATAGATGCTGTGGTGTTTATGGTTAGATAGATAGATGCTGGGGTGTTTATGGTTAGATAGATAGATGCTGTGGTGTTTATGGTTAGATAGATAGATGCTGTGGTGTTTATGGTTAGATAGATAGATGCTGTGGTGTTTATGGTTAGATAGATAGATGCTGGGGTGTTTATGGTTAGATAGATAGATGTTGTGGTGTTTATGGTTAGATAGATAGATGCTGTGGTGTTTATGGTTAGATAGATAGATGCTGGGGTGTTTATGGTTAGATAGATAGATGCTGGGGTGTTTATGGTTAGATAGATAGATGCTGGGGTGTTTATGGTTAGATAGATAGATAGATGCTGGGGTGCTGCTCACCTGGTGCAGTTTCTTCCAGAGGTTGAGGACCGGTGAAAGACTATTGGACCAAAGCTCTCTGTCAAACTTGGAACCTGCCGCAACGGCACAACTCAAGATACGCAGCTGCGAAATCACCTGGAAGATCAATTATTCAATCAGTTAGTCAGTCAATCAATCAATCAATCGTCAATCAATAACTGAATCAATACATGTTTTATCTTTTAGAGTGTAGTACGGCCTGTGTACTGTGTGCCCTCTCTCTCCTCAGCTCAGGTTCATAAGGGTTCTCGTCTAACTCTGATCCTAGTCTAACTCTAGTCTAACCCTAGGCCTACTCTAGTCTAACCCTGATCCTAGTCTAACTCTAGTCTAACCTGAGCCTAGTCTAACTCTAGTCTAACCCTGAGCCGAGTCTAACTCTAGTCTAACCTGATCCTAGTCTAACTCTAGTCTAACTCTGATCCTAGTCTAACTCTAGTCTAACTCTGATCCTAGTCTAACTCTAGTCTAACTCTGATCCTAGTCTAACTCTAGTCTAACCTGATCCTAGTCTAACTCTAGTCTAACCCTGAGCCTAGTCTAACTCTAGTCTAACCCTGAGCCTAGTCTAACTCTAGTCTAACTCTGATCCTAGTCTAACTCTAGTCTAACCTGATCCTAGTCTAACTCTAGTCTAACCTGATCCTACTCTAGTCTAACCTGATCCTACTCTAGTCTAACCCTACTCTAGTAGGTATATCTAATAGGTAGCCAGACAGTGTGATTGAGTTCCATCTCTGTTGTAATAGGTAGCCAGACAGTGTGATTTAGTTTTATCTCTGTTGTAATAGGTATAGAAGATGTTTTTTGTATCCATAGGTGTTCTAAAAACATATTGAACCATATTGAACCATATTTTATGTGCATGGACTGTGTTTATATGTGGACTGCGTTTAAATAGCACTTTTACCTAAAGCGCTTTACAACTTATGCCTCACACACGACGGCAGAGGCAACCATGCAAGTAGCCCCTTACGTGACTGCGATCTGCAAGCCAGGGGCTTTTGGTATCCGCAGTTCTCAGCTATGTACCTACCAGGCTAGTTTGGACCACCAAGCGCGAGTGGTACTTAGAGCGAGCCGTGTATTTCCGCCGTTGGTGTCACAGCGCATGCGCACCGGGCTATTTGGCTGCCTGGTGCGCATGCGCTGTGACACCAACGGCGGAAATACACGGCTCGCTCTAAGTATACCACTCGTTTTGTAACAATGATTTAAACTGTTTATTAGCAACTCCGAGCTTTCAGACCCCAGCGCCTCGCTGTGTGAAACCCATATTGTACGCTGGGTACCTTTTGAAATTCATATCTGATATATTTTGACCCACCCCCAGCTCAGAAGCAACGCTTGGTGGTCCAAACTAGCCTGGTAGGTACATAGCTGAGAGTGACTGCGGATACCAAAAGCCCCTGGCTTGCAGATCGCAGTCACGTAAGGGGCTACCATGCAAGGTGCTGACCTGCTCATTGAGAGCAGTTAGGGGTTAAGTGTCTTGCCGGGAGGAGCCGGAATTTTACCGGGAACTTTCCGATTAAAATGGTTTGACTTTATTTAATTTTACATAAAAAAAAAAAATAGAAGATTCCAGAAAACATCAAGGATGCTACACAAAAAGTCAAGACTTATTTTCATTGTGGTCCTTTGTCTCAGACAGACAAGCAATACAAAACATGACCACAAATAACAATTTGACAAACTACATAGATATGTACATTTTAAATGCAGTACAAACGTAGCCACAGACAACAATGTATCAGACAACATTTTCATGCATTTTAAAATCTAGTTTTTAACATTGTCGAGGAGCCATGATTTGACTTTCTTAAAATTGTGTCGGCTACTAATACATTTTAGCTGTGAAGGTAGCCAATTCCAATTTGTGGCTCCCCAGAATTTAAAAGAACATTTGCCCATATTTGTTTTGAACCTTGCAATGCTGGCTTTGATGTTATGGGTATGCATGTCCCTATTCCACTGAAAATTATTTGTAAGATAAGTGGGGGCCCTATTATTATAAATGTTGTGAACTATATTGAGCTGAAGTTGAACGGACCTGGGCCCTCATTCATCAACGTTGCGTACGCACAGATATGTGCTTAACCCGTGCGTACGACCATTTCTAAGCAAAGTGTGGGATTTATCAATTTGAACGTGAACTTGACTTTGTGCGTATGTCTACGCACAGCCCAGAGCATGCGTAGGTGACGCCCTGTGGTAGAATATGGGGACTGCAGACGGACGGCATAGCTCTCATCAGTTGCATGTATTAGTTTCAACGCGGAAATAAGCTTCCGTGCATTACTGGCGCGTGTTCTGTATGAACCGTAATTCATTATAGTTCATTGTGAAATAGCGACAGTAGTGTAATTATAACGGGCTCATGCGCGAACAATAGGTTGGCTTGCTTGTTTGGCACGGGGGCAGACGCAGAACACCAACCTCCAAACGCGATTAAATATTGTTTCAAATAAGATTGGCCACAACGAAATGCTTTCTACTTCAATTTGTTGGTTAGAATAGATTACCTCGCTCCGTTGAAACTTCACTGAGACACTAACAGTAAAAGACAGTCTTTTTTTTTGCACCGAGTGAATGCACTGTCACTTGCTCCTCAATGGGAAACCAACCTAGATTTACCATGAAGGACTGGTTCTGGCCGAACCGTTCGTTATACAAGAATCACAGAGACGTTTCAAAGGTACTCACAGGTGCACGAGGGTTTCGGACACAAATACGGGATGGTTTGAAAGCTCGGCGTTGCTAATAAACATTTTAAATATTTTTTATAAACTGGTCAACACTAGGGATGGGTATCGTTAGGATTTTATCGATACTACTACTCTTATCGATACTGCTTAACGGTTCGGTACTTTATCGATACTCTTATCGGTTCTTTTTGGTTATTTTTTTGCAAGAAAAAAAGACAATTAATTAAGAACAGAATCAACATTGCTTTATTATTTATAAATACAACTTTATAAATAAGTATTATAAATAAATATAATTTCTTCAGCAACAGCAGCAGCAATGTTCTTTTATATAACTTTATAAATAAATATAATAAATTAATATAATTTCTTCAGCAACAGCAGCAACAATGTTTTAAATGTGTCTGACTCTGAATTATAGACTTTTTATAATAAACAACAAATGCAAAAGGCTAACAGAACTGTGACACTCGTTCACCCTATCCTCTGTCATCCTTCCTCTAGCTGCTAGGGAGAAAGGACTTTGGGTGGTGGAGGGAGGTAGAGGGAGGATGTGTGGTGGCCCTGGGCTCACTGGGCTGGGACATAGTGGCTGACGCCTCAGCTTGACGATCTATAAAAAGTTTAGATTGTAGTATTTGTAGCTAAACAATTGTTTTGTTTATTAGCCTATTTGTAATAATTCGTTATTAGCCTAGGCAACTCCGTATCTTGGGTTACGGCTGCAGTATGCAGATGGAACACTGCGCGCAAGGCAGTCGAATACGCGCATTTCTGCACACTAATATCATGTTTTGCCAACAGATGTTTTGATAAATTGATTTGCTCGTATTGCCACCCTTACTGGCAAATGTTTTGTTGCACTTGTGGCAACGTGCATTGTCGGCATTGACCCTTGTAAAGTATATCCATACTTTAGAACGCTTCGCTCTATCCGCCATGATCACGACTCAGTGCATGCAGAGCTGCTGTCTGTGTGCCGCGCGCTATAGCACGGGGCGTCGGGAGCACTTTCATTAAGGAGTACCCGTATGTAGTACCCGTATGTCTATGTGTAGCACTAGCGAGCGACTCGCGAGGAGTGTGTGTAATAATTGACTCGCTGGCTGCGGCTCGCTTCTCGTGCAGAGACAGAGAGAGGATCGTTCGCAACTTTTAAATAATAATAATAATAATAATTTCTCTAGAGTATCGATAGCAGTACCGAGGACGTCAGAGCTTATAAATACTCCGGTATTTTCTAATATAGTACCGGTTCCCGTTTAAAACCGGGGTCCGGGGGGCATCCCTAGTCAACACTGCATTATTATTTTATGAAATCCGTCGCGATTTGGAATAAAATTGAGGAGAACTTTAATCCCTGGGTATTAATCGAACAAAACGGGAAAAGGCAGTCATATTCCAGCACCGTCTTTATTAGTGTTTGCGCTGCCCAGGCAGCAATGGTTAATAGATATCATATCCGACATCACCGTACGTGTACACGTCTGTCAACCTGTCTCGTATTTCTCCATAACACCCTTCCCTCGGGTCAGTCCACTTTTCCACATTTCATGGGGGTGTTCCATTACCGTATATGGTTAATCGGGGCGGTTCTGGTATGCAAATACGTGAAAGTGTGCACGAGCCTCAGCGTAGGAGCAAGGTGATATTTATCATGACAGGTGTGCGTAGGACCTGTGTACGCACGTGTGATAAATCCCGTTTTTTTTGTGCGTGCACACATTCTAAATTCTGTGCTTACGTATGGAAATAGAACATTTTCTAAGAAAACTTGATAAATGAGGGCCCTGGCTTCCAGAGGGAGCCAGCCCAACAACTGGAAGTGTTGTTTGCCCACATGTGCTCTAGAGGCTAGTCCTAGAGTTACTCGGATGGTACATTTATATAGCGCTTTTATCCAAATCACTTTACAATTTGTTCCTCACCTTTTACCCGTTCACTCGCACATTCACAAACCGACGGCGGAGGCGACCATGCAAGGTGCCAACCTGCTCATTGGAAGCAATTAGCCTAATTAGGGGTTAAGTGTCTTGCTCAAGGATACTTAGACGTGCTGCCCGGGAGGAGTGGGAATCTAACCGGGAACCTCCGGATTAACAGACGACTTGCTCTACCTCCTGAGCCACTGTTGCCCCATGCATGTGATTTACCAGATGACAGTGGCACGGGAGGTAGAGCAGTCGTCTGGTAATCCGAAGGTTCCCGGTTCAATTCCTGCTCCTCCCGGGCAGCGTGTCCTTGTGTGTATGTGTACCTGGCTGCTGGCAGAGCGTTGGGAGGATCTCTCTATGTTGGCTGGAAGACCAAAGAAAGCCGGACGGTCGTCTTCTGGAAGATTTTCAATCACACTGCGGTAGTCCTGTACACACACAGTTAAGGTCAGGGGTCAAGGGTCAGCCATGTATTGGTGAGAGTTACAGTTACAGCTTCTTCTGGTCATGTTATGCGTCACTTGTTTTCTGAAAGGTTTTGCCATTGTGACATAACATTATATATATATTTTTTTTTTATCCACTTTTTCTCCCATTTTCTATATTTTCTCCCATCCCAATTTTCGTATCATCCAATTCAACCCTCCCCTGTCACGAACGCTGTTTCTTGTCTCCCACAAGCCGGCTGCAATGTGGACTAAGTCATACATAGCACAAGTCCCCTCCGGTACTTGAGGTAACAGCAGTCTCATCTTTTCACCTGCGCAGCTCGATCTCTCAGTGGCGAGGAGTACCGCGTGGGAGGCTCACGCTGCCCCCGACACTTCCTGATTCTACTGCGCAGGCGCACCAACCGACCTGTAGGAGTCGCTGTCCACAACGCCCGATGCCCACCCATCAGTTTCCCACCCCCTAATACGGCCAATGTGTATTAGTATGAACAACCAGCTAAACTGAAAGCAATGTGGAGCGCTGGGCTCGAACAGGCGAGCCCAGCGTCTCCGCATTCGTGGCGAGCGCCTTGCCCACTACGCCACGTAGCCGCCTAATACAGTATCTTTTTAAACAGAATTAAGGCACGATAGAGCAACTTTCCAGGGGGAAATGTGGCCTGTTAGGTGTTTTTAAAGCACATGTGCTGTGATTGGTTGCAACAGGATTACATCCACTCCACACCTGGCATTCACTCAGTCAAACCACACGTTGCAAAGTGAAAGAACTAACATCAGAACCTTCCCCAACCAGAAGCCATGGATGAATGGTGAAGTACAGACCAGGCTTAAAGCTCGAACTGCTGCCTACAATTCTGGGGACCTGGACGAATACAGGAAGTCCAGGTACCAGCTCCAGAAGGCAATTAAGGATGCAAAGAGACAATACAGGGGCAGGGTAGAGTCAAACTAGCATTGCTCTAACACAAGAAACATGTGGTCTGGACTAAAAACAATCACAGACTACAAAGGGAAAAATTGCCCGTTTCCCTCCCAGAGGACAACACCCCTGGGACACGATTTGAGGACAACACCCCTGCTGTGGATAACACACCAGACGCGGACTCCTGCCCACTGGAACTAGCTAGGGCAGAAGTGTGTAAAACCTTTAAAAGGGTTAACACACATTAGGCACCTAGCACGGATGGTATCCCTGGCAGAGTACTCAGGGCGTGTGCAGATGAGCAGGTGGATGTCTTCACAGATATCTTCAACCCATCCCTGCTACTGTCCCTAGTCCCCACATGTTTCAAGAAGACCACCATTGTCCCTGTCCCCAAGAAAGCAAAAGCCCTCTGCAGTGGACCCACTACAGTTCATCTACAGACAACGCCATCTCCCTCACCCTCCACACCGCCCTCTCCCACCTGGACCAGAGGGACACATATGTGAGAATGCTGTTTATCGACTACAACTCAGCATTCAACACTACTGTGCCCTCCAAACTCACCATCAAACTCAGGGACCTAGGACTTAACCCAGCCCTGTGCAGCTGGATCCAGGATGTCCTGACAGGCAGACCCCAGGCTGTGAGGATGGGCTCCATCACCTCCTCCACACGGACTCTCAGCACCGGTGCCCCCCAGGGCTGCGTACTGCCCCCTCCTGTACTCCCTGTTCACACATGACTGTGTGGCCACACAGAGCTCCAACACCATCATCAAGTTTGCTGATGACACGGGGGGGGGCGGAGCCAGGCGTTCATGGAGTGAGACGTGTTTCACGAGAGCTCCCTTCTATCGTGCAAAATACACTTTTCTCCCCATTAGTCTTTATTTTATTTTTATTTGTTATTAGTCTGCTTGTTGAGTCGTCGAGTTTCTTTCGTCGACTTTTTTCAACTTTCTGCGATGTCGGTGGAGACCAGATCCATGAGCACTCCAGCCGGCAAACTGCCACCGGGTCTACCCTCGCCGTCGCCCGGAATCAGTGAGATAAGCGAAGCTGTTCTCTCGGTCATGACCAAACTCCATGCAGACTTTGAGGTACGCTTCGCTGAAACACAAAGAAAAGTGCAGGCGGAATTTTTTGATACCCTTCATCGAGAGATGACAGAGGAAATTAGGTTGGCGGTCGACCCATTGAGAGAGAAGATGGAGTCGCTACATGCTGCCTCCACGGCTAATGCTAACGAACTAGCCACGCTAACGACAGAGGCCTCACTACAGGGCGAGAGGCTGGCGTGTCTGGAGAGCTCCCTGCTGGCTAGGCAGGCTGAAGTTGCCAAACTACAGTCGGTAATTGTGGAAATGCAGTCCCGGGAGAGACGCTACAACATCAGGATTGTTGGTGTACCGGAGGGCAGTGAGGGAGGTCGTCTCTCGGAGACCATGCCGGAATTGTTGCAGAAAATACTGGGGAAAGATGTCCTCCCCAGCCCACCCGTATGCGAGTCGGCCTACAGAGCGGGCAAGACCAGTCCTGGAGTGACAAAGAGCCGAGGCCCATCATTGTCAAGCTAAACAGGCTACAACAGAGGGAGCTCATCATGCGGTCGGCCCGTGCCAGAAGGGGTAAACTAGGTCTCGGCGATCACAAAGTGGCCATTTTCGAAGACTTTACGCCGGAGGTTCAAGCACAGAGAGGCGAATACAAAGTGGCCATGGCCAGGCTATGGAAACTGGGCCTGAGGCCTACGCTATTCGCCCCGCGAGATTATCTGTGCTGTGTAAGGGCGATGATCGTCGTTCATTTTGGTCGTTGGCTAAAGCGGAGGAATATCTCGGGGGGATAGCCGAGACTGTAGCTTGATAACTATGTCGGGTGAGTGACTTGGCGATGTGGGCCTAAATACATTGATAGGGCGGTCTACTCACAAATGCTTGTTGTCATGCCCAGACAGGCTAACTGTCCACTGCCCATCCAAGCTAGCGGGGCATCCCAATGACTTCTGTTACTTGCTAATGCTGACCTCATGGTCGTACGTGTGTGTCGCCTCTATGAAAGCTAGCAAGCTAGCTGGACAATGTACATAACAGATTCTAGCGTGCTAGCTGGATTCATCACTAGCTTACGCGCTAGCCTCGGGCTAACTAGCAGGCTGTGTCTATTGCCCGCGCCGAGACATTCGAGACCCGTTAATGTTTACGTATTTTGGTTGTTGTTGCTGTTTGCACAATTCAACAGTGATCGGGTCCTTAACTAACTTCTTGTATGCTTTAATTTTTTATATCCAGGCTGTTTTGAGCTTTGGGCTCCAGTAGTAGAAGGTCGGTTAAGTATATATATGCAATATATGATAACAGGTTGTGTCAGGTATAGCTTATTACTATCCCCGGGTTAATGAAGGTGTTTAATTCTATTCTTATATAGGATTATGTCATTCCAGCCTTTGTGCCTGACCAGAGGGGCTGTTAAATGCGTGCACCTTGACCATAACCCTTTTTCCCTTTTCTTTTTATTGTTGCTGTTTAAATGACGTCTGTTTGCACAATTTAACTGTGATCCGGTCCTGCCTTAGACTATCTTCTGGTATGCTTTAATTTTTAATTAATTTTTTTTAATTTTCCTTTATCCATTTGTGCTATAACATTGCGACATTGATACGCAGATGCGGAGGTAGTTGGTTACAGGGATGATGTTGAGTTATTATATAATAATGGCTATTTTTCCCTTATAGTTGTCTCATGTTAGGGCCAAGGCTCACGGTGGTTTTCGACCGATAACTTTATTGAATTTAAAATGTTTATTTTTTATTTGTGTTTATTGGACTAGTGGGGGTTTAATCAGGGGTTTATCTAGAGAGGGGGTCGGAGTGGAGAGCGTCTTATTGGATCCATGATTCCAGTGGGAAACGATAGGAAGATGACCATCCTTAGTGGATGGGGCATAGGGAGGGGATTGGAGAATGGGGATAGGAGGGTTAATATTAGGACGGGTGGGTTAGGGTATAGAGTAGAAGGAGGGGGGGTTGTAACTGGGGTGGTATTTTTCTGTGTTTTCTGTACTGTTGTCCTATATGTGTGTAATTGTTCCTCCTCTGAACTCCTGGGATTGACCGTCTGGGCCCGCCTGGATCAGCGCCTCTGTCCTCAGCCTGGCTGCACTGGTATGTTCTCCACGCATTTAGACAAATTCGACCATGGCTAAATTGAATATTTTAATTTGGAACGCAGGGGGTCTTAACGCCCCACACAAGCGTGCCAGTGTCCTTTGCTTATTGAAGAGAAGAAATATTATTGACATTGCTCTCCTTAGTGAGACGCATTTATTGGTGGGTGATGTGTCAAGGCTAGCAAATCGACAATATCACGTTATCTCCTCATCCTCAGCCGATGATAAGACAAAAGGAGTCGTCATAGTTACAAGACGTAACCTTGATATCAAAGTCCTGGATGTTTGGTCGGACACGGAGGGAAGGATTACTATAGCAAAAGTTGAGTTCTCTCATAGGAAGATGGCAATAATAGCATTGTATGCCCCTAACACATTTGATTCAGCGTTCTATAATACAATCACGAAGAATATGTTGGAACTTACTGGATACGCTCTCATTGTGGGTGGCGATTTTAATGCGTGCTGGGATGCGGAGATGGATAGGTCCGGGTCCTCTGAAACAAGCGACCAAAAACGGTCCTCTAAGGCCCTCATGATGTGGGCCCAGGACACGGGCCTCGCAGACCTATGGCGCATATCCAATCCCACCCTCAAGGATTACTCTCACCTGTCAGCCAGACACAAAACCTTCTCTCGAATAGACTATGCATTCGCGTCCCCTAATATGTTTGATAGTTTCGACGTCTCATTGGTTCCCCTGGCTCTCTCGGACCACAAGGGGATTTTCCTTATGGCAACCTTTGGCAGGCTCTCCACGAGAGCTCCCAGATGGCGTTTTAACTCAACCTTATTAAAGAACAATGATTTCTGTTCTAAGTTCAGGAGTAAACTAGCTGAATTCTTGCAGATCAATGTTGGCACGGTCGAAGACCCTAGAGTCCTGTGGAACGCATTGAAAGGATTTATCAGGGGTCATGTCACACTTTTCGCCTCCAATTTGCGTAAAATCCCGGTCAAAAAAACTAGAAGGACTGGAAACATTATATGCGGACCTATACGCATCTTTGCAAACTAACTATAGTGAACGACTAAACACACAACGTAAGATAGTCAAGAAAGAAAGAAACTCCATACTTAAACAACAGTCTGAGTTCTTGATATATAGGACAAGGCAAAATTACTACTTTCACGGTTCCAGGCCTAGCCATCTATTGGCAATGAAAATACGCTCGAATGATCATTTCTCGGATATCCCTTCGATCAAGACGCGACAGGGTACAGTCACTACTGATTCGAAAAAGATCAACGACACTTTTAAAGAGTTTTACTCACAGTTATATAGCTCAGAGGTTAATTTCGATAACTCTAAATTTGAATCGTTCATTGGCGGGCTTGAGATACCCCACATTTCTGAGGAAGAGGCTAAGGAACTGGGGAAACCGATCACTCTTATGGAACTAAGGGAGACTATTGCTGAATTGCAGAGGGGTAAGGCACCAGGCTGGGATGGTATTCCACCCGAGGTATATTTAGCTTTATGGGACCAACTGGGTCCATTGATGCTCGATATGATCAATTACGCTATCGAACAAGGGGAGTTCTCAAGAGATGTCAACATGGCGTTGATTTCTTTACTTCTCAAGAAGGATAAAGATCCCAATGATTGTGGTAGCTATAGGCCCTTGAGTCTTCTCGGGGGCCGATCTAAAAGTGTTTGCCAAGGTGCTGGCCCGCCGCCTGCAGAGATTTATGACGGTATTGGTACACTGCGATCAGACTGGTTTTATCCCGGGGCGCCTGGCTGCAGATAATCTTAGGAGGCTGTTGCATGTAGTCGATAACAGTAAAGACAATACAGCTCCATCCACAGTTCTGTCTTTGGATGCCATGAAGGCGTTTGACAGACTAGAGTGGTCATACCTGTGGAAGGTACTTGAGGTTATGGGTCTTGGAAAGAGTTTTATTCATACGATTAAAGTCCTGTATGCCTCGCCGTCGGCAATGATACTGACAGGCAAAAACTGTTCCACACTTTTTCCAGTCTCCAGATCTTCTAGACAGGGTTGTCCTCTGAGCCCAGGACTATTCGCGCTTTCCCTCGAACCATTGGCCCAATTTATTAGGCAATTGGAGGACATCGTCCCCATAATGATCAATAATACACCACACAAAATTGCTCTCTATGCGGATGACCTACTGATTTTTATGGACGACCCTTCCTGGTCGGCCACAAATTTACTGGGAATAATCGACGACTTTGGTAAATTGTCAGGCTTTAAGATTAACTGGAACAAATCAGCCTGCCTACCTCTTAATGAGCTGGCCAAGGCGGTGCGACTACCAGCTGATATCCCCATAGTGGAACATTTTAAATACTTAGGCATAGAGATATTCCCCATGCTGAGTCAAACTACTAAGTACAACTTCACGGGTACTTATGATAAAATACGCCAGGATCTAGACAGATGGTCGTCCCTTCCTAACTCCTTACAAGCCCGGGCTTCCATAATCAAAATGAACGTCCTGCCTAGGATAAATTTGTTAGCTCAATGCTCCCCCTGCCCCCTCCAATAGACCACTGGCGCAAGGTACAATCGATGGTATCTAGGTTTATCTGGAATAACAAACGCCAGAGAATCAAAAGAGCTACTACTCAACGTAGAAAACAAGATGGGGGCCTCGCAATCCCTGATTTTAAGCTTTATTTCTGGTCCTTTTCACTGAGACCTCTGATGTGCTGGCTAGACCCTGTAGATGCTGTATCTTGGCGCTCCTTAGAAGCGGCGGCGGTCTCACCGCTAAGATTGCAGGATGTGGTGTACTCCACTGTCCCTATTTCGAAATGCCGACTGAGGTATGGACCAATCATAACTCACGTGATCCAAACGTGGCGTAATGTACAGAAGTCGTGTGGGGTTAAATGCCCATGGCACCTGGACTATCCAATTTTTAATAACCAGCCATTCCTTGTTGGGCACAAGCCGGTTAATATTCCTCAATGGCAAAGGAGGGGAGTTCATACTCTGGAGGATATTTATGATAAGAACGGCCTCCGTGCGTTTCAGGACTTAAGAGAATTTTATGATCTTCCCGGCGAGTCCTTCTTTCTTTACCTTCAACTAAGGTCAGCGCTGAGGGCGCATGGCGTGCCGTGGGCTCAAGCTTTGCACCCACACCCCTTCCTCAGGCTCATAGTGGACAGGACGACCTCCAGAGGGTTTGTCTCAGACTTTTATACGCTCTTAATTCAATCCACGTATAAAAATGTATCATTGGATACAATCTGGCGTGTGGATATCCCGGAGTTGGACCCCGAGTTTGACTGGGATGATGTTTGGGCAAATGTGGCATTGGGTCTCATTCCCGAAAATTTTCCAAATATATATTCTGGAAGACTTATCTTGGAACCACTGAGACATAATCTATGACAAGTACACTCCGAGTCCTGAACGTGCTGGAGATATGTCTTAAGTGGCTGAAACGGTCGCAGAAATGATATGATCTGATATCTGCTTGGAGAATGGCATTCTGTCGTAAACTCCAAAGCGCGTTCCCGTTCAGCTCATTTGCATACAAAACACCGCCTCCATAGTTCCTTATAAGGCAACTAGTGACGCAGCTGTGTGAAATGGAATGGCGGAAGTGCTTTGCGAGCCGCGTGATTACGAAACCTAGCGTCAGTCAGTGCCAATCAGAGAGCGTCTCCGAGAAATGCGGCTAGGTTTCGTAATCACGCTTGCGCCCATCAAAACTAGATTAGATTAATGTATTGGCATCATATACAGCTCGCGGTACACACCTGCCGCAGCGCGCGCGCGCACACACACACACACAGACACACACACGCGCGCGCGCAGTACTGTATATGAATGAATGAATGAATGACATAATATATATAGCCTACGGCGGGCGTAATGAATGAACAGTATGGCTTATTATTCCATAAGCCTATAGGCTACTGTTCATTCGTAGGCGCACACAAGACTTGTTATGGAATATTAATGCAGTCTATTTCCACCGATTAGCTTTAGTTCTTATTTATTTATCCACTGTCATTTCAGTGTTGGTGTATAGGCTATATAGTGTATTTCAATATACATTTAATTGATTAATGATATATTCGAAGGAATGCAGGTTTATAGCTATATCAACCCCCTCCAACGTACAGTAAATTACCAAGTATGGTTGTCAATATTCCAATGTACAGTTTTGCTTGTACAGTGTAAGTCTATCCCCCACCCATCCCTACCCTACCTCCTCCAACAGTTTCTACGTCAAATGTACTCTTTTCTGGACTCTTTTTGTATCACAAACAGTACTGTATTTGCAAATCTGGTATGTCATAAATGTATAGATGTAGCAGTACTGTCTATCTGTGTCATGTGTGTCATATATGTTATGATGAATTGAAAATGGGGGACCCTGATGTAAACGAGACGAAATTCTTTCTCTGGTCTGCATCCCCTTATGTAATTGAGCTGTACTGTACTGTACCCATTCTGCAATCTGTTAATAAAGTTTTCAATCAATCAATCAAACAAAGGTCTGTCCCATTGTATACCAATCAATGGGATACATTGCATGTTGACCTGCATTCTTTCAAATGTATATAATTAATCATTAAAACAGATGTGTAACAAATAAGAAATACAAATTCCACAGAAGGCATTAAATTATTATTATTTTCAATCATTTCACAATAATTGCATAATTGTGTTTGAATATCTGAGTAATTATTTGTCCAAAATAGCTGGTTCAGATATGGTTAATCCAGCTGCCCTGTGATCAGATGAATCCATATTATTTATTTTTCCGACATCAAATTCGTAATTTCTTATCGTACAAATATTGTCATTTATTTTAATTATGTCAAGTTATAATAACATTTTAAATTAGTCAATCAATCATGAGATTTGATCGTGGGCTGAGAGCATATTTAAGTGTGCTCCTCAGCACTCTTAGATCTGCTCTCAAATAAGATCTCAGGAAAATTTGAAGACTCCCACTGCCAGCCCTAATATGTCTTAAATAGGCCGAAATCTGGCTAAGACGAAATATTTTGTCGTAACTTCGTTCGAGAATGAGACCCAGTGTCTTCCCACAACCCCAATCACCAGCAAATTAATTTTAATTATATTCATAGGACCTATCTTACACCTAGGAAGCTATTTGCTATGGGACTGATAACCGACTCTCGGTGCACTTTGTGCTCTCAAAAGGAGGTCAATAACGGACAAACTTTCAGATCTGTGTGGCTTAACTATCCCATTCACAGCTGTTACGCTACTCTTGAACAATATAACAACACTACCCGCGTCCGTACAACTGAAAAGGGTTGTCCTGGCGGGCGTCACAGCAGCGAAGAAGCTAATAGCATTGAGATGGAAGGAGCCTGAGAAGCTCAAAGTGATTAACTGGTCCCTAACACTGTTGGATGTGATTTATCTTGCGATATCCACGGCGCGGGTGATTGGGGTGGGGCAGGCTGGGATTGACCTGTGGTTCGCAGCAGCTGAGAAGGTCAGGACCGCCGTGTGCGGCTGAGCGGGGTTGGGGTGCTTGTTCGGGGGAGTCCGGCGGTCTCGTGGGAGGGGGAGGAGGAAATGTCTTGTCTGTCTTGTCTTTTGTGATGTCTTGAATTTAACTGGGGATTTTATTGGGGGGCAGCTATTTAGCTATTTCTTCACTATTTGGTCATTTATTAGATAGTACCCCTTGAATTTAAAATTTAAAAAGGTTGAACTCTGTTTTCTTTTCTTTTTGTCTTTATAATTTATAAATTGTTATTTCTGTATTATTATTGTTTTTGTTATTTTCCTGTGAAGTTCTGTGTATTGTGATTGTGATTAATGTGTTGTCTTGTTTCATGTAAATAATAATAAAAAAAATGTGATAAAAAAAAAAGTTTGCCGATGACACGACTGATCACCGGCAATGACGAGTCAAAGTATAGAGAGGAAGTGAGTGCACTGGCAACATGCCAGGATAACAACCTCCACCTCAACGTCAGCGAAACGAAGGAGCTCATCGTGGACTAAAGGAAGTCCCAGGGGGGGAGAGCGTCAGCAGCTTCAGGTTCCTCGGGGTCAACATCAGTGAGGACCTGTCCTGGTCGCGTGAATACTTTCGGCAGCCCACTTGTCCTTCCGCCTTGCTCTGATTGGCCGAGCGCGCGCATGCGCATGAGCCGCAACGCGGCCCTCAGCCAGGCAGCAATACTACGCTCCAGTTAACCTAATTTATACAAATGGAGTATTGATTACGCCGTAACGAATCATTAAAAAAAAAGATATACCGTTAACTGGAATATGTTGTTTCTTTACACATATGTTGGATTATGTAATTGGTTTGTCATGACAAACCAATAAAAAATCGCATCGCCGGCTTCGCGGCTGCGTTGCGGGTCCACGACCCTCCGTGCTCCGATCGCCAGCGGGGAGAATATGCTGCCGCGAGTGGCATCGCTGAGCTCTGGTGTCCGCTGGACAAAGCCAGAGACGGTCTTATTATGGGGCTTATGCCGAGAAGCAGCCAGTAACACAACAGTGAACACATAGTTAAGTATGTGTTCACTGTTGTGACCCGGCCATGACAAACCAATTACATAATCCAACATATGTGTAAAGAAACAACATATTCCAGTTAACGGTATATTCTTTTAATGATTCGTTACGGCGTAATCAATACTCCATTTGTATAAATTAGGTTAACTGGAGCGTAGTATTGCTGCCTGGCTGAGGGCCGCGTCGCGGCTCATGCGCATGCGCGCGCTCGGCCAATCAGAGCAATGCGGAAGGACAAGTGGGCTGCCGAAAGTATTCACACGACCAGGTCTCGTCACACCGGCATCGTTGTCAAGACAGCGAGACAACGGCTCTTCTTCCTCCGTAGGCTGAGGAGATTCGGCATGGACTCCAGGATACTCTGCAACTTTTACCGGTGCACTATAGAGAGTATCCTGACTGGCTGCATCACTGCCTGGTATGGCAACTGCTCAGCCACCAAGGCTCTGCAAAGGGTGGTGAAGTCAGCACAAGACACAGAGAGACACAGAGAGAGACAGAGAGGAGAGAGGAAGAGAGGAAGAGAGGAAGAGAGGAAGAGAGGAAGAGAGGAAGAGAGGGAGAGAGGGAGAGAGAGAGAGAGAGGGAGAGGGAGAGGGAGAGGGAGAGAGAGAGAGAGAGAGAGAGAGAGAGAGAGAGAGAGAGAGAGAGAGAGAGAGAGAGAGAGAGAGAGAGAGAGAGAGAGAGAGAGAGAGAGAGAGAGAGAGAGAGAGAGAGAGAGAGAGAGAGAGAGAGAGAGAGAGAGAGAGAGAGAGAGAGAGAGAGACTCCTGTCCTGCCTGTATGCTGCAGGAGTTAGGGAGGCTGATCTGGGCTGGGAAGGAGGTTGCTCCTCCTCTCCTCGTCTTCCCAGCAGAAGAGGAGAGGAGGCGCGCAGAGAAGAACTGCTCCAGGTAGGACTGCAGGATGCGGAGGTCAGACGGGTTGTCGATGCGTCCCCCATAGATGGCGCTCTCCAGCAGACCATGGACAAACTCCCACTGGAGCGACTTCCTGCCTGAGAGGCACAGAAACACATTCAACCCTCAACCATAAAGACAAACTGGACCTCACTGAGACACGGCTAAGATCAGAACGGATCAGAACAGAGTGGAACAGAACAGAATTAAACAGAACAGATAAAAAAAGAACAGGTCTACTCTTCCTCATCATCACACTGTTGTTAACACACATTTGAATGTAAAGTGGTAATCACTGCATGTGAATGCATACAATCAATTTGAACTGTGAAAGCGATGACATTTAAATCCAAATTATTTAGGAAAAGCCATGAAAGGAGAATACTGTTGCAGGTACAAGAGTGATTTGATTTTAAACTCTCAGTGGCATAGGTCTATGTTTGTTCTAGTTAAATGAATACATTATTATCTTATTATTAGTTAGGGTTGGCATCACGGGTCAGATACGGTTGGGGTTGTTTGTAACTACTCACCTTCAAACAGCCTGTCAATGATCTCAAAGCCGGCACGCAGATCCGATAGAGAAAACTCATAGAACTTAGTCCATCCCTAGGGAGAGAGAGAGAGAAAACTCATAGAACTTAGTCCATCCCTAGGGAGAGAGAGAGAGAAAACTCATAGAACTTAGTCCATCCCTAGGGAGAGAGAGAGAGAAAACTCATAGAACTTAGTCCATCCCTAGGGAGAGAGAGAGAGAAAACTCATAGAACCTAGTGCACCCTAGGGAGAGAGAGAAAGAAAACTCATAGAACCTAGTGCACCCTAGGGAGAGAGAGAAAGAAAACTCATAGAACCTAGTGCACCCTAGGGAGAGAGAGAAAGAAAACTCATAGAACCTAGTGCACCCTAGGGAGAGAAAAAGGGGGTGTTGGTTCCAACTCATTCTTTTTTATTTTTTTTATATTTTCTTTATAGCATTTATCTTTTTTGGTCAACGCAGGACCTTTTGGCCACGCAGGACCGACAGCGGCCACACAGGACCGATAGAGGAGAGAGGGTGAAACAGGAGGAGAAGAGGCGAAGACATGCGGCACATGGCCACCGGGTCGGGGAATCGAACCCGGGGCGAGCGCTTCGCGACTCAGCGTGCTATGTGGTGTGCTACTGGAGCCCCCAACTCATTCCTCTTAAAGGACCACACCAGTCTTCACATCCAAGTGTTGCCTCGATAAAAAAAAAAAAAAAATTGTGCATGTGCGTGCGTGCGTACCTGGGGGATGTAGTTGCGTCTTTCCTGACAGACAGCGTGGAACCAGGCGAGACAGAAGAGAGTCTGAGCTCTGACCACATCTCCTCCTTGAGAACAAGAAAAACACAGTCAGAGTCACAGCTCCTGACCCCTGACCCTGACTGCTCGTCTAGAGACACTCAAAGCACTTCATATAGAGCAGAAATAGCCTCCTCCTCCACCATCAATGTGTAGCAGCCAACCATACACTGGCACCAGACACACCACACACATACACAATGGCTGCCATACACTGGCACCAGACACACCACACACATACACAATGGCTGCCATACACTGGCACCAGACACACCACACACATACACAATGGCTGCCATACACTGGCACCAGACACACCACACACATACACAATGGCTGCCATACACTGGCATCAGACACACCACACACATACACAATGGCTGCTATACACTGGCACCAGACACACCACACACAATGGCTGCTATACACTAGTACCAGACACACCACACACAATGGCTGCTATACAGTAGTACCAGACACACCACACACAATGGCTGCTATACAGTAGTACCAGACACACCAAACACAATGGCTGCTATACACTAGTACCAGACACACCACACACAATGGCTGCTATACACTGGCACCAGACACACCACACACATACACAATGGCTGCCATACACTGGCACCAGACACACCACACACATACACAATGGCTGCCATACACTGGCACCAG
>NC_140165.1:106893283-106910783 GCF_963971535.1 Notolepis coatsorum
TGTGTAGATTTATCTGAACGGCACTGCCTAGGCATACTGTACCAGTCACTACGCAGCTGAGGGCATAAATTAGTGATGGTAATCACCTGGGTGGGGTAGAACGGGAAAGGCACACAGTTTTCTGACCGCTTTGGTCCCAGCTTCGATGTGAATTGATTTTCTAAATAAATCGGATATCCATCGATATCTGACAACGGAACTCAGAGTGTGGAGACTATTATTGGATAGAAAGCGCGTACGGAATACCTCCCGACTGCCTCTAGAAGCGGACCCAGGCAGAGGCCGCTACAATCTGTCTTAATCTCTCCTTGACTATAAAGTGGACACAGCCCGTTCTGCCTGTGACACTGACAGCCTGTTTCTATGGCCAGGCTGTGTCAGTCAGTACATTGTCAAGGTTTTTCTTTACTACATTTTCTAAGTATTCTGCCACCATGTACTCTCTCTCTCTCTGAGTCTGAGTATTAGAGTCAAACAGAAGTCTAATTTACTTAGTTGATTTGTTCCTCTATTTGATATCATTATTTTGGTTTTGATAGTTTGGTTGGGCCAGATTGGTTGGTCTGTGTTCTGGAGCCCTGGTGTTTGTGGGCTTCAGAACCAGCTGGCAGAGCTTCAGGACCAGCTGGCAGAACTTCAGGGCCAGCTGGCAGAGTGACTCTTATTTTTGTTCAACTCTGTCTCTCTGTCTTCTTACCTCTTTTCTGAAAATGTCTCCGACAGCAGCTCCAGTGAAGACCTCCCACTCCTACAGAAAAAAGCACACACACACGCACATCTCTAATGTAGCTACCTGCAACCATAATCGCTCCTGACAAACACACACACATACAGTATCTAATGTACAGTAGGTACCTGCAACCATAATCGCTCCTGACAAACACACACGCACATCTCTAATGTAGCTACCTGCAACCATAATCGCTCCTGACAAACACACACACACATCTCTAATGTAGCTACCTGCAACAATAATCGCTCCTGACAAACACACACACACATCTCTAATGTAGCTACCTGCAACCATAAGCCCTCCTGACAAACGCATACAGTATCTAATGTACAGTAGGTACCTACAACCATAAGCCCTCCTGACAAACGCATACAGTATCTAATGTACAGTAGGTACCTGCAACCATAAGCCCTCCTGACAAACACACATATTTTTTTTTTTTATCCACTTTCTCATAATTTTTCTATTTTTCTCCCATCCCAATTTCGTATATCGCCAATTCTCCCCTTCAATTCTCCCCTCCCCTGTCTTGAACGTTGCTAGACTATGCCTCCCACTGGTCGGCTGTAGTGAGGATAGAAGCCTTGAATCACGTGTCCCCTCCGGTACACGAGGAGGCAGCCTGTCGCATCTTTTCACCAGACAGCGCGGACTCTCAGTGGCGAGGAGTAATGCGTGGGAGGCTCACGCTGCCCCCGATACTTCCTGTCTCTGCTGTACAGGCGTCACCCAACCTACCTGTAGGAGTCGCTGTCCACAACGTCCAATCCCCACCCATCGACTTTCCACCCGCTACCTCTGCCAATTGAGATAGTATGATGACTGGCCCAAGCCGCAGGCAACGCTGACTCGGGGAGTCGAGACCGGAGTCTCTTGCATTGGTGACGAGCGCAATCTCCGCTACGCCACCCAGCCGCCACACACACACATAGTAATGTAGGTACGGTGGTGGAGGGGGTGTGATGAGGGGGGGCATGGTGGTATTAGACTCACATTCTCCTGGAACAGCTCCGGGTGCATACCTCTAACAAAATACATAGCAAACGTCACCTGATCAGCCTGGGGAGAGAAAGAGAGAGAGACAAACACACACAAACACATTTTAGATGCTTTATTTATGTCCACATAAATACAGAGTACATTAAGGACATGAACACTAACAGTGCAATTAGCTCATTGGGAGTTATTCAATTACGTTTGTGACTGTGCAGCATTCATCCTACACATACAATATTGACACAGATGATGTTTCAAAAACAGATACAATAGCATTTCCGTAAAACTATATCTACTCTATGGGTACAAAAAGCAACGCTGTCTCCAAATAGAGCGGCTACCAATAATAGCAGATATAGAGCGATACCTTGCTAACTGATTAGCCTTTCTCTTGGAGATGTGGGCCGTCTGAAGGCCCCTAACCACCAGCTTGTGAACATGACCCAGGCTGCCAAAAATGTTAACTAAAAGTTGACACTTAGCCTAGTTGTGAGATGTTCAGCTTGAGCTGCTGATATTTCAGCAACTTGGTTAAAAAGGCTTCCCCCAGGCTGTGGTCGAAGGTAGAGCCAACCTATAGAATAAACACCTCTCTACTACTCTCATTAACCACCACAACGTCAGGGGTGTTGGCTGAGATGTTACAGAACACCTCTGAACCATTATCACACAGGCCAAACATGCTGGGCTTAACAGTACAGTGCTTGTACAGTGATGTACAGTGATGTACACACACACACACACACACACACACACACAGATAGAGAGACAGAGCGAGAGAGAGCGAGACAGAGAAAAAGAAAGACATTGATTGATTGAAAACTTTATTAACAGATTGCAGAATGGGTACAATACAGTACAGCTCAATACAAACAACTGCTAAGAGGATGAAGACCAGAAAAAGACTTTCGTCTTGTTTACATAAGGGTGCTCCATTTTCAATTCATCAAGACATTTATGACATACAAGACATACAAATATACGGTACTGTGTAAGAAAGAGAGAACATCATAAAAAAAATAGAAGTCCGAAGGGGAAGAAACTGTACATTAGAGGGGATTGGGTGGGGTGGGGGAGTGGGGGGACGGGATTTTGACATTTACCGGGGCCAGTTTCGAATTGCAGCCACCCGTAGGTGCTCTTTGAGAGCGGTTTTGAAGGAGGGTAGGGATTCACATTCATTTACGGCTGTGGGTAGGGCGTTCCACATTATTGTGGCATAATTGCGAAACGTGTTTAGTCCCTTGTTTGAGCCGAATCTGGGTTTAACATGATTTGTGGAGCTCCCTCTGGTGTTGTGGTCGTGGACTTCACTGACCTTTGGGAAGTATTTTGACATGTACATGGGTATCTTTGTGGTGTAGTGTATCTTGTATACCAGGCCCATTGCAAGTTGCTGTACTCTATCGTCTACTCTAAGCCATCCTAGATTGTCAAAATAGGCAGGGGTGAGGTGGGTTTTAGGAGTAAGGCCAAGCAGTAGTCTGACCAGTTTGTTTTGTGATGTTTGGAGCCTTGTTTTTAGGGCCTTTGAGGTGCTTTGGTACCATGAGGTGCACGCATAGTCAAAGAAAACTTGAATGAGTGCTCCTGTTAAGAGTCTTCAAGGTATTCTTATTTACCAGATAGGAGATCCTGTACACAAATCTTGTTCGTTGGTTGACTTTTTTGATTATATTGGTTGCCATTTTGTCACAGGAAAGATTTGCCTCTAGGATGGAACCCAGGTAGGTAATTTCATCTTTCCTTGTGACAATATTGTCACCCACTGTAACTGAGAAGCTGTTGGCCTTGCTGGGTTTGCTATTTGATCCAAAGAGAATGGATTCCGTTTTACCTAGGTGTAATGATAGTTTGTTATCAGCGAGCCAGGTGCAGATTCTACAGAGTTCAGAGCTGAGGGCTGAGACCAGCAGGGACGAGTCATCCGTGAACAGGAACAAGTTGCAGTCACAAGCTGATGACATGTCATTTGCATAAATTTGACAGATGGAGAGAGAAGGAGAGAGAAAGAGAGACAGAGATGGAAAGAGAGACAGGGAGAGAAAGAGAGAGAGAAAGAAAGACAGAGATGGAGAGAGACAGGGAGAGAGGGACAGAGAGACAGAGAGAGAGAAAGACAGAAAGACAGGGAAAGAGAGATGGTTAGATCCCAATTATATTGTTCCTTAATAGCCGACTGTCATGCCCATCTGTATGATACTATTGTGTATCGCTGACAGTCTTGCAACTTTCTTTTAATGTTCTTCAGGAAGCTTTATCAAATCATAAATTAGTCCTCAATGCTAGTAAAACTAAATTGATGCTGTTCTCCAGCACCAGACATTTTGATTATGATGTATATACACATATATCTACTGTAAACAGTTCTAACATTGAGAGAGTCACAAGTATAAATATCTTGGCTTGTGGCTCGATGAGAAACTTTTATTTAAATTCCATGTGGATAATCTTGCTTCCAAGCTGCGACAGAAAATTGGATTCCTGTACCTTCCTGGATCTGAAATAGATCCAGCTCGTCTGTGATTAGCAGGAAGTGGATTGTTGAATCTGTTTTGTTTGTCAATTTTGGAATATGGTGATGCAATTTATAACTTAATCTGATAAACTGTCTTTGTTTTGTAAGCTTGTCGTCACTGTAAATGAGGATAACCTCAGTGTCTGATGGGTTGAAATAAAGGTTTGTAACTAAATTAAATAAACAACAGAGGTAGGAGCAACTACCGCTACATTTATACATGTATTCAGCTGAGCCAAAATACTTAAGAAAACATACTATACACCCCATAGTGCTTAACATGATTATTGTATGGTATATGAGGTAAAGAAATTTATGAAAATAACCAACTCCATGTCGCAATTCAGCCCAATTTGGGGAAATGTCTCATTTAAACCAGGCAAACTGGATGCTGGATTCAAACTATGGACAAAAGAAGGAATAACTAAAATATCTGACCTTTACAAAGAGGGGGTCTTGATGTCTTTTGAGGAACTATCAATAAAATACAGCATCCCAAGGAAGCACTTTTTTAAATACTTGCAATTGAGAAGTTTAATTTCCTCTCTGCAAAACCATTCACTGGTAATTCCTACACTTTCATCTTTAGAAAAGATTATCATCAAGAACTGCAATAGCAAAGGCTTGATATCACTGTTCTATAACTGGCTTGTATCTGGTTCAGATGAGACGTCAATACCTAGACTGGAGTCATGGAAGCTGGACTTGGGAGAGGAGATCTCAAACGAGGACTGGAACAGAGCGTGCGAGGAGGCTCAGACACAGACAGCCAACACTAGCTTAAAAATACTGAATACTGATGCAGACTTATATAACTCCTGTCAAACTGAATAAATATAACAGCAATACACCAGACAGTTGCTTTAAATGTACCGAGGCTCGGGGAACTTTTATACACTGTATTTTGGAATGTGACAAAATCAAGAAGTTCTGGGGGGAGGTGGTGAATAAAATCAAAGATGTCTTGTCAGTGAATATCCCATTAGACTCCAAAATGATATTGCTACACCTATATCCAGTAAATCTCAAACTGAGAACCAAACAATACAAATGTATTGACTTTACTATACTGCAGGCAAAAAGAACAATAGCTTTCAATTGGAAGAAATTTGACGCACCCACAATCGGTGCTTGGATTAAGAACATGGCACAGACTTCCGGTTTGACCGCGGAAGAACATGGCTGCTTAACTCGCGAGCTCCCCGACAGCAAAATGACTTAGCCCCGGAAAACATTTATTAACAACACCAGGGTACATATTTAATAGGGATGAGACGTATGGCGTATGGCGCACACGATTCCAACTGAAAAGGACGACGGAATGGCAGAGAATGAAGACATAACGGGAGAAAAAGATGGCGACGATGATTGTGAACAAGAAGCCACGCTGCTGAACATATACAACGAGCTCAAAGACTTCAGAAAAGACAATGAGCGTCAATTTCGGGAGATAAGAAATGACATGAACAAAATGAACGACAGGCTCGATGAAACTGAGGGGAGAATCGGAGAAAATGAGAACGTGCTTGGTGCGGCGACGGCTCTAATAAAAAAGCTAATGCAGAGGCAGGCCGACGTGGAGGCTAAACTACTCGACCAGGAGGGCAGGACGAGGAGAGAGAACCTGCGGGTGTATGGTATCCCGGAGGAAAAAGAGGGGAAAGACATGCATGGATTTCTAGACGGCTTGTTTAAAGATGCCCTCGGTCTGCCTCAGGACATGGACCTTCGTATCGAAAGAGCACACCGGGCACTGGCCCCGAGGCCTAACAACCCACAGCTGAAGCCACGGTCAATCGTGGTTAAGTTTGGGAGTTACAAAATGAAGGAAGAGATAATACGCCGAACATGGCAGAAGAAGAACGTCTCATGTGGCAACGATCGCTTCTATGTCGACCATGACTTCCCCACCGAAATACTGAAGAAGCGAGGAGAATATGCCGAGGCCAAGAGAATAATGAAGGAGAAGAATCTCAAGTTCCAGACACCGTATCCAGCGAAGATGAGGGTATTCTACGAGGATGGCACCCGCCTGTACCAGAGCGCGGCGGAGGCGACGGCGGATATGGCAAAGCGTGGATTCAAGATCACCGTGGTGAACCCGACTACCGACCCGGACCGAGAGGAGATAATGCGGCTGTCTACCTGGCAGACAATGGGAGGAAAACGGGGACCGGGGGACGACATGCAGACGACGGGGACTGAGCGCCCCACACAGCAGGGCAATGGTCATCACGGATACCGGGAGAAACTGCAGGGATTCAGACGGGGACAGTCGGAGGCGGACAATTGAGATAAAGTTCATGAAGCGCATGAATACAGATAAGTCACGGGGGCATCGTCATAGAGTAAATAACATCAAAAAATGTCAATATGTATATAGAGAATAATAAAAAAAAAAAAGACGTGAAATGAAAATAGAGGGCAATGGTTAGAAGAATATAATAAAAGTATGGGAGGGGAAATATCCCAGATGGATACAGGAAAAATATAACGAAATGAACCACAGGCCATCATGGCTATGTCATAGAAGTTACAATGTACCAAGATATATCTGAAAGATATACAAATGTTAATGCTTGGAAACGTTACCGTTTTGTCAAGTTCAGTTGAATTGATCGCACTGTATATAGATTACAGTGTGAGCCATACGTTACGTCAGGGTTTACAAGATAATAGGGGCACAGTTTTGGGCAATCTGCCTCGTGCTGTATGCACTCCTCTGTTAGTCGAGGGGGACCAAGGTGCATGGGTGAGTATCGATTTCACCCTCGGTACGACTGTTCTATCTGGGGTCATATCGAACGTAGCTTGGGTAAATGTGGGGGGGGGGAAGTGTATTTATGTTTTTATATGTTCTTTTTTATTTCATTGTATGCTATACTACTGTATATATATCTTCACACTCTCAGGCACTAGACTACGTCATGGATTGCACAGGGGAGATGCACTACGAGAAATATGGGGCTGATTAAAATAATATCGTGGAATATAGACGGATGTCATCATCCCATTAAGAGAAAGAAGATATTGACGTTCTTGAAACAAAAAAAGGCAGATATTGCACTAATTCAGGAATCACACCTGGATGAAGAAGAGTCGGCCAAGCTTAAAAGGGATTGGGTGGGACAAATATACTATAGCACGTTCTCTTCTAGGAAGAGGGGAGTGGCAATATTGGTGAGAAAAAACTTAGACCTAAAGGTACACAATAGTTTCTCACATGATGAGGGAAGATGGGTTATACTGGATGCTGATTTAGAGGGACAGAGGACTACTTTAGCTAATATATATGCGCCCAACGGGTCGTCCTCAGACTTTTTCCATGAGGTATGTGAGGTGATCAGGAAAATAGGGAATAGCAACGTAATCATAGGGGGGGACTTCAACTTGGTTGGAAACACCTTGATAGACAGATCATATCAACCCAAAACCGCTGACAACACAGGGAGACTGGCGGTTGGTGTTCTGATAGAGGAATTGGGTCTAGTGGATGTTTGGAGGGTTATGAACCCACAAGAAAGAGACTACACGTTTTACTCTCACCCACATTCCTCATACTCTAGAATAGATTATTTCCTGATCTCTAGCGCACTTGTAGAACAGGTTGCAAGTACTGGGATAGGGAACATTGTAATATCTGACCATGCTCCGGTTGATTTAGTGATCACATCCATGGAAGAAGGGCAACGATCTCGGAGATGGCGATTCAATAACCTAATGTTAAATGATGAAGGATCGTGTACATACATTAGAACTATATTTAAGGAATTTTGGGAACTTAATGAAGGGTCAATAGATGATAGTGGCATAATGTGGGACACATGTAAAGCTTACATGAGAGGACGACTCATACAATACGGTGCGATACTAAAAAGGGCGGAGAAACAAAAAATGACAATGTTAGATGAGGAAATTAAAATACTTTCGAAACAGCACAGCCAAAGACCAGACCCAGAAACGTGGAGGAACCTAAGCAAATCCAAATACGAATTGAACAACATATATCAAAAGAAGGCTGAATATGCGTTATTTAGGACCAACCAAAAATATTATGAACAAGGGGAGAGAGCGGGTAAAATATTAGCGAATCGGGTTAAACAAATGCATAATCAGAATATTATATCCTCGATTCGTAATAAAGATGACAAGATTATTACAGACAAAAAGGAAATTAATAATGTCTTCAGGTGCTTCTACCAGGACTTATATACCCCACAGAAGGCGGTGGATCAGCTAAAAATGGACGCGTTCTTCGACAAAATCAAATTACCGTCATTATCGAAACAACAGGTAAAATCAATGGAGGGGGGGGTCTCGATAGAAGAAATACACGCGGCAATCAACAGCCTTAAATTGGGTAAAGCACCAGGAGACGACGGGTTTACTCCCGATTTCTACAAACAATTCAGTGATATAATCGCTCCGAGATTATTAAAAGTATATGAGGACTCACTGATAAAGGGGGGATTGCCCACTAGCCTGAGATCTGCCACTATTACATTACTACAGAAAAAGGGCAAAGACCCTCAATGCTGTGGAAGCTATAGACCTATATCCCTGAGCAACTTGGAAGAAAAAGTATTGGCAAAGATACTTGCGAATAGAATAGAAGATGTACTACCAACTTTGGTGCATTCAGATCAAGTGGGCTTTGTGAAGGGGAGAAACTCAGCTGATAATATCCGCAGACTCCTACACATAATGTGGAAGGTAAGGAATGATATAGAACCTACAGTGGCCTTCTCATTGGATGCCGAAAAGGCCTTTGATAAGGTGGAATTTGCATTCTTATTTCACACGCTAGAGCGCTTCGGGTTTGGTCCATCGTTTACTGGGTGGGTAAAACTGTTATACACAAATCAGTATTGACCAACGGGATCGTGTCCTCGCCCTTTAACCTAGGGCGGGGGACGAGGCAAGGTTCCCCGCTTTCTCCCCAAATGTTTGCGCTTTTCCTCGAACCACTTGCTATCGCACTGAGGAATAATCAGGACATCAAAGGGATAATAGCGGGGCAGGTAGAACATAAATTATTTTTATATGCGGACGATATCTTATTGGTATCCAGCAATCCCCGAACAGCAGTTGGGATCATTGGAAATGTTATCGAGTCCTTCTCCGAAATATCTGGATACACAATCAACTGGAGCAAGTCAGAAGCAATGCCTCTCTCTAAATGCTGTCCCCCTGATATCAGAAGGGGGTGGCAATACAGATGGATGCCGTCAGGATTGATATACCTAGGAATAAAGCTGATCCCAGGTCTGAAAGAGTTGATGCAAGCCAATATTGCCCCTATAATCGAACACATTAGTGCTCTGACCCAGAATTGGGCCAAAATGAATATGTCCCTCCTGGGAAAGATAAACCTAGTGAAAATGATATTAGCTCCCAAGTTAAACTATATCCTATATATGTTGCCGCTGACTCTCCCGACCCAGTTACTCAAACAGTATGACAAAGTCATTAATGTATATCTGTGGGGGGGCAAAAGGCCGCTGTTTGGACGGACCAAAATGTATGCAGCAAAGGAAAATGGCGGTTTATCCCTGCCTAAACTAGACTGGTATCACTATGCATTCTCGCTCTCCCAGCTCTCCAAACTGAATCACTCGTCTGAGGAGGCACCTGCTTGGGTCAAGATGGAGGAGGAAATGATATATCCCTCATCTCTGGAATCCTTCCTGACACAATCAGACAGACCTACACCTCTTAAAAACCCTTTGATGGCATTTATCAGGGAAACTTGGAATCAATCGCACAAAATGACTGGTGATAGCCCATACTTAACTACGAGAGCCTCTATATGGTATAATAAGAAACTAAAGATTGGGAAGAAATCAGTCATATGGGACGATTGGGTTAAAAGGGGGATACATGTACTGGGTGATATAGCCGGGGAGGATGGGGTTTTGCCTTTTGAGGATATTAAGGAGGATTTTGATATAGATAATAAAAACGTTTATAAATTCCTACAGATTAGACATTGTATATCGTCATCAATAGGAGGACCAAAGTGCGGCCCAATTACTGCAATTCAAGAAATATTCTATAAAGGATGGCGCAGGAAAGGCGGTGCGTCAAGATTTTATGATGTTATAAGAGAATACAATGCACCCAAAGTGGCGGGTTTGAGATTGAGCTGGGAGAACGATGTACATGAGGATATTACTGAGGAAATGTGGGAGAAACTGGTATCCAAATGGAGTCAATTCTCTAGGGAGGCGCAATCACAACTTATTTTTTACAAAGTACTGAACAGAAGCTATTGGACGCCTAGTAAGCTGGCCAGACTGAAATTAAGGGACAGTGACATCTGCTGGAGATGTGAGAAGGAGACAGGCACTTTACTGCACATGTTGTACGAATGTGAGAAGGTCCGGAAAATGTGGGATCAAATTGTGATATTCCTAAGTAAGGTCCTGAATGTGAAGATAAATAACGCCCCAATGGCATGTGTTTTGGGTATAGTACCGAAAGGGATTAAACTGCCTAAATACCGGGGAATGTGGTATAGAATGGCCATGATATCAGGATGTAGAATTGCATTACGACATTGGAAATCACCTGTTGATATTACTTTTAAAGAATGGATGGAACTAATGTTTCGGACAGCATCATATGAAAGGGTGACGTATAGAGTCGCAGGGAGAGAGGATATTTTCGCTGAGATATGGGACAGTTTTCTACACCTGACTGAACGATCTGAGGACAAATGATTAAGATGGGATTACAATATTATCAAGGATGAATATGAAAAAGGGGACTTGATCTGATGGTACTTGTGCTCTATAATATATTATGTAGGTATATGCATACGTATGTGCATCAGGGACATATATGCACAATGTATAGTAATGTTGTTGTTTTTTTTGTAAGTGCTTTTTTAATTTCCATGTCAGTTGTTAATGTGTTTGTATGAGTCTTTTACATGTTTTATATGTTGTTAAAAAAAAGAAAAAAAGGCGAATCTTGGATGTTGCATTATGCTATGGAAAGATATTGTAAATGTTGAAAAGATTTGTGCAAAAATATAAAAAAAAAAAAAAAAGAACATGGCACAATGCATGTCAATGGAGAAAATAACATATATCCTCAGGAACAAAATTGAGGTTTACGAGGATATATGGAAACCATTAAATGAATATCTGAGAAGGGAAGATATAGGAGGGCTTCTATAGGATGAGTCCCCCCGCTCTCTCCCGTGGTCAGTTGACCCCGGGGAAGAGCGGAGGCACGCCATTGAAGGTGTTGTAAAGATGTCATTTATTTAAAAAAAGAAATTCACTTATTTTGATCTATGTACGAGTTATCTTACTGGAGGTACCATTGAGTGTATGTATTATTTCTATATGATAACAGTAAAAGTGGACTTAAAGATGCTAAGAGAGAGAAAAGGGGAGGGGGGAGGGGGTATGTGGGTATACTTGTGGAGAAAAGGAACAAAAAATTATTGACGACAATGAAAACCTGACTTGTGTACTGTAAAACCCAATAAAAATATTGTATAAAAAAAAGTAAACAACAGAGTTGACAAAGTGATAGGAACTGTAGCAGTAGATACATATGGATTATATATCAGAGAGATAGGAACTGATCTTGAACAGGAATTTATGCCGACCTTCAACCGGAAGTTATTCTGACCTTCAACAGAAGTGGTATTGACCTAGAACAGGAAGTGATACTGACCTTCAACAGAAGTGATGCTGACCTAGAACAGGAAGTGATACTGACCTTCAACAGAAGTGATGCTGACCTAGAACAGGAAGTGATACTGACCTTCAACAGAAGTGATGCTGACCTAGAACAGGAAGTGATACTGACCTTCAACAGAAGTGATGCTGACCTAGAACAGGAAGTGATACTAACCTTGAACAGTGAACGACAGACGTATTCATACACCGTCCTCCGTAGACTGGCCTCCAACACCGTCATCCTCACATCAGTACTGTCAGCCTCCTACACACACGTACACACACACATCTATATATATACAGTATGTATATGTATGTACTGTATGTGTGTGTGTATACAGGTGCAGCTCAATCAATTAGAATATTGTGGAAAAGTCTATATATTTAGCTGTATTGAGGGCGGCTACGTGGCGCAGTGGGCAAGGCGCTCGCAACGAATGCTGGAGACTAGGCTCGAACAGGATGCCTCCTGTTCGAGCCCCGCTCTCCACATTGCTTTCAGTTTAGCTGGTCGTCCACAGTAATACACATTGGCCGTATTACGGGGAGGGAAACTGAAGGGTGGGGATCGGGCGTTGTGGACAGCGACTCCTACAGGTCGGTTGGTGCGCCTGCGCAGTAGAATCAAGAAGCGACGGGGGCGGGGCCCCTCCAAAGCCCAGACCCCCGACGCTGAGAGATCGAGCTGCGCAGGTGAAAAGATGCGACGGCTGTTACCTCGAGTATCGGAGGGGACTCGTGCTATGTATGACTTAGTCCACATTGCAGCCGGCTTGTGGGAGGCAAGAAACAGCGTTCGAAAGAGGGTTGAATTGGACAATATGAAAATTGGGATGGGAGAAAAATAGAAAATGGGAGAAAAAAGTGGATCAAAAAAAATATTTAGCTGTATTGATGCAGTCATTTGTGCAAAAGGAGCCCCAACCAAGTACTGAGTGAACATACATGAACATACTTTTCAGAAGGCCGACATTTCTATACAAAAGAAAAATACATCTATTTTAATTTTTTTATTGGTGATACAGAATTTTGGGCTTTCATGAGCTGTAAGACATAATCATCCAAATTAAAACAAATAAAGGCTTGAAATATTTGACTTTGTGTGTAATGACTCTATAATCTACAAGAGTTTCGCTTTTTGAATTGAATTACTGAAATAAAATAACTTTTCCACGACATTCTAATTTATCAAGCTGCACCTGTATGTATATATATGTGTGTATATCTGTATATATATGTGTGTATATCTGTATATATATGTGTGTATATGTTTATATGTGTGTATATGTACCTTGTTGCTGATCAGAGTACGGTGGAACAGTCTCAGGAAAGCAGGCAGACTGAACACATACATGCTGTTCAGACGACTCAGATCAGAGATCACAAAATACATCCTACTGGCTGCTTCAGCTAGAGGGAGATACACATCACGTTCCTGACAGAGAGAGAGAGAGAGAGAGAGAGAGAGAGAGAGAGAGAGAGAGAGAGAGAGAGAGAGACAGATATAACATAATGTTTTATTGTTTGTCTGTACTACCTTGTACTCTGTAGTTCATTGTACTAGGAATCAGATCGGAGCCAAACACAGCATATTTTAACTGATCAGTACTACCAGCTATATTAAAACTGATGAAATATGATACTTTTTTGTTAAAAAATAAATGACAAGTGACGACCATTATGGGAAAGCTGTGATGTAGGCAATTTTTTCCCCAAGACTGCCCCCTACAGGATTCTGATGCCATGTCAGACACATCAGTCTATACCAGATAGATAGAGAGATAGAGAGATAGAGAGAGAGAGAGAGAGAGAGAGAGAGAGAGAGAGAGAGAGAGAGAGAGAGAGAGAGAGAGATTTTTTGATTTTAGAAAAACATTTATTTACATATTTCTCATTACAATGTACAATGTGTATGTCAATACAATTAAAAACAACTAACTACACATTATATCGGGCAACATATGTCCCCATCACACTTAAAACCACATAAGATCTCACAATAAAAAAAATGCTAAAATACACCTGTCCGTCTGCAACACAACAAAAAAACATTGAAGCTCCACCCAAACAAAAAAAGTATCCATACTCCCATTCAACACATAATATGTCATCAAGAACAACATATGAGCAACCCAAAAAGGTCCCGTCAGTCCATTTGTGTCAGTTTTTATATCCAGCTCATGAAAAAAAAGATCCCCTTCATCAGGACCTTCCGTTCCACCGAAATAATCCTGCAACAGGTATTGTTCCCCGACGCTCCGCGCTTCAGTCCAATCGTCCAGACAGACCCTGTTGTGACAGGCCGTCCTCAGCCCCAATAAAGAAGCCACTTCCTCTGACCCGGCTACATTCACAACATCTTTCAGTGTCATTGTCCCAACTGCTTGCAGACACTGTCCAAGCCCAGGTCTACTCCCTTCCTGAATGTCCAGCCGGGCTCCACACATCAGAAGCTCCATTATCATGGTAACACTATATTATCCATTTTTCTGAGCTTCTGCACAATCTTTCGTAGTCTAAAAACTTCCTGGGAAGTGTACCCCCCACAGTTCTTCGACCTCATTTGAGTCCTTGCTGAAAAAATAAACATCTCCAAATCTTCAAAAAAATCTTCCACTTTGACACTTCTCAAATTTTTTGTTGTGTGCAGGAACTTCTGTATCTGCCTGACTGCATAAAATTTTTTCCGTTGTGAATCAGACACTTGAGAAGCATTTGGGAACTCATCTTCCTCAACACTTGAGATGTCATCCCCCCATTGTTTTTCAACTTCATCCTCGTCCATACTGGACTGAGAGGAACCTGTGTCGTCTATGACCAAACTTGTCACTCTTTTCTTATCCTGAGAGCCCACCCCTCCATCACTTCCCACCACGCCATCCACTGTCTGACTGTGTACATTGTCCACCACATTCAAATGTTCCCCTATTACTTCACTCGTCAAATTTTTTTGATTCCTTTTTTTACCCTGACGCGGTGTTGGGCTTGAGGCGACAAAAAAACCTCTGCTCTCCTCTGTTACCTCGCCACTTGTTGAAGGGGGGGCAGCATCTCTGATTCCCACCTCCTTACCTACACAACCACTGGTTGAGGGGGGAACAGCGTCTCCCACCCCTCCCTCCTCTGTACCTGCACCACCCGCACCACCCCCTGTTATCCCACAGTCGCCACTAGTTGAGGGGGGGGCAGCTTCCCTCACTCCTCCCTCCTCTGTACCAAGGCTCTGCTTCGTACCTGCTACACCGGTTCTGTGGCCCTGCAGCTGAATACTATCTGCTGCGCTACTGTCGGTCTGCAAAAGGACTCTATTTACATTGCTGGCGTTCTGCAGCGGGACCCTGTTGTCGTCACCGCTCTCTGCTGCGCGCTGCAGCACTCCCCCCTCCTCTGTACCACTACCTGCGCTGATCTCAGCCCCGCGCTCTTCTTGGGGCTGAGGCGGAGGTCGCCTTGCCCCTCTCCCCGCACAATCGCGGGAGATATGACCGAGTTCCCCGCATTTGAAACACTTCCCCGAATTACCAGAACTCACAAAAACCACATAATCAAACTCATCAACCTTTATCTTAAAAACCAACTCAAGCTCCGCTCCGCTGTTGTTTAGAATCATTAAAACCTGTCGCCTGTGTGAGACAACATGCTTTAAAAGCGGAGATTTACATCCCGACGACATTTTTCTTATAGGGGAAATTATCTTCCCATGTCGTGCTAGTTGACTTCTCAATAGTTCATCACTGATGAACGGCGGAACGTTGGAAATAAAGACATTTCTGCCTGGTGTGGAGAGCGGCTCTACAGAAAGAAAAGCCCCGTCAACACTTATCCCCGATTGAACCAGTGTGTGCACCTTGTCCAACGAGTCAAGAAAAATCACTACTCCTTGATTCATCTTCGCAGCTGATTTAATGCTTTTATGTCCAACAATACTTCCAACTGCCAAACTGCAGTCCTCTACTGATACATTAGGAACAGATATCTTAATACCATGCTTTCTACCAATTTTGGAAAAGTCCATATTGGCGTCTGACGTCATCCAGCAGCACAGCCTGGCCGATGCGGCCAAACAAACAAAACACTCCCACTTAACCCTATACACACCAAAACACACAGCAAACCAACCCTACACTTATAATACAATATCCCATAAACAAATTAACAAAATAGACAGATAAAGATAGAAAATAAAACTCACTACACCTCCAACCTCTCCAATCTCATTCTCAGCATGCACCGAGAGAGAGAGAGAGAGAGATAGATAGATAGATAGATAGATAGATAGATAGATAGATAGATAGATAGATACAGACAGACAGACAGACAGACAGACAGACAGACAGACAGACAGACAGACAGACAGACAGACAGACAGACAGACAGACAGACAGACAGACAGACAGACAGACAGACAGAGTGTTAGTACCTGGTCAAGAGAGGCCTGCAGTCTATGAGACTCCAGTAAGGCCTGCTGGATCAGAGCGCTGCTGGTCTTGGTCTGGTTCAGACTGATTATAAGATCTCTGTTCTCTAGTAGATTGCCCTGAGAAGTAGCTAGAGTCTGAGAGTGAGAGTGAGAGAGAGAGAGCCGGTGGGGGGGGGGGGGGGGGGGGGGGGGGGGAGAGAAAGAGAGATAGATATCATTAGGGTTAGGGTACCTCCAGTAGAAGGTTAGGGTACCTCCAGTAGAAGGTTAGGGTACCTCCAGTAGAAGGTCAGGGTACCTCCAGTAGAAGGTTAGGGTACCTCCAGTAGAAGGTTAGGGTACCTCCAGTAGAAGGTTAGGGTACCTCCAGTAGAAGGTTAGGGTACCTCCAGTAGAAGGTCAGGGTACCTCCAGTAGAAGGTTAGGGTACCTCCAGTAGAAGGTTAGGGTACCTCCAGTAGAAGGTTAGGGTACCTCCAGTAGAAGGTTAGGGTACCTCCAGTAGAAGGTCAGGGTACCTCCAGTAGAAGGTTAGGCTACCTCCAGTAGAAGGTTAGGCTACCTCCAGTAGAAGGTTAGGGTACCTCCAGTAGAAGGTTAGGGTACCTCCAGTAGAAGGTTAGGGTACCTCCAGTAGAAGGTTAGGCTACCTCCAGTAGAGAGTCCTCCAACAGGGCTAACTGGACCTTCTTCTCCTCCTCCTGCTGCAGGAGGCTGCTCTTCTCCTTCTCCAACTCTGGTCTCTCTTGTTGGATGGTCAGAGCTAGGAGCTAGCGCGCGTGCACACACACGCGCACGCACACACACACACACACACAAACAGACATACGTTAGGAGTGTAATGGTGCACATATTCGTACTGAACTGTTCAGTACAGGACTTTTGGTTCTGTGCATGTTCTGTGACTTAATAGTCTAGCTTTAACCACGCACATGCTGAATGTAACTTAAAATATGTGAGGAACTTAATGGAGGGATGTGTGTGTGTGTGTGTGTGTGTTACCTGTCCCCGCAGGCCAGCCCTGGTCGTGGTGAAGTTGACTTCAGTAACCACGGCGACGGCATCGGGGGGAATGAAGGGGGCGGGGTTTCGGGTGGCGAGGAAGAGACGGAAGTTTTCATTATAGTCAATGAGCT
>NC_140165.1:106913283-106940783 GCF_963971535.1 Notolepis coatsorum
AGTAGATGACCTTAGATGGTCACTAGTTGACTATAGATGACATTAGATGGTCACTAGTTGACTATAGATGACATTCGATGGTCACTAGTTGACTATAGATGACCTTAGATGGTCACTAGTTGACTATAGATGACCTTAGATGGTCACTAGTTGACTATAGATGACCTTAGATGGTCACTAGTTGACTATAGATGACATTAGATGGTCACTAGTTGACTATAGATGACCTTAGATGGTCACTAGTTGACTATAGATGACATTAGATGGTCACTAGTTGACTATAGATGACATTAGATGGTCACTAGTTGACTATAGATGACATTAGATGGTCACTAGTTGACTAGTAGATGACATTAGATGGTCACTAGTTGACTATAGATGACCTTAGATGGTCACTAGTTGACTATAGATGACATTAGATGGTCACTAGTTGACTATAGATGACATTAGATGGTCACTAGTTGACTAGAGATGACATTAGATGGTCACTAGTTGACTATAGATGACCTTAGATGGTCACTAGCTGACTATAGATGACATTAGATGGTCACTAGTTGACTATAGATGACATTAGATGGTCACTAGTTGACTATAGATGACATTAGATGGTCACTAGTTGACTAGTAGATGACCTTAGATGGTCACTAGCTGACTATAGATGACATTAGATGGTCACTAGCTGACTATAGATGACATTAGATGGTCACTAGTTGACTATAGATGACATTAGATGGTCACTAGTTGACTATAGATGACATTAGATGGTCACTAGTTGACTAGTAGATGACATTAGATGGTCACTAGTTGACTATAGATGACCTTAGATGGTCACTAGTTGACTATAGATGACCTTAGATGGTCACTAGTTGACTATAGATGACATTAGATGGTCACTAGTTGACTATAGATGACCTTAGATGGTCACTAGTTGACTATAGATGACATTAGATGGTCACTAGTTGACTATAGATGACATTAGATGGTCACTAGTTGACTATAGATGACCTTAGATGGTCACTAGTTGACTATAGATGACCTTAGATGGTCACTAGTTGACTATAGATGACATTAGATGGTCACTAGTTGACTAGTAGATGACCTTAGATGGTCACTAGTTGACTATAGATGACATTAGATGGTCACTAGTTGACTATAGATGACATTAGATGGTCACTAGTTGACTATAGATGACCTTAGATGGTCACTAGTTGACTAGTAGATGACATTAGATGGTCACTAGTTGACTATAGATGACATTAGATGGTCACTAGTTGACTATAGATGACATTAGATGGTCACTAGTTGACTATAGATGACATTAGATGGTCACTAGTTGACTATAGATGACCTTAGATGGTCACTAGTTGACTATAGATGACCTTAGATGGTCACTAGTTGACTATAGATGACATTAGATGGTCACTAGTTGACTATAGATGACATTAGATGGTCACTAGTTGACTATAGAAGACATTAGATGGTCACTAGTTGACTAGTAGATGACCTTAGATGGTCACTAGTTGACTATAGATGACATTAGATGGTCACTAGTTGACTATAGATGACATTAGATGGTCACTAGTTGACTATAGATGACATTAGATGGTCACTAGTTGACTATAGATGACATTAGATGGTCACTAGTTGACTATAGAAGACATTAGATGGTCACTAGTTGACTAGTAGATGACCTTAGATGGTCACTAGTTGACTATAGATGACATTAGATGGTCACTAGTTGACTATAGATGACATTAGATGGTCACTAGTTGACTATAGATGACATTAGATGGTCACTAGTTGACTATAGATGACATTAGATGGTCACTAGTTGACTATAGATGACATTAGATGGTCACTAGTTGACTATAGATGACATTAGATGGTCACTAGTTGACTAGTAGATGACCTTAGATGGTCACTAGTTGACTATAGATTACATTAGATGGTCACTAGTTGACTATAGATGACATTAGATGGTCACTAGTTGACTATAGATGACATTAGATGGTCACTAGTTGACTATAGATGACATTAGATGGTCACTAGCTGACTATAGATGACATTAGATGGTCACTAGCTGACTATAGATGACCTTAGATGGTCACTAGTTGACTAGTAGATGACATTAGATTGTCACTAGTTGACTAGTAGATGACCTTAGATGGTCACTAGTTGACTATAGATGACATTAGATGGTCACTAGTTGACTATAGATGACATTAGATGGTCACTAGTTGACTATAGATGACATTAGATGGTCACTAGTTGACTATAGATGACATTAGATGGTCACTAGTTGACTATATATGACATTAGATGGTCACTAGTTGACTATAGATGACATTAGATGGTCACTAGTTGACTAGTAGATGACCTTAGATGGTCACTAGTTGACTATAGATTACATTAGATGGTCACTAGTTGACTATAGATGACATTAGATGGTCACTAGTTGACTAGTAGATGACATTAGATGGTCACTAGTTGACTATAGATGACATTAGATGGTCACTAGTTGACTAGTAGATGACCTTAGATGGTCACTAGTTGACTATAGATGACATTAGATGGTCACTAGTTGACTATAGATGACATTAGATGGTCACTAGTTGACTATAGATGACCTTAGATGGTCACTAGTTGACTAGTAGATGACATTAGATGGTCACTAGTTGACTATAGATGACATTAGATGGTCACTAGTTGACTATAGATGACATTAGATGGTCACTAGTTGACTATAGATGACATTAGATGGTCACTAGTTGACTATAGATGACCTTAGATGGTCACTAGTTGACTATAGATGACCTTAGATGGTCACTAGTTGACTATAGATGACATTAGATGGTCACTAGTTGACTATAGATGACATTAGATGGTCACTAGTTGACTATAGAAGACATTAGATGGTCACTAGTTGACTAGTAGATGACCTTAGATGGTCACTAGTTGACTATAGATGACATTAGATGGTCACTAGTTGACTATAGATGACATTAGATGGTCACTAGTTGACTATAGATGACATTAGATGGTCACTAGTTGACTATAGATGACATTAGATGGTCACTAGTTGACTATAGAAGACATTAGATGGTCACTAGTTGACTAGTAGATGACCTTAGATGGTCACTAGTTGACTATAGATGACATTAGATGGTCACTAGTTGACTATAGATGACATTAGATGGTCACTAGTTGACTATAGATGACATTAGATGGTCACTAGTTGACTATAGATGACATTAGATGGTCACTAGTTGACTATAGATGACATTAGATGGTCACTAGTTGACTATAGATGACATTAGATGGTCACTAGTTGACTAGTAGATGACCTTAGATGGTCACTAGTTGACTATAGATGACATTAGATGGTCACTAGTTGACTATAGATGACATTAGATGGTCACTAGTTGACTATAGATGACATTAGATGGTCACTAGTTGACTATAGATGACCTTAGATGGTCACTAGTTGACTATAGATGACCTTAGATGGTCACTAGTTGACTATAGATGACATTAGATGGTCACTAGTTGACTATAGATGACATTAGATGGTCACTAGTTGACTATAGAAGACATTAGATGGTCACTAGTTGACTAGTAGATGACCTTAGATGGTCACTAGTTGACTATAGATGACATTAGATGGTCACTAGTTGACTATAGATGACATTAGATGGTCACTAGTTGACTATAGATGACATTAGATGGTCACTAGTTGACTATAGATGACATTAGATGGTCACTAGTTGACTATAGAAGACATTAGATGGTCACTAGTTGACTAGTAGATGACCTTAGATGGTCACTAGTTGACTATAGATGACATTAGATGGTCACTAGTTGACTATAGATGACATTAGATGGTCACTAGTTGACTATAGATGACATTAGATGGTCACTAGTTGACTATAGATGACATTAGATGGTCACTAGTTGACTATAGATGACATTAGATGGTCACTAGTTGACTATAGATGACATTAGATGGTCACTAGTTGACTAGTAGATGACCTTAGATGGTCACTAGTTGACTATAGATTACATTAGATGGTCACTAGTTGACTATAGATGACATTAGATGGTCACTAGTTGACTATAGATGACATTAGATGGTCACTAGTTGACTATAGATGACATTAGATGGTCACTAGCTGACTATAGATGACATTAGATGGTCACTAGCTGACTATAGATGACCTTAGATGGTCACTAGTTGACTAGTAGATGACATTAGATTGTCACTAGTTGACTAGTAGATGACCTTAGATGGTCACTAGTTGACTATAGATGACCTTAGATGGTCACTAGTTGACTATAGATGACATTAGATTGTCACTAGTTGACTAGTAGATGACCTTAGATGGTCACTAGTTGACTATAGATGACATTAGATGGTCACTAGTTGACTATAGATGACCTTAGATGGTCACTAGCTGACTATAGATGACCTTAGATGGTTACTAGTTGACTATAGATGACATTAGATGGTCACTAGCTGACTATAGATGACATTAGATGGTCACTAGTTGACTATAGATGACATTAGATGGTCACTAGTTGACTATAGATGACATTAGATGGTCACTAGTTGGCTATAGATGACATTAGATGGTCACTAGTTGACTATAGATAACATTAGATGGTCACTAGTTGACTATAGATGACCTTAGATGGTCACTAGTTGACTATAGATGACCTTAGATGGTCACTAGTTGACTATAGATGACATTAGATGGTCACTAGCTGACTATAGATGACCTTAGATGGTCACTAGTTGACTATAGATGACATTAGATGGTCACTAGTTGACTATAGATGACATTAGATGGTCACTAGTTGACTATAGATGACATTAGATGGTCACTAGTTGACTAGTAGATGACATTAGATGGTCACTAGTTGACTATAGATGACCTTAGATGGTCACTAGTTGACTATAGATGACCTTAGATGGTCACTAGTTGACTATAGATGACATTAGATGGTCACTAGTTGACTATAGATGACCTTAGATGGTCACTAGTTGACTATAGATGACATTAGATGGTCACTAGTTGACTATAGATGACATTAGATGGTCACTAGTTGACTATAGATGACATTAGATGGTCACTAGTTGACTATAGATGACATTAGATGGTCACTAGTTGACTAGTAGATGACCTTAGATGGTCACTAGTTGACTATAGATGACATTAGATGGTCACTAGTTGACTATAGATGACATTAGATGGTCACTAGTTGACTATAGATGACATTAGATGGTCACTAGTTGACTAGAGATGACATTAGATGGTCACTAGCTGACTATAGATGACATTAGATGGTCACTAGCTGACTATAGATGACCTTAGATGGTCACTAGTTGACTAGTAGATGACATTAGATTGTCACTAGTTTAAGTTTAAGTTTATTTGGATCCCCATTGACTAGTAGATGACCTTAGATGGTCACTAGTTGACTATAGATGACCTTAGATGGTCACTAGTTGACTATAGATGACATTAGATTGTCACTAGTTGACTAGTAGATGACCTTAGATGGTCACTAGTTGACTATAGATGACATTAGATTGTCACTAGTTGACTAGTAGATGACCTTAGATGGTCACTAGTTGACTATAGATGACATTAGATGGTCACTAGTTGACTATAGATGACCTTAGATGGTCACTAGCTGACTATAGATGACCTTAGATGGTTACTAGTTGACTATAGATGACATTAGATGGTCACTAGCTGACTATAGATGACATTAGATGGTCACTAGTTGACTATAGATGACATTAGATGGTCACTAGTTGACTATAGATGACATTAGATGGTCACTAGTTGGCTATAGATGACATTAGATGGTCACTAGTTGACTATAGATGACATTAGATGGTCACTAGTTGACTATAGATGACCTTAGATGGTCACTAGTTGACTATAGATGACCTTAGATGGTCACTAGTTGACTATAGATGACCTTAGATGGTCACTAGTTGACTATAGATGACATTAGATGGTCACTAGCTGACTATAGATGACCTTAGATGGTCACTAGTTGACTATAGATGACATTAGATGGTCACTAGTTGACTATAGATGACATTAGATGGTCACTAGTTGACTATAGATGACCTTAGATGGTCACTAGTTGACTATAGATGACCTTAGATGGTCACTAGTTGACTATAGATGACCTTAGATGGTCACTAGTTGACTATAGATGACATTAGATGGTCACTAGTTGACTATAGATGACCTTAGATGGTCACTAGTTGACTATAGATGACCTTAGATGGTCACTAGTTGACTATAGATGACATTAGATGGTCACTAGCTGACTATAGATGACCTTAGATGGTCACTAGTTGACTATAGATGACATTAGATGGTCACTAGTTGACTATAGATGACATTAGATGGTCACTAGTTGACTATAGATGACATTAGATGGTCACTAGTTGACTAGTAGATGACATTAGATGGTCACTAGTCGACTATAGATGACCTTAGATGGTCACTAGTTGACTATAGATGACCTTAGATGGTCACTAGTTGACTATAGATGACATTAGATGGTCACTAGTTGACTATAGATGACCTTAGATGGTCACTAGTTGACTATAGATGACATTAGATGGTCACTAGTTGACTATAGATGACATTAGATGGTCACTAGTTGACTATAGATGACATTAGATGGTCACTAGTTGACTATAGATGACATTAGATGGTCACTAGTTGACTATAGATGACATTAGATTGTCACTAGTTGACTATAGATGACATTAGATGGTCACTAGTTGACTATAGATGACATTAGATGGTCACTAGTTGACTATAGATGACCTTAGATGGTCACTAGTTGACTATAGATGGCATTACATGGTCACTAGTTGACTATAGATGACATTAGATGGTCACTAGTTGACTATAGATGACATTAGATGGTCACCAGTTGACTATAGATGACATTAGATGGTCACTAGTTGACTATAGATGACATTAGATGGTCACCAGTTGACTATAGATGACATTAGATGGTCACTAGTTGACTATAGATGACATTAGATGGTCACTAGTTGACTAGTAGATGACATTAGATGGTCACTAGTTGACTATAGATGACATTAGATGGTCACTAGTTGACTATAGATGACCTTAGATGGTCACTAGTTGACTATAGATGACATTAGATGGTCACTAGTTGACTAGTAGATGACATTAGATGGTCACTAGTTGACTATAGATGACATTAGATGGTCACTAGTTGACTATAGATGACCTTAGATGGTCACTAGTTGACTATAGATGACCTTAGATGGTCACTAGTTGACTAGTAGATGACATTAGATGGTCACTAGTTGACTATAGATGACATTAGATGGTCACTAGTTGACTATAGATGACATTAGATGGTCACTAGTTGACTATAGATGACCTTAGATGGTCACTAGTTGACTATAGAAGACATTAGATGGTCACTAGTTGACTATAGATGACCTTAGATGGTCACTAGTTGACTATAGATGACATTAGATGGTCACTAGTTGACTAGTAGATGACCTTAGATGGTCACTAGTTGACTATAGATGACATTAGATGGTCACTAGTCGACTAGTAGATGACCTTAGATGGTCACTAGTTGACTATAGATGACATTAGATGGTCACTAGTTGACTATAGATGACATTAGATGGTCACTAGTTGACTATAGATGACCTTAGATGGTCACTAGTTGACTAGTAGATGACATTAGATGGTCACTAGTTGACTATAGATGACATTAGATGGTCACTAGTTGACTATAGATGACCTTAGATGGTCACTAGTTGACTATAGATGACATTAGATGGTCACTAGTTGACTATAGATGACATTAGATGGTCACTAGTTGACTAGTAGATGACCTTAGATGGTCACTAGTTGACTATAGATGACATTAGATGGTCACTAGTTGACTATAGATGACATTAGATGGTCACTAGTTGACTATAGATGACCTTAGATGGTCACTAGTTGACTATAGATGACATTAGATGGTCACTAGTTGACTATAGATGACCTTAGATGGTCACTAGTTGACTATAGATGACATTAGATGGTCACTAGTTGACTATAGATGACATTAGATGGTCACTAGTTGACTATAGATGACCTTAGATGGTCACTAGTTGACTATAGATGACCTTAGATGGTCACTAGTTGACTATAGATGACATTAGATGGTCACTAGTTGACTAGTAGATGACCTTAGATGGTCACTAGTTGACTATAGATGACATTAGATGGTCACTAGTTGACTATAGATGACATTAGATGGTCACTAGTTGACTATAGATGACCTTAGATGGTCACTAGTTGACTATAGATGACCTTAGATGGTCACTAGTTGACTATAGATGACATTAGATTGTCACTAGTTGACTAGTAGATGACCTTAGATGGTCACTAGTTGACTATAGATGACATTAGATTGTCACTAGTTGACTAGTAGATGACCTTAGATGGTCACTAGTTGACTATAGATGACATTAGATGGTCACTAGTTGACTATAGATGACCTTAGATGGTCACTAGCTGACTATAGATGACCTTAGATGGTTACTAGTTGACTATAGATGACATTAGATGGTCACTAGCTGACTATAGATGACATTAGATGGTCACTAGTTGACTATAGATGACATTAGATGGTCACTAGTTGGCTATAGATGACATTAGATGGTCACTAGTTGACTATAGATGACATTAGATGGTCACTAGTTGACTATAGATGACCTTAGATGGTCACTAGTTGACTATAGATGACCTTAGATGGTCACTAGTTGACTATAGATGACATTAGATGGTCACTAGCTGACTATAGATGACCTTAGATGGTCACTAGTTGACTATAGATGACATTAGATGGTCACTAGTTGACTATAGATGACATTAGATGGTCACTAGTTGACTATAGATGACATTAGATGGTCACTAGTTGACTAGTAGATGACATTAGATGGTCACTAGTTGACTATAGATGACCTTAGATGGTCACTAGTTGACTATAGATGACCTTAGATGGTCACTAGTTGACTATAGATGACATTAGATGGTCACTAGTTGACTATAGATGACCTTAGATGGTCACTAGTTGACTATAGATGACATTAGATGGTCACTAGTTGACTATAGATGACATTAGATGGTCACTAGTTGACTATAGATGACATTAGATGGTCACTAGTTGACTATAGATGACATTAGATGGTCACTAGTTGACTATAGATGACATTAGATTGTCACTAGTTGACTATAGATGACATTAGATGGTCACTAGTTGACTATAGATGACATTAGATGGTCACTAGTTGACTATAGATGACCTTAGATGGTCACTAGTTGACTATATATGACATTAGATGGTCACTAGTTGACTATAGATGACATTAGATGGTCACTAGTTGACTAGAGATGACATTAGATGGTCACTAGTTGACTATAGATGACCTTAGATGGTCACTAGCTGACTATAGATGACATTAGATGGTCACTAGTTGACTATAGATGACATTAGATGGTCATTAGTTGACTATAGATGACATTAGATGGTCACTAGTTGACTAGTAGATGACCTTAGATGGTCACTAGCTGACTATAGATGACATTAGATGGTCACTAGCTGACTATAGATGACATTAGATGGTCACTAGTTGACTATAGATGACATTAGATGGTCACTAGTTGACTATAGATGACATTAGATGGTCACTAGTTGACTAGTAGATGACATTAGATGGTCACTAGTTGACTAGTAGATGACATTAGATGGTCACTAGTTGACTATAGATGACCTTAGATGGTCACTAGTTGACTATAGATGACCTTAGATGGTCACTAGTTGACTATAGATGACCTTAGATGGTCACTAGTTGACTATAGATGACATTAGATGGTCACTAGTTGACTATAGATGACATTAGATGGTCACTAGTTGACTATAGATGACCTTAGATGGTCACTAGTTGACTATAGATGACCTTAGATGGTCACTAGTTGACTATAGATGACATTAGATGGTCACTAGTTGACTAGTAGATGACCTTAGATGGTCACTAGTTGACTATAGATGACATTAGATGGTCACTAGTTGACTATAGATGACATTAGATGGTCACTAGTTGACTATAGATGACCTTAGATGGTCACTAGTTGACTAGTAGATGACATTAGATGGTCACTAGTTGACTATAGATGACATTAGATGGTCACTAGTTGACTATAGATGACATTAGATGGTCACTAGTTGACTATAGATGACATTAGATGGTCACTAGTTGACTATAGATGACATTAGATGGTCACTAGTTGACTATAGATGACATTAGATTGTCACTAGTTGACTATAGATGACATTAGATGGTCACTAGTTGACTATAGATGACATTAGATGGTCACTAGTTGACTATAGATGACCTTAGATGGTCACTAGTTGACTATAGATGGCATTACATGGTCACTAGTTGACTATAGATGACATTAGATGGTCACTAGTTGACTATAGATGACATTAGATGGTCACCAGTTGACTATAGATGACATTAGATGGTCACTAGTTGACTATAGATGACATTAGATGGTCACCAGTTGACTATAGATGACATTAGATGGTCACTAGTTGACTATAGATGACATTAGATGGTCACTAGTTGACTAGTAGATGACATTAGATGGTCACTAGTTGACTATAGATGACATTAGATGGTCACTAGTTGACTATAGATGACCTTAGATGGTCACTAGTTGACTATAGATGACATTAGATGGTCACTAGTTGACTAGTAGATGACATTAGATGGTCACTAGTTGACTATAGATGACATTAGATGGTCACTAGTTGACTATAGATGACCTTAGATGGTCACTAGTTGACTATAGATGACCTTAGATGGTCACTAGTTGACTAGTAGATGACATTAGATGGTCACTAGTTGACTATAGATGACATTAGATGGTCACTAGTTGACTATAGATGACATTAGATGGTCACTAGTTGACTATAGATGACCTTAGATGGTCACTAGTTGACTATAGAAGACATTAGATGGTCACTAGTTGACTATAGATGACCTTAGATGGTCACTAGTTGACTATAGATGACATTAGATGGTCACTAGTTGACTAGTAGATGACCTTAGATGGTCACTAGTTGACTATAGATGACATTAGATGGTCACTAGTCGACTAGTAGATGACCTTAGATGGTCACTAGTTGACTATAGATGACATTAGATGGTCACTAGTTGACTATAGATGACATTAGATGGTCACTAGTTGACTATAGATGACCTTAGATGGTCACTAGTTGACTAGTAGATGACATTAGATGGTCACTAGTTGACTATAGATGACATTAGATGGTCACTAGTTGACTATAGATGACCTTAGATGGTCACTAGTTGACTATAGATGACATTAGATGGTCACTAGTTGACTATAGATGACATTAGATGGTCACTAGTTGACTAGTAGATGACCTTAGATGGTCACTAGTTGACTATAGATGACATTAGATGGTCACTAGTTGACTATAGATGACATTAGATGGTCACTAGTTGACTATAGATGACCTTAGATGGTCACTAGTTGACTATAGATGACATTAGATGGTCACTAGTTGACTATAGATGACCTTAGATGGTCACTAGTTGACTATAGATGACATTAGATGGTCACTAGTTGACTATAGATGACATTAGATGGTCACTAGTTGACTATAGATGACCTTAGATGGTCACTAGTTGACTATAGATGACCTTAGATGGTCACTAGTTGACTATAGATGACATTAGATGGTCACTAGTTGACTAGTAGATGACCTTAGATGGTCACTAGTTGACTATAGATGACATTAGATGGTCACTAGTTGACTATAGATGACATTAGATGGTCACTAGTTGACTATAGATGACCTTAGATGGTCACTAGTTGACTATAGATGACCTTAGATGGTCACTAGTTGACTATAGATGACATTAGATTGTCACTAGTTGACTAGTAGATGACCTTAGATGGTCACTAGTTGACTATAGATGACATTAGATTGTCACTAGTTGACTAGTAGATGACCTTAGATGGTCACTAGTTGACTATAGATGACATTAGATGGTCACTAGTTGACTATAGATGACCTTAGATGGTCACTAGCTGACTATAGATGACCTTAGATGGTTACTAGTTGACTATAGATGACATTAGATGGTCACTAGCTGACTATAGATGACATTAGATGGTCACTAGTTGACTATAGATGACATTAGATGGTCACTAGTTGGCTATAGATGACATTAGATGGTCACTAGTTGACTATAGATGACATTAGATGGTCACTAGTTGACTATAGATGACCTTAGATGGTCACTAGTTGACTATAGATGACCTTAGATGGTCACTAGTTGACTATAGATGACATTAGATGGTCACTAGCTGACTATAGATGACCTTAGATGGTCACTAGTTGACTATAGATGACATTAGATGGTCACTAGTTGACTATAGATGACATTAGATGGTCACTAGTTGACTATAGATGACATTAGATGGTCACTAGTTGACTAGTAGATGACATTAGATGGTCACTAGTTGACTATAGATGACCTTAGATGGTCACTAGTTGACTATAGATGACCTTAGATGGTCACTAGTTGACTATAGATGACATTAGATGGTCACTAGTTGACTATAGATGACCTTAGATGGTCACTAGTTGACTATAGATGACATTAGATGGTCACTAGTTGACTATAGATGACATTAGATGGTCACTAGTTGACTATAGATGACATTAGATGGTCACTAGTTGACTATAGATGACATTAGATGGTCACTAGTTGACTATAGATGACATTAGATTGTCACTAGTTGACTATAGATGACATTAGATGGTCACTAGTTGACTATAGATGACATTAGATGGTCACTAGTTGACTATAGATGACCTTAGATGGTCACTAGTTGACTATAGATGACATTAGATGGTCACTAGTTGACTATAGATGACATTAGATGGTCACTAGTTGACTAGAGATGACATTAGATGGTCACTAGTTGACTATAGATGACCTTAGATGGTCACTAGCTGACTATAGATGACATTAGATGGTCACTAGTTGACTATAGATGACATTAGATGGTCATTAGTTGACTATAGATGACATTAGATGGTCACTAGTTGACTAGTAGATGACCTTAGATGGTCACTAGCTGACTATAGATGACATTAGATGGTCACTAGCTGACTATAGATGACATTAGATGGTCACTAGTTGACTATAGATGACATTAGATGGTCACTAGTTGACTATAGATGACATTAGATGGTCACTAGTTGACTAGTAGATGACATTAGATGGTCACTAGTTGACTAGTAGATGACATTAGATGGTCACTAGTTGACTATAGATGACCTTAGATGGTCACTAGTTGACTATAGATGACCTTAGATGGTCACTAGTTGACTATAGATGACCTTAGATGGTCACTAGTTGACTATAGATGACATTAGATGGTCACTAGTTGACTATAGATGACATTAGATGGTCACTAGTTGACTATAGATGACCTTAGATGGTCACTAGTTGACTATAGATGACCTTAGATGGTCACTAGTTGACTATAGATGACATTAGATGGTCACTAGTTGACTAGTAGATGACCTTAGATGGTCACTAGTTGACTATAGATGACATTAGATGGTCACTAGTTGACTATAGATGACATTAGATGGTCACTAGTTGACTATAGATGACCTTAGATGGTCACTAGTTGACTAGTAGATGACATTAGATGGTCACTAGTTGACTATAGATGACATTAGATGGTCACTAGTTGACTATAGATGACATTAGATGGTCACTAGTTGACTATAGATGACATTAGATGGTCACTAGTTGACTATAGATGACCTTAGATGGTCACTAGTTGACTATAGATGACCTTAGATGGTCACTAGTTGACTATAGATGACATTAGATGGTCACTAGTTGACTATAGATGACATTAGATGGTCACTAGTTGACTATAGAAGACATTAGATGGTCACTAGTTGACTAGTAGATGACCTTAGATGGTCACTAGTTGACTATAGATGACATTAGATGGTCACTAGTTGACTATAGATGACATTAGATGGTCACTAGTTGACTATAGATGACATTAGATGGTCACTAGTTGACTATAGATGACATTAGATGGTCACTAGTTGACTATAGAAGACATTAGATGGTCACTAGTTGACTAGTAGATGACCTTAGATGGTCACTAGTTGACTATAGATGACATTAGATGGTCACTAGTTGACTATAGATGACATTAGATGGTCACTAGTTGACTATAGATGACATTAGATGGTCACTAGTTGACTATAGATGACATTAGATGGTCACTAGTTGACTATAGATGACATTAGATGGTCACTAGTTGACTATAGATGACATTAGATGGTCACTAGTTGACTAGTAGATGACCTTAGATGGTCACTAGTTGACTATAGATGACATTAGATGGTCACTAGTTGACTATAGATGACATTAGATGGTCACTAGTTGACTATAGATGACATTAGATGGTCACTAGTTGACTATAGATGACATTAGATGGTCACTAGCTGACTATAGATGACATTAGATGGTCACTAGCTGACTATAGATGACCTTAGATGGTCACTAGTTGACTAGTAGATGACATTAGATTGTCACTAGTTGACTAGTAGATGACCTTAGATGGTCACTAGTTGACTATAGATGACCTTAGATGGTCACTAGTTGACTATAGATGACATTAGATTGTCACTAGTTGACTAGTAGATGACCTTAGATGGTCACTAGTTGACTATAGATGACATTAGATTGTCACTAGTTGACTAGTAGATGACCTTAGATGGTCACTAGTTGACTATAGATGACATTAGATGGTCACTAGTTGACTATAGATGACCTTAGATAGTCACTAGCTGACTATAGATGACCTTAGATGGTTACTAGTTGACTATAGATGACATTAGATGGTCACTAGCTGACTATAGATGACATTAGATGGTCACTAGTTGACTATAGATGACATTAGATGGTCACTAGTTGACTATAGATGACATTAGATGGTCACTAGTTGGCTATAGATGACATTAGATGGTCACTAGTTGACTATAGATGACATTAGATGGTCACTAGTTGACTATAGATGACCTTAGATGGTCACTAGTTGACTATAGATGACCTTAGATGGTCACTAGTTGACTATAGATGACATTAGATGGTCACTAGCTGACTATAGATGACCTTAGATGGTCACTAGTTGACTATAGATGACATTAGATGGTCACTAGTTGACTATAGATGACATTAGATGGTCACTAGTTGACTATAGATGACATTAGATGGTCACTAGTTGACTAGTAGATGACATTAGATGGTCACTAGTTGACTATAGATGACCTTAGATGGTCACTAGTTGACTATAGATGACCTTAGATGGTCACTAGTTGACTATAGATGACATTAGATGGTCACTAGTTGACTATAGATGACCTTAGATGGTCACTAGTTGACTATAGATGACATTAGATGGTCACTAGTTGACTATAGATGACATTAGATGGTCACTAGTTGACTATAGATGACATTAGATTGTCACTAGTTGACTATAGATGACATTAGATGGTCACTAGTTGACTATAGATGACATTAGATGGTCACTAGTTGACTATAGATGACCTTAGATGGTCACTAGTTGACTATAGATGACATTAGATGGTCACTAGTTGACTATAGATGACATTAGATGGTCACTAGTTGACTATAGATGACATTAGATGGTCACCAGTTGACTATAGATGACATTAGATGGTCACTAGTTGACTATAGATGACATTAGATGGTCACCAGTTGACTATAGATGACCTTAGATGGTCACTAGTTGACTATAGATGACATTAGATGGTCACTAGTTGACTATAGATGACCTTAGATGGTCACTAGCTGACTATAGATGACCTTAGATGGTTACTAGTTGACTATAGATGACATTAGATGGTCACTAGCTGACTATAGATGACATTAGATGGTCACTAGTTGACTATAGATGACATTAGATGGTCACTAGTTGACTATAGATGACATTAGATGGTCACTAGTTGGCTATAGATGACATTAGATGGTCACTAGTTGACTATAGATGACATTAGATGGTCACTAGTTGACTATAGATGACCTTAGATGGTCACTAGTTGACTATAGATGACCTTAGATGGTCACTAGTTGACTATAGATGACATTAGATGGTCACTAGCTGACTATAGATGACCTTAGATGGTCACTAGTTGACTATAGATGACATTAGATGGTCACTAGTTGACTATAGATGACATTAGATGGTCACTAGTTGACTATAGATGACATTAGATGGTCACTAGTTGACTAGTAGATGACATTAGATGGTCACTAGTTGACTATAGATGACCTTAGATGGTCACTAGTTGACTATAGATGACCTTAGATGGTCACTAGTTGACTATAGATGACATTAGATGGTCACTAGTTGACTATAGATGACCTTAGATGGTCACTAGTTGACTATAGATGACATTAGATTGTCACTAGTTGACTATAGATGACATTAGATGGTCACTAGTTGACTATAGATGACATTAGATTGTCACTAGTTGACTATAGATGACATTAGATGGTCACTAGTTGACTATAGATGACATTAGATGGTCACTAGTTGACTATAGATGACCTTAGATGGTCACTAGTTGACTATAGATGACATTAGATGGTCACTAGTTGACTATAGATGACATTAGATGGTCACTAGTTGACTATAGATGACATTAGATTGTCACTAGTTGACTATAGATGACATTAGATGGTCACTAGTTGACTATAGATGACATTAGATGGTCACTAGTTGACTATAGATGACCTTAGATGGTCACTAGTTGACTATAGATGACATTAGATGGTCACTAGTTGACTATAGATGACATTAGATGGTCACTAGTTGACTATAGATGACATTAGATGGTCACCAGTTGACTATAGATGACATTAGATGGTCACTAGTTGACTATAGATGACATTAGATGGTCACCAGTTGACTATAGATGACATTAGATGGTCACTAGTTGACTATAGATGACATTAGATGGTCACTAGTTGACTAGTAGATGACATTAGATGGTCACTAGTTGACTATAGATGACATTAGATGGTCACTAGTTGACTATAGATGACCTTAGATGGTCACTAGTTGACTATAGATGACATTAGATGGTCACTAGTTGACTAGTAGATGACATTAGATGGTCACTAGTTGACTATAGATGACATTAGATGGTCACTAGTTGACTATAGATGACCTTAGATGGTCACTAGTTGACTATAGATGACCTTAGATGGTCACTAGTTGACTAGTAGATGACATTAGATGGTCACTAGTTGACTATAGATGACATTAGATGGTCACTAGTTGACTATAGATGACATTAGATGGTCACTAGTTGACTATAGATGACCTTAGATGGTCACTAGTTGACTATAGATGACCTTAGATGGTCACTAGTTGACTATAGATGACATTAGATGGTCACTAGTTGACTATAGATGACATTAGATGGTCACTAGTTGACTATAGATGACATTAGATGGTCACTAGTTGACTATAGATGACATTAGATGGTCACTAGTTGACTATAGATGACATTAGATGGTCACTAGTTGACTATAGATGACATTAGATGGTCACTAGTTGACTATAGATGACATTAGATGGTCACTAGTTGACTATAGATGACATTAGATGGTCACTAGTTGACTATAGATGACATTAGATGGTCACTAGTTGACTATAGATGACATTAGATGGTCACTAGTTGACTATAGATGACATTAGATGGTCACTAGTTGACTAGTAGATGACATTAGATGGTCACTAGTTGACTATAGATGACATTAGATGGTCACTAGTTGACTATAGATGACCTTAGATGGTCACTAGTTGACTATAGATGACATTAGATGGTCACTAGTTGACTAGTAGATGACCTTAGATGGTCACTAGTTGACTATAGATGACATTAGATGGTCACTAGTTGACTATAGATGACATTAGATGGTCACTAGTTGACTATAGATGACATTAGATGGTCACTAGTTGATTAGTAGATGACATTAGATGGTCACTAGTTGACTAGTAGATGACCTTAGATGGTCACTAGTTGACTATAGATGACATTAGATGGTCACTAGTTGACTATAGATGACATTAGATGGTCACTAGTTGACTATAGATGACATTAGATGGTCACTAGTTGACTATAGATGACATTAGATGGTCACTAGTTGACTATAGATGACATTAGATGGTCACTAGTTGACTATAGATGACATTAGATGGTCACTAGTTGACTATAGATGACATTAGATGGTCACTAGTTGACTATAGATGACATTAGATGGTCACTAGTTGACTATAGATGACCTTAGATGGTCGCTAGTTGACTATAGATGACCTTGGATGGTCACTAGTTGACTATAGATGACCTTAGATGGTCACTAGTTGACTATAGATGACATTAGATGGTCACTAGTTGACTATAGATGACATTAGATGGTCACTAGTTGACTATAGATGACATTAGATGGTCACTAGTTGACTATAGATTACCTTAGATGGTCACTAGTTGACTATAGATGACATTAGATGGTCACTAGTTGACTATAGATGACCTTAGATGGTCACTAGTTGACTAGTAGATGACAAAATAGGGTCCTACTAATCACCCCAAAGTACCAGAAAATACCAGAAAATACCAGAAACTACCCCAAAATACCCCAAAGTATACCCCAAAATACCAGAAACTACCCCAAAATACCAGAAAATACCAGAAACTACCCCAAAATACCCCAAAATACCAGAAACTACCCCAAAATACCAGAAAATACCAGAAAATACCAGACACTACCCCAAAATACACCCCAAAATACCAGAAACTACCCCAAAATACCCCAAAATACCAGAAAATACCAGAAACTACCCCAAAATACCCCAAAGTATACCCCAAAATACCAGAAACTACCCCAAAATACCCCAAAATACCAGAAAATACCAGAAACTACCCCAAAGTATACCCCAAAATACCAGAAACTACCCCAAAATACCAGAAAATACCAGAAACGACCCCAAAATACCCCAAAGTATACCCCAAAATACCAGAAACTACCCCAAAATACCCCAAAACACCAGAAACTACCAGAAACTACCCCAAAATACCCCAAAGTATACCCCAAAATACCAGAAACTACCCCAAAATACCCCAAAATACCAGAAAATACCAGAAACTACCCCAAAATACCCCAAAGTATACCCCAAAATACCAGAAACTACCCCAAAATACCCCAAAATACCAGAAAATACCAGAAACTACCCCAAAATACCCCAAAGTATACCCCAAAATACCAGAAACTACCCCAAAATACCAGAAAATACCAGAAAATACCAGAAACGACCCCAAAATACCCCAAAGTATACCCCAAAATACCAGAAACTACCCCAAAATACCAGAAAATACCAGAAACTACCAGAAACTACCCCAAAATACCCCAAAGTATACCCCAAAATACCAGAAACTACCCCAACATACCCCAAAATACCAGAAAATACCAGAAAATACCAGAAACTACCCCAAAATACCCCAAAGTATACCCCAAAATACCAGAAACTACCCCAAAATACCAGAAAATACCAGAAAATACCAGAAACGACCCCAAAATACCCCAAAGTATACCCCACAATACCAGAAACTACCCCAAAATACCCTAAAATACCCCAAAGTATACCCCAAAGTACCAGAAAATACCAGAAAATACCCCAAAATACCCAAAAATACCCCAAAGTATATCCCAAAGTACCAGAAAATACCCCAAAATACCCCAAAGTATACCCCAAAGTACCAGAAAATAAACAGAAAATACCCCAAAATACCCCAAAGTACCCCAAATAGTGTGTAATAGTAGTAATAGTGTGTAATAGTGTAATAGTGTGTAATAGTGTAATAGTGTGATAGTGTGTAATAGTGTAATAGTGTGTAATAGTGTAATAGTGTAATAGTGTGTAGTGTAATAGTGTGTAATAGTGTAATAGTGTGTAATAGTGTGTAATAGTGTAATAGTGTGTAATAGTGTAATAGTGTAATTTTGTGTAATAGTGTGTAATAGTGTAATAGTGTAATAGTGTGTAATAGTGTGTAATAGTGTAATAGTGTGTAATACTGTAATAGTGTAATAGTGTGTAATAGTGTGTAATAGTGTGTAATAGTGTAATAGTGTGCTAGTGTAATAGTGTAATAGTGTGTAATAGTGTAATAGTGTGATAGTAGTAATAGTGTGTAATAGTGTAATAGTGTAATAGTAGTAATAGTAGTAATAGTGTGTAATAGTGTGTAATAGTGTAATAGTGTAATAGTGTGATAGTGTGTAATAGTGTAATAGTGTGTGTAAAGTGCCACAGAACAAGTGACACTTTTGGACAATGACATCCTGGGTCGTTCCTATATGACCAGTATAAATCTTTAAACTAAACTCTGGAAAGATAGCTCTATGATGGCTCTACTTATAAAAAATGGAACTGAGCCTTTAAATGTCTCCATAGAAGGGGCCGGTGTCTGTGAAAGGGGAGTTAACCTGAGGAATGTGGCCCTGAGGATGCAACAGCAGAGGAGAGAAAGCTGTAATGTTAACCCTTTCAGACGGGAAGGGTTGCTGGTTGAAAAACAGGGAGTCCTGAATCTATAGAGGGAGATCTTAAAAAAGAAACTATATAACAATTAAATGTTTGATGTGTACAGTAAAAGTTTTCAAAATGGCATGCTTATAATTGAGTGTCAGTAGAGAATAATACTAAAAGAATAATGTGTAAAAACTGTTTGTCTGGAGGGATTCTTTAAGAGATACTATGGAGAGGCCTCGTGCCCGGTACCATGTCACGTGATCCCCACAGACAAAGCAGTTGTCTGTTCTGAAGGAATAAGGGACTTTCTGTTACTTAAAAACCACTAGGTAACGAGAAGTAACGTTAGTACCAAGAAGGAGGAGCTCATACGAATTACGTATTGTACTCTGGTTTGCTAAACAAAAATGACAGCCTGTGACTTCACTGTGTTTAGACCAATCGGAAATATTGTAAGATGGATATAAAAGGGACGGTTGCCCTTTCAAGAGCCAGACTTTTTGGAGAGATGAGAAGAATGGTGCTTGACACTGGGCACAAGCCGTGCATGATGAGATGTTCTGTTTTCTGCTTATTTTAAACTGAATTGGGTGCTTTCCACTTCAGTCTCTTCTTGTAACTAGCTCTTTCTAATTAAAATTACCTCTTTATAAATATGATTTGTATCCTTTCTTCTGACCAGACGACCGGGTAAGCATGAAATGTGTTTTGCCTTGTAACTTCACCCTATTGCATTTTTGATTAATGATAAAAAAATAGAATAAGTGGCTTTATCCCTGCATTAAGGACTAAAGGTGGATTCTGTATAATGGGATTATCAAGTAAAGCCATACAGTGATAATACGTGTACTTAGGAGACATATGATTATGTATTAAGGCAAAATAGAATAAGTGGCTTTATCCCTGCATTAAGGACTAAAGGTGGATTCTGTATAATGGGATTATCAAGTAAAGCCATATAGTGATAATATGTGTACTTAGGAGACATATGATTATGTATTAAGGCAAAATAGAATAAGTGGCTTTATCCCTGCATTAAGGACTAAAGGTGGATTCTGTATAATGGGATTATCAAGTAAAGCCATATAGTGATAATACGTGTAACGGATAAGGGAAATGGACCTCATCTAATTAAAGAGAGTCCGTCCCAGTGCAAATAAAATAAAAGATTCCGCAACTTCAATCACTCGACCTAAGGTCGATGACTGACGGGGGTCGGAACGGTGCATTCGCTGTCTCTTGTCGGTCAGTGGTAACAACAACATCTTGTAGACTCGTTTGGTTCTGCGTGTCAACCACTTCACAGGACGCTGTTTGATGTCAAGATAAGCAGACCAATGAGTTATGAAGTTATCGATCTGACCTAAGAGCAAGCGTGGGCATTCAACAGTGTGTAATAGTGTAATAGTGTGTAATAGTGTAATAGTGTAATAGTGTGTAATAGTGTAATAGTGTGTAATAGTGTAATAGTGTGTAATAGTGTAGTGTGTAATAGTGTGTAATAATATAATAATAATATAATTTAGGACCTGCTCCGAGGTCATCAATTGGCACACATGCGATGCATGCATGCAATTCGTATCTGCGATTAACCCATCCCGTCGTCCTTCCCCCCCAAGGGCAGCCGGGAGCAGACAGGCGTCAACGTGAGCCGCGCCAGGGGACCAATCCAAGTGCTCCTGTCCGTCTTCGTCAAGGACGCCACAGCGTTAGCGATCTTGTTGTTGTGCATGTTTTTCCATTGGGTTTATCTTATCGAGGGGGAAACCCTTGCGAGCACGGGGAGAACATGCAAACTCCACACAGAAAGGCCTGGGAGATACCCCACCTGGGTAACTGGCATCATGGAAACCTGGTCCCCAAGCGGGAATCGAACCCTGGACCTTCTTGCTGTGAGGCGACAGTGTTAACCACTACTACACCATAGTGTGCTAGTGTAATAGTGTAATAGTGTGTAATAGTGTAATAGTGTGTAATAGTGTGTAAAAGTGTAATAGTGTGCTAGTGTGCTAGTGTGCTAGTGTAATAGTGTGTAATAGTGTGTAATAGTGTAATAGTGTGTAATAGTGTGTAATAGTGTGTAATAGTGTGTAATAGTGTAATTGTGTAATTGTGTGTAATAGTGTGTAATAGTGTGTAATAGTGTGTAATAGTGTAATAGTGTAATAGTGTGTAATAGTGTAATAGTGTAATAGTGTGTAATAGTGTGTAATAGTGTGTAATAGTGTAATAGTGTGCTCGTGTAATAGTGTAATAGTGTGTAATAGTGTAATAGTGTGATAGTGTAATAGTGTGTAATAGTGTAATAGTGTGTAATAGTGTAATAGTGTAATAGTGTGTAATAGTGTAATAGTGTGTAATAGTGTAATAGTGTAATAGTGTGTAATAGTGTGCGTGTGTGTGTGTGTGCGTGTGTGTGTGTGTGTGTGTGTGTGTGTCTGGGTCTCTAGCACTCAAGATGGATTCCAACTTGTATGGCATCTTGATGGAGGAGCTGTGGAACAAGGGAAACCAACCAGGGGGGGAGAGAGAGAGAGAGAGAGAGAGAGAGAGAGAGAGAGAGGGGGGGGATGGAGAGAGGGAGATGGAGAGAGAGAGGGGGGAGATGGAGAGAGAGAGAAGGGGGATAGAGGGAGATGGAGAGAGAGAAGGGGGATAGAGGGAGATGGAGAGAGAGAAGGGGGATAGAGGGAGATGGAGAGAGAGAAGGGGGAGATAGAGAACGGGGAGAGAGAGAGAGAAGAAGGGAGAGAGAGGGAGGGAGGGAGAGAGAAAGATGGATAGAGAGAGAGAGAGAGAGAGAGGGGGGAGATGGAGAGAGAGAGAAGGGGGAGAGAGGGAGATGGAGAGAGAGAAGGGGGATAGAGGGAGATGGAGAGAGAGAAGGGGGAGAGAGAGGAAGAGAGAGAAGAAGGGAGAGAGAGGGAGGGAGGGAGAGAGAAAGATGGATAGAGAGAGAGAGAGAGGGAGAAGAGGGGGAGAAGGAGCTATTTATATAGCTCTTTTATCCAAAGCGCTTTACAATTTATGCCTCACATTCACTCACACACCGACGGCGGAGGCGACCATGCCAAGTGCCAATCTGCTCACCGGGAGGAGCAGGGCTTAAGTGTCTTGCTCAAGGACACTCGGACACGCCGCCGGGAGGAGCCGGAATCGAACCGGGAATCTTCTGATTAACCAGACGAGCGCTCGGCTCTACCTCCTGAGCCCTCTATGTTTTTTATGTCTCACTCTTTGTCTCACTAAACCTTTACTGCGTTAATCCCTTCCTGGATGCAGCCAGAGTACAGAGTGCCTCTGTCACTACAGCCATAATGTGGAGACACACACACACACACACACACACACGCACGCACACACGCACACTATTACACACTATTACACTATTACACACTATTACACTATTACACTATTACACACTATTACACTATTACACACTATTACACTATTACACACTATTACACTATTACACTATTACACACTATTACACTATCACACTATTACACTATTACACACTATTACACTATTACACTATTACACACTTACACTATTACACTATTACACACTATTACACTATTACACATATTACACTATTACACAAAATTACACTTTTACACACTATTACACTATTACACACTATTACACTATTACACACTATTACACTATTACACACTATTACACTATTACACTATTACACACTATTACACTATTACACTATTACACACTATTACACACTATTACACACTATTACACTATTACACTATTACACTAGCACGCTATTAAACTTTTACACACTGTTACACACTATTACACACTATTACACTATTACACACTATTACAGTATTACACTAGCACACTATTATCCTTTGACACACTATTACACACTATTACACACTATTACACTATTACACACTATTACACTATTACACTATTACACACTATTACACTATTACACACTATTACACTATTACACACTATCACACTATTACACTATTACACACTATTACACTATTACACACTATTACTACTATTACACTATTACACACTATTTGGGGTACTTTGGGGTATTTTCTGGTATTTTCTGGTACTGTGGGGTATACTTTGGGGTATTTTCTGGTATTTTCTGGTACTGTGGGGTATACTTTGGGGTATTTTGGGGTATTTTCTGGTACTTTTGGGTATACTTTGGGGTATTGTAGGGTATTTTGGGGTAGTTTCTGGTATTTTCTGGTATTTTGGGGTAGTTTCTGGTATTTTGGGGTATACTTTGGGGTATTTTGGGGTAGTTTCTGGTATTTTCTGGTATTTTGGGGTATTTTGGGGTAGTTTCTGGTATTTTGGGGTATACTTTGGGGTATTTTGGGGTAGTTTCTGGTATTTTCTGGTATTTTCTGGTATTTTGGGGTATTTTGGCATAGTTTCTGGTATTTTGGGGTATACTTTGGGGTATTTTGGGGTAGTTTCTGGTATTTTCTGGTATTTTGGGGTAGTTTCTGGTATTTTGGGGTATACTTTGGGGTATTTTGGGGTAGTTTCTGGTATTTTCTGGTATTTTGGGGTATTTTGGGGTAGTTTCTGGTATTTTGGGGTATACTTTGGGGTATTTTGGGGTAGTTTCTGGTATTTTCTGGTATTTTCTGGTATTTTGGGGTATTTTGGGGTAGTTTCTGGTATTTTGGAGTATACTTTGGGGTATTTTGGGGTAGTTTCTGGTATTTTCTGGTATTTTGGGGTAGTTTCTGGTATTTTGGGGTATACCTTGGGGTATTTTGGGGTATTTTCTGGTATTTTCTGGTATTTTCTGGTATTTTGGGGTATTTTGGGGTAGTTTCTGGTATTTTGGGGTATACTTTGGGGTATTTTGGGGTCGTTTCTGGTATTTTCTGGTACTTTCTGGTATTTTGGGGTAGTTTCTGGTATTTTGGGGTATACTTTGGGGTATTTTGGGGTAGTTTCTGGTAGTTTCTGGTATTTTCTGGTATTTTGGGGTATTTTGGGGTAGTTTCTGGTATTTTGGGGTATACTTTGGGGTATTTTGGGGTCGTTTCTGGTATTTTCTGGTATTTTCTGGTATTTTGGGGTATTTTGGGGTAGTTTCTGGTATTTTGGGGTATACTTTGGGGTATTTTGGGGTAGTTTCTGGTATTTTCTGGTATTTTCTGGTATTTTGGGGTAGTTTCTGGTATTTTGGGGTATACTTTGGGGTATTTTGGGGTAGTTTCTGGTATTTTCTGGTATTTTCTGGTACTTTGGGGTGATTAGTAGGACCCACTATGGGTGACATTAGATGGTCACTAGTTGACTATAGATGACATTAGATGGTCACTAGTTGACTATAGATGACATTAGATGGTCACTAGTTGACTATAGATGACATTAGATGGTCGCTAGTTGACTATAGATGACATTAGATGGTCGCTAGTTGACTATAGATGACATTAGATGGTCACTAGTTGACTATAGATGACATTAGATGGTCACTAGTTGACTATAGATGACATTAGATGGTCACTAGTTGACTATAGATGACCTTAGATGGTCACTAGTTGACTATAGATGACATTAGATGGTCACTAGTTGACTATAGATGACATTAGATGGTCACTAGTTGACTATAGATGACATTAGATGGTCACTAGTTGACTATAGATGACCTTAGATGGTCACTAGTTGACTATAGATGACATTAGATGGTCACTAGTTGACTATAGATGACATTAGATGGTCACTAGTTGACTATAGATGACATTAGATGGTCACTAGTTGACTATAGATGACATTAGATGGTCACTAGTTGACTATAGATGACATTAGATGGTCACTAGTTGACTATAGATGACATTAGATGGTCACTAGTTGACTATAGAAGACATTAGATGGTCACTAGTTGACTAGTAGATGACATTAGATGGTCACTAGTTGACTATAGATGACATTAGATGGTCACTAGTTGACTATAGATGACCTTAGATGGTCACTAGTTGACTATAGATGACATTAGATGGTCACTAGTTGACTAGTAGATGACATTAGATGGTCACTAGTTGACTATAGATGACATTAGATGGTCACTAGCTGACTAGTAGATGACCTTAGATGGTCACTAGTTGACTATAGATGACATTAGATGGTCGCTAGTTGACTATAGATGACATTAGATGGTCACTAGTTGACTATAGATGACATTAGATGGTCACTAGTTGACTATAGATGACATTAGATGGTCACTAGTTGACTATAGATGACATTAGATGGTCACTAGTTGACTATAGATGACATTAGATGGTCACTAGTTGACTATAGATGACCTTAGATGGTCACTAGTTGACTATAGATGACATTAGATGGTCGCTAGTTGACTATAGATGACATTAGATGGTCACTAGTTGACTATAGATGACATTAGATGGTCACTAGTTGACTATAGATGACATTAGATGGTCACTAGTTGACTAGTAGATGACATTAGATGGTCACTAGTTGACTATAGATGACCTTAGATGGTCACTAGTTGACTATAGATGACCTTAGATGGTCACTAGTTGACTATAGATGACATTAGATGGTCACTAGTTGACTATAGATGACCTTAGATGGTCACTAGTTGACTATAGATTACCTTAGATGGTCACTAGTTGACTATAGATGACATTAGATGGTCACTAGTTGACTATAGATGACCTTAGATGGTCACTAGTTGACTATAGATGACATTAGATG
>NC_140165.1:106945783-107111787 GCF_963971535.1 Notolepis coatsorum
AGCGCGCGCACACACACACGCACGCGCAGTACTGTATATGAATGAATGAATGAAATATAATATATATAGCCTACGGCGGGCGTAATGACATAATTAAGCCTATAGGCTACTGTTCATTCGTAGGCGCACACAAGACTTGTTATGGAATATTAATGCAGTCTATTTCCAGTGCACCGATTAGCTTTAGTTCTTATTTATTTATCCACTGTCATTTCAGTGTTGGTGTATAGGCTATATAGTGTATTTCAATATAAGTTTAATTGATTAATGATATATTCGAAGGAATGCAGGTTTATAGCTATATCAACCCCCTCCAATGTACAGTAAATGACCAAGTATGGTTGTCAATATTCCAATGTACAGTTTTGCTTGTACAGTGTAAGTCTATCACCCAACCCACCCCTCCTACCCAACCTCCTCCAACAGTTTCTACGTCAAATGTACTCTCTTTTCTGGACTCTTTTTGTATCAAAAACAGTACTGTATTTGCAAATCTGGTAGGTCATAAATGTATAGATGTAGCAGTACTGTCTATCTGTGTCGTGTGTGTCATATATGTTATGATGAATTGAAAATGGGGGACCCTGATCTAAACAAGACGAAATTCTTTCTCTGGTCTGCATCCCCTTATGTAATTAAGCATTACATCACGCGCAGGAGTGGTTTGTGACCAATAAACCATGCCTAGGGGTGGTCGTTAGGCCCGAGGCGCAGCCGAGGGTCGTTAGACCCCCCTAGGCATGGTTTATTGGTCACAAATCACGACTACAAGTGGTGTAAAGCTTTTATACAACTGCCAGATTCATCCAACCTTATTTCTATACAATAAACACACATTAATCGAAGATTTATTGAAAAAACCATCCGCCAGAAAAAGTAGTTCCCACAACTACAAAAAAGACAAGTTGCCTCCATGTGGAAGCAGCTTGAAGTGCATCCAACCAAACTAACACATCCAACTGTGTATTATTGGAATGATTGAGAGAAGTTGCCTCATGTGGAAGCAGCTTGAAGTGCATCCAACCAACTAACACATCCAACTGTGTATTATTGGAATGATTGATTGAAAATTTTATTACCAGATGCAGAATGGGTACAATACAGTACGGCTCAATACACACAATTGTTAAGGGAATGCAGACCTACTTTCCATAGAACTTCATTCTTAGATGCTTCTATATAAAGTAGGTAAAACAAATTAAAACGTTTTCTTTGCCCTATAGGAAAAAAACGTTTTCTTCGCCCTATTTTTTTTATTTATTTCTTTTAGCCTAAACTTAACCAGTTGGAAACCAGGGGTACAGTAATAAAATTAGCAATCAACCAATCAATCAATTCAATAGACCATGCTCACTTAAAACAGCGCTGCTTCTCTCTCAGTCTGACTCCCCCGCTGTTGCAGACAGGAGTGTGTGTGTGTGTGTGTGTGTGTGTGCGTGTGTGTGTGTGTGTGTGTGTCACAGTGTGTGTGTGTGTGTGCGTGCGTGTGTGCGTGTATGTGTGTGTGTGTGTGTGTGTGTGTGTGTGTATGTGTGTGTGTGTGTTTGTGGGTACGCCAGCGTCGGACAGTGTGAGAGAGAACGCTGCAGTCAGTAGAAAGTAGGAAGGAAGAAATTTAAATCAATCAATTAATCAATCAATCAATCCGCGATTTTTCTTTTGTTCTAGATTGACTCAAGACCCATCAATTACATCATCCAACATTGTTTAAAGGACTAACACATTCCCCTTGACAGAATCGCTTCATATTTAGTCGTTATGGTGCTTTCAACATAACCATTTGTTGTCCGCGATCTTGTTTTCTCCCGGAGTGAGCCGGGGAGTGATATGTGATTCGGTTGTGGGCGGGTCCTGAGCCCAGGACCGTGGATTGTTGCCAATAAAGACGTGTAAATGGCCAATCAGAATCGAGAAATTTGCATGCCGTTGTATAATTGAGCTGTACTGTACTGTACCCATTCTGCAATCTGTTAATAAAGTTTTCAATCAATCAATCAATCAAACAAAGGTCTGTCCCATTGTATACCAATCAATGGGATACATTGCATGTTGACCTGCATTCTTTCAAATGTATAAAATTAATCATTAAAACAGATGTGTAACAAATAAGAAATACAAATTCCACAGAAGGCATTAAATAATTATTATTTTCAATCATTTCACAATAATTGCATAATTGTGTTTGAATATCTGAGTAATTAAAGTAATTATACATTTGTCCAAAATAGCTGGTTCAGATATGGTTAAGCAGCTGCCCTGTGATCAGATGAATCCATATTATTTATTTTTCCGACATCAAATGCGTAATTTCTTATCGTACAAATATTGTCATATTTATTTTAATTATGATTAAGTAATTAATTCCAAGTAGGCCTGTAGCGTTGACGTGAAGGAATCACTATGAGAACACAGTCTCTCAAGTTATAATGAAATTTTAAATTAGTCAATCAATCATGAGATTTGATCTCAGGAAAATTTGGGGACTCCCACTCCCAGCCCTAATATGTCTTAAATGGGCCGAAATCTGGCTAAGATGAAATTTTTTGTCGTAACTTCGTTCGGGAATGAGACCCATTGTCTGTCCCACATTGGTAAGCTGGCTGGACACACAGTTCATACAGTACATCTTAATTTAGTTAAAAATAAAAAGTGTGAGAAAATGATGAAAAACTTAAATGCTAAATTAAATAAAACAGGGGGAAAGGGGGGCGGTCAGGTGGCGTAACGGAGATTGTGTTCGTCACCAACCCCGGAGCGGCTGGATTCGCCTGTTCGAATCCAGCTCACAGCTCCGGCGTTGTCACCAGCTTGGCTGGCCGTTCACACTAATACAATTGGCAGTATTAGAGGGTGGGAGAAGCTGGCGGGGTGGGTCCGGGTCGTTGTAAACAGCGACTCCTACAGTTCGGTTGGGGCGCCTGCTAAGCGCGGATAGGATCTAAGGGCGGTAGTGTGATCCTTCCACACGCTACGCCCTCTCAGTGAGAGTCCGCGCTGCCAGGTGAAAAGAAGAGGTTGATTGGCTAGACGTGTGTCGGAGGAAGCACGTGGTAGCCTCCACTCTCCCAGACCGACTGTGGGGGGTAAGTGCGCAGTGACCAGGAAGGGGATTGGGAATTGGCATAACGACTAACATTGGGATGGGAGAAAATCGGAGGAAAAAGGAGGGGGAAAAAGATTAAAAAAAAAAAAAACAGGGGAAAAGGGGGTGGTGGGGTTTCTAGCTAACTCAAACTCTAAAGCAGTTGAAAATGACAAGTGTTCTATTGGTATTTATATTGACCTACAGAAGGCTTTTGATACAATAGATCAGAGCATATTAGTGAGAAAACTGGAGAAGTATGGGATACGAGGTATAGCTAACTCTTGGCTGAAGAGCTACTTGGAAAACCGACAGCAATGTGTGCAAATTAATGACACTGTGTCAGGATTTAGGAAGGTCACCTGTGGAGTACCCCAGGGATCTGTGATAGGTCCAAAACTTTTTATACTTTATATTAATGACATGTGCAATGTTGCTGAACTGTTAACGTTTGTTATTTTTGCAGATGATACACATTTATATTGCTCAGGAAGTAATTTAAAGGAACTTTTGTTTGATATTGAAAGAGAGCTTGAAATTCTCAAAACTTGGTTTGATGTTAATAAATTGTCTCTCAATATTAAGAAAACTAAATTTATGGTTTTTGGTAATCAAAAAGAAATAGAGGGGGATATCGAGTTAAAAATATGTGATGTAAAAATAAAAAGAGTTTCTGAGATAACATTTCTAGGGGTAGTTATTGACCAGAAATTAACATGGAAACAACATGTTAACTATATTCAAGGAAATATATCTAAGTCAGTAGCAATATTGTATAAATGTAAGGATATATTAAACTACAAAGCCTTGTACATCATTTACTGCTCACTTATACTTCCTTACATATGTGTGGAAGTATGGGGGTCGACATTTGGGTTGACATTTAAAAAGACAGTAACTCCAATACCGTAGTCTTACTGCAAAAGCGGGCCATTCGGGACCTTTTCAAGGCAGGTTACTATGAACACACAAATCCATTGTTTATAAAGTCTCATATTATGAAATGTAAAGATTTGGTTTATTATAAAACTATGCAAATAATGTACAGAGCTAAGGCAAAGTTACTCCCAGACGGGGTGCAAAGGTTTTTTTCAATACATGAAAGAAAATATGATTTGAGAAATATTTGTAAATTTACTGTTCAAAAAGCTAAGAAATGGATTAAAAGGAGGTGTATTTCTATTATTGGGGTTAACTTGTGGAACAATGCTGATATACAGTTAAGAATGAGTAATTTGCTTTTGGTTTTTAAGAAAATGGTTTGTAAAGCTATTTTTGAAAACTACAAAAGGTGAATAATACAGTTTTTTGCTATTTTCTTTTAGAATACTGTTTGAGTCTTAATTTTGTTAAGAATATAGGACAGGCATATATAAGCATTATGCTTCAGTCTGTACCTTTTCAGTCACTGCTAAATCAAATATTGTAAAAAGATTGTGTACATAGACGCCTGGCCATAAGAGCATTCGGAGCATCTGCTCTCCCACTATTGAACTTGGGGGAGCAAAGGTATGCTCTTGCTCCACCACTTTTTGATCATATGAAAAATATGATATATCCCCCCCCAATATATAAATCTAACCATAACTACGTAATTTCAATCAAATTAATAATACGCAATGACACTTAATAGCGAGTTTTTAAGTTTCCAAAGATTCTGTCCCCCCCTGCCCTCCACATTTGAATGGTTTGATCCACTGCATACCACGGTCCCTCCCCCAGCAGTCAGTAGCGCGCATGTTGCTGCAGCCAGTACAGGCTGTGAGTGCGTGTGTGTGTCACAGGCGACAGAGTCTCTTATCGGTGGCAGGATTTTCCAGTAAGTTATGTTAGACATGTCTTTACTATTGAGTGGTAGAACTTCTACCACGCAATACAATAAAAGTGTTTCACGTCCCGAAATGCCATCTGGTCATACCGTAAATCCTCTAATAATAATAATAATAAATAATAACAACGTTTCCCCCTGGTTGGCGTTAGCTTTAGTGCTAGCCGCTAGCTAACGATGTCATAATATTATCTAGATATGTGGTGTCAGCTGGATGACATGACTTCGTTTGCAAAATACGTTCGCTATCTATATGGCAGACGAGCAGGGCCGGATTAACAACGGCCGCGGCCCGTGGGCCTCTAGTGACGAGGGGCCTAAAAAAAATACGTTTTTTTTTTTTTTTTTACTTTTTTTTTGGAGATCGATGTCATGACTGTGCATTGCAGACTCAGGGAGGAGGCAGAGAAGGAGAGAAAGAGACACAAGAGTTACAGGTAATGGAAATATATCTTTTTTCTCTTTCTTATTAAAAACTTGGCCTATTTGAAAGGAGATTGATTTAATAAAAATAAATGAGCGAAAAATCAATATACAGTATATATACAGTATATATATATATTAATATATTATTATTATAGTAATTGGCTATCATACTGCAATATAAACTGAGTTTTATAGTGAAAAGAGCAGCTTTTTATTGGTCAATATTGAAGGCTCTATATTGCAGGAAATTGCACGTACAGGTTAATTAAATTCAAAAAAAATCTGCCGTGGAGGGGGTCGTGCCTAACCCCCTCCAAACCACCCCTTGCCTGTCCCAAAAAAATTCATAATAATAATAATTACAATTAAAAAAATTATTAAAAAAAATAATAATAATTGCACCCCGACTTTCAACTATAACTAGGCGGCCATGATTGTGTATATTGTATTGTGTGGGATGCTGACTGAATAAACTACTACTAGCCCTGCAGTACCTGTATGTTCCAGCGGGTGTGCTCAGTGTCTAGTTGTGATATGAGCTGTTCAGCGGCAGCAATGGTCTCTTGGGCCTTAGACACCTCCGCCTCCAACTTAGCTGCCTCGGTCGTACGACACTGGAACCTACAGACAGAGAAAGAGAGAGAGAGAATGGAATCAGCTGCCTCCTGGCTGGGTGTTGTGTAAAACCCTTACAAAAGATTATCATGGTAGTTGGATGGTATTTTCAGTCTTACCATGGTTCATGGTACCATGTAATTAATTAATATAAAGGTATAATGTAATTGAATCCATGATACCGATGGTATTTCCATAAATTATTTTGGTCATTACCATGAAAAACAATGAATGAATGGGTAAAATGTGAGGAACAAATTGTAAATCGCTTTGGATAAAAGCGCCATTTACCATTTATACATTTGTATATATTATTATATAGTTCAATGATTATATAGTTATAATGTAAAACCTATTATATAGTTAAATAATGATAGTTATATAGAACCCATTATATAGAACCAATTACATAGTTATATAATTATATAGTTAAATAGGACTGATTACATAATTATATAGGACCGATTATATAGTTACATAATTATATAGTTATATAGACCCTGTTGCTCCCACTGTAGATAGATAGAAATAGATATTTACTTGTCTTTCAGAGAAGAGACTCTCTCTCCCACTGAGTTTAGCTGCTCCTCCAGTTTATTCTTCCTGTTCTCCGTTTTCCTCAGGTTCCTACACACACACGCGCACACACACACACACACACACACACACACACACACACACACACACACACACACACACACACACACACACACACACACACACACACACACACACACACACACACACACACACACACACACACACACACACACACACACACACACACACACACACACACACACACACACACACACACACACACACACACACAAAGAAAAAAAATAAAAGAAAAAATTAGAGTCTGCCGTCTACTCGTATTTCTCTGATCAATAAACATGCTCCTCTCAAGAGATAAAAAGACACACACACACACACACACACACACACACACACACACACACACACACAATTATAAACATTTTATCATTCCATTTGGGCTGTGTCTGAAGGAGTCGACGGAAGGCTTCTTGTCCTCTGTGCAAAAGCATGCAATTGGTCCACTGATGGATACATCTTGATATTTGTCTAGTCTAGTGTGTTCATTAGATGGGTGAAATCCTCTTTCAGTGCTTCTGTGCCTGTTTTCTTAGGCAGTTAGCGTGCCATTAGCGTTAGGCACGCTTCTAGGCCTCTTTTCTTTTGGAAAGAATGATAAAAAAATGTAAATTAAAAAAAGAATAATAAATAAAATAATTATAATAATCTTAATTTTTTTTGCATTCGACTAAGAGGTTGGCAGTCGACTACGGCTCCTTTCGATCAATTAGTTGACTATTCGACTAATAGGGGTCAGCCCTAGTGTACATACGGTCATGAAAAGGAATATTTTTTTTTTTTAAATGAACAAGCTTTCATGAATGATATTATGCATAGCAACATCCTCTTCACAACAGAGAGGCGATCGCTCTTTCAAGGCTGTGGCCCCCAAACTGTGGAACCAGCTACCCCTGGAGATCCGATCTGTCCCCTCGCTGGAGACATTTAAGGCCCGTCAAAAAACCCACTTTTATTCGCTAGCCTTCAATAAACCCTGATTCTCCCACACCCTAACTCACACACTCCCATGCAATTTTATCCTGCCCCCTCCCCCTTGTATCTCTTCTTGTGCTCCCCTATCCGTTTGTTGGCCTACTGTTGTCCTATTCTCTGAATGTACTGTCTTGTCCTGTTGTGCCTTTTTCTATTTTTGTATTTGTGTATTTTATATTATGACATTGATCTTATGCTTTGATTGTACAGCACTTTGGTTGGCTCTTGAGTTTTTAAACGTGCTTTATAAATAAATTACTTACTTGAGTAGACTAGAGTCTGCTGTTGTTCACGTGACCCTTGACCTCTTCACAAATACTCGTATTTCTCTGATCAATAAACATGCTCCTCTCAAGAGATAGAAAGATAGAATAGCACCCTGCTTCTCACATGAATGGTCAACTCTGCTTAATGACAGGAATAAGGCCTGGTCACGTGCTAGACACTCAGGTGATCCACAACACTGGCTTGCCTTTAAACAGCTCAGAAACAGATGTACCACAACGATGATAAAGTAAAAATCTGAGTAGGCCTACTACTTAGATTTTATTAAAAGTTCCTACACAAACCCAGCTCAGTTTTGTAAAAGAAAAACAAGACCTCTAATTCACTACCCGCTCATATTAGTGTTGACGATTGTGTTATTTCCAGCCTAAACTAAATTTGTCTTGCATTTAATAAACACTTTGCAGTTGCTGGGAACCTGTTTGATAGAGAATATATCGGACTTCTTCATGTTGATCTTAATTGTCTGTTGATATAGACACTGATTGTGTGATTGGTTCCAATATTATCTATCAGGGAGACATCAGTGTGTAAAGTTGGGTTATGCCCAATCAACATTTGTATCAATAACTAAAGGTGTGCCACAGGGTTCAATTCTAGGTCCTGTCCTCTTCACTATTTATATTAATGATATTGTGTCTTTGCTGAATGGTTGTCAAGCCCATCTGTATGCAGATGATACTGTTGTGTATTGTATTGCTGACTCTGTATACAATTAGCCATTGATAACTTACAATTTACCTTTATTACCCTCCAGGAAGCTCTTATTAAACTTAAATTGGTTCTTAATGCTAGTAAAACTAAATGTATGCTGATTTCTAGAGCCAGAAACATTACATTTGATGGTTTTCACATATCTACCGTACGTGGTTCTAGCATTGAGAGTCACTGAATATAAATATCTTGGTGTGTGGCTCGATGAGACATTTTATTTCCATGTGGACAACCTTGCCTCCAAGTTGCAACAGAAAATTGGCTTCCTATACAGAAACAGAACCAGCTTTCCTTTGATTAGTAGGAAGAGAGTTGTCGAAGTAGTTTTCTTATCAGTCCTGGACTATGGTGATGTAATTTATAGGCATGCTGCGGCCTCAACCCTTAAATCACTGGACTCTGTCTATCACTCTGCCCTCAGATTAATCACTAATGATGGACTCATCACTGTGTCCTTTATGAGAAGGTTGGTTGGTCCTCGCTGACGGAGATCCTCGCTGACGGAGAGGGGCAACAAACACTGGTATTTGTTAATTTTTAAGGCCCTTATTGGTAAGCTACCTCCTTATACTACATCATTATTGGAATGGAATTTTGGTACCTAATGGAACCCGTTCTAGTGACTGGCTGGTCGAGTTCGCTCGGAACAGGGTAAATCTGCATTTTGCTATGATGCCCCTAGCTCATGGGATGAACTCCAACAGATTATCCTCTCTATTGCAGATTTTAAAATGTTTTTTTTTTGGCTTAACTCTGTATGTTTTGCTTAACTCTGTTAAGAAAATGTACACTCGACGTGACTGTAAATGAGGGAAACCTCAGTTGCCTTTAGAGTTTAAATAAAGGCTTGATAGTGTGTGTGTGTGTGTGCGTGCGTGCGTGCGTGCGTGTGTGTGTGTGTGTATTAGTGTGTGCGTGTGTGGTTATTACTGTGTGTGTGTGTGTGCATGTGTGTGCGTATTACTGTGTGTGTGTGTGTGTGTGTGTGTGTGTGTGTGTGTGTTTGTGTGTGTGTGTATTACTGTGTGTGTGGTTATTACTGTGTGTGTGTGTGTGTGTGTGTGTGTGTGTGTGTGTGTGTGTGTGTGTGTGTGTGTGTGTGTGTGTGTGTGTGTGTGTGTGTGTGTGTGTGTGTGTGTGTGTGCGCGTGTGCATGTGCGTGTGAGTGTGAGAGAGAGAGAGAGAGAGAGAGAGTGTGTTTTACTCCAACAGGGATGACTGTTCTCTTTCTAGAGGTTGGATCTTCTCCAGGACCACAGAGTACTGGACGTTGGCTCTGACCCAGGCTGCTAATGGAGCCGCTGCTGCACTGGCTCGCTTTGCATTCTGGTCAACATCATAAACATAATCAACAACAAAAACATCCACATTATCATCAACAACATGAACAGCAGCTAGAGGAACCTAGAGAAACTAGTGGGACCATGGAATTGGAGGACAAGGGAACCAGAGGGACAGGGAACTAGGAGACATGGGAACTATGGAACTAGTGGGACCATGGAATTGGAGGACAAGGGAACTATGGAACTAGAGGATCAGGGAACTAGAGACCCAGGGAACTAGGGGACAGAGGAACAATGGAACTAGAGGGTCAGGGAACTAGAGACCCAGGGAACTAGGGGACAGAGGAACAATGGAACTAGAGGGTCAGGGAACTAGAGACCCAGGGAACTAGGGGACAGAGGAACAATGGAACTAGAGGGACAGGGAACTAGAGACCCAGGGAACTAGGGGACAGAGGAACAATGGAACTAGAGGGACAGGGAACTAGAGACCCAGGGAACTAGGGGACAGAGGAACAATGGAACTAGAGGGTCAGGGAACTAGGGGACAGAGGAACTATGGAACTAGAGGATGGCGGAACTAGAGGGACAGGAACTAGGGGACAGGGGAACTATGGAACTAGAGGATCAGGGAACTAGAGACCCAGGGAACTAGGGGACAGAGGAACAATGGAACTAGAGGGACAGGGAACTAGGAGACAGAAGAACTATGGAACTAGAGGATGGCGGAACTAGAGGGACAGGAACTAGGGGACAGGGGAACTATGGAACTAGAGAGTCAGGGAACTGGGAGACAATGGAACTATGGAAGTAGAGGATCAGGGAACTAGAGGTCCAGGGAGGTAGAGAGCAGGGAGGTAGAGGTCCAGGGAACTAGAGGTCCAGGGAGGTAGAGGGCCAGGGAGGTAGAGGTCCAGAGATGTAGAGGGCCAGGGAACTAGAGGGCCAGGGAACTAGAGGGCCAGGGAGGTAGAGGTCCAGAGATGTAGAGGGCCAGGGAACTAGAGGGCCAGGGAACTAGAGGGCCAGGGAGGTAGAGGTCCAGAGATGTAGAGGGCCAGGGAACTAGAGGGCCAGGGAACTAGAGGGCCAGGGAGGTAGAGGGTCAGGGGGGTAGAGATGGAGGGTCAGGGGGGTAGAGATAGAGGGTCAGGGGGGTAGAGATAGAGGGTCAGGGGAGGTAGAGATGGAGGGTCAGGGGGGTAGAGATAGAGGGTCAGGGGAGGTAGAGATGGAGGGTCAGGGGGGTAGAGATAGAGGGTCAGGGGAGGTAGAGATGGAGGGTCAGGGGGGTAGAGATGGAGGGTCAGGGGGGTAGAGATGGAGGGTCAGGGGAGGTAGAGATGGAGGGTCAGGGGGGTAGAGATAGAGGGTCAGGGGAGGTAGAGATGGAGGGTCAGGGGGGTAGAGATGGAGGGTCAGGGGGGTAGAGATGGAGGGTCAGGGGGGTAGAGATAGAGGGTCAGGGGGGTAGAGATGGAGGGTCAGGGGGGTAGAGATGGAGGGTCAGGGGGGTAGAGATGGAGGGTCAGGGGGGTAGAGATGGAGGGTCAGGGGGGTAGAGATGGAGGGTCAGGGGGGTAGAGATGGAGGGTCAGGGGGGTAGAGATGGAGGGTCAGGGGGGTAGAGATGGAGGGTCAGGGAGGTAGAGGGTCAGGGAGGTAGAGGGTCAGGGAGGTAGAGGGTCAGGGAGGTAGAGGGTCAGGGAGGTAGAGGGTCAGGGGGGTAGAGGGTCAGGGGGGTAGAGGGTCAGGGAGGTAGAGGGTCAGGGGGGTAGAGGGTCAGGGAGGTAGAGGGTCAGGGGGGTAGAGGGTCAGGGGGGTAGAGGGTCAGGGAGGTAGAGGGTCAGGGAGGTAGAGGGTCAGGGGGGTAGAGGGTCAGGGAGGTAGAGGGTCAGGGAGGTAGAGGGTCAGGGGGGTAGAGGGTCAGGGAGGTAGAGGGTCAGGGAGGTAGAGGGTCAGGGAGGTAGAGGGTCAGGGAAGTAGAGATGGAGGGTCAGGGAGGTAGAGGGTCAGGGAGGTAGAGGGTCAGGGAGGTAGAGATGGAGGGTCAGGGGGGTAGAGGGTCAGGGAGGTAGAGAGTCAGGGGGGTAGAGGGTCAGGGAGGTAGAGGGTCAGGGAGGTAGAGGGTCAGGGAGGTAGAGGGTCAGGGGGGTAGAGGGTCAGGGAGGTAGAGGGTCAGGGAGGTAGAGGGTCAGGGAGGTAGAGGGTCAGGAGGTAGAGAGCAGGGAGGTAGAGGGTCAGGGGGGTAGAGGGTCAGGGGGGTAGAGGGTCAGGGAGGTAGAGGGTCAGGAGGTAGAGGGTCAGGAGGTAGAGAGCAGGGAGGTAGAGGGTCAGGGAGGTAGAGGGTCAGGGGGGTAGAGGGTCAGGGAGGTAGAGGGTCAGGGGGGTAGAGGGTCAGGGGGGTAGAGGGTCAGGAGGTAGAGAGCAGGGAGGTAGAGGGTCAGGGAGGTAGAGGGTCAGGGGGGTAGAGGGTCAGAGAGGTAGAGGGTCAGGGAGGTAGAGGGTCAGGGGGGTAGAGGGTCAGGGAGGTAGAGGGTCAGGGGGGTAGAGATGGAGGGTCAGGGAGGTAGAGGGTCAGGGAGGTAGAGGGTCAGGGGGGTAGAGGGTCAGGGGGGTAGAGATGGAGGGTCAGGAGGTAGAGGGTCAGGGAGGTAGAGGGTCAGGGAGGTAGAGGGTCAGGGGGGTAGAGGGTCAGGGAGGTAGAGGGTCAGGGGGGTAGAGGGTCAGGGAGGTAGAGGGTCAGGGAGGTAGAGGGTCAGGGGGGTAGAGGGTCAGGGAGGTAGAGGGTCAGGGAGGTAGAGGGTCAGGGAGGTAGAGGGTCAGGGAGGTAGAGGGTCAGGGGGGTAGAGGGTCAGGGAGGTAGAGGGTCAGGGGGGTAGAGATGGAGGGTCAGGGAGGTAGAGGGTCAGGGAGGTAGAGGGTCAGGGGGGTAGAGGGTCAGGGGTCAGGGAGGTAGAGGGTCAGGGAGGTAGAGGGTCAGGGAGGTAGAGGGTCAGGGAGGTAGAGGGTCAGGGAGGTAGAGGGTCAGGGAGGTAGAGGGTCAGGGGGGTAGAGGGTCAGGGAGGTAGAGATGGAGGGTCAGGGAGGTAGAGGGTCAGGGGGGTAGAGATGGAGGGTCAGGGAGGTAGAGGGTCAGGGAGGTAGAGGGTCAGGGGGGTAGAGGGTCAGAGAGGTAGAGGGTCAGGGGGGTAGAGGGTCAGGGGGGTAGAGGGTCAGGGAGGTAGAGGGTCAGGGAGGTAGAGGGTCAGGGAGGTAGAGGGTCAGGGGGGTAGAGGGTCAGGGGGTAGAGGGTCAGGGAGGTAGAGGAGGGTCAGGGAGGTAGAGGGTCAGGGAGGTAGAGGGTCAGGGAGGTAGAGGGTCAGGGGGGTAGAGATGGAGGGTCAGGGAGGTAGAGGGTCAGGGAGGTAGAGGGTCAGGGGGGTAGAGGGTCAGGGAGGTAGAGGGTCAGGGAGGTAGAGGGTCAGGGAGGTAGAGGGTCAGGGAGGTAGAGGGTCAGGGAGGTAGAGGGTCAGGGAGGTAGAGGGTCAGGGAGGTAGAGATGGAGGGTCAGGGAGGTAGAGGGTCAGGGAGCTGACCTTGGGCTCGAAGGAGGCCTTGTTGCGATGCAGTAGCTCCTCCACACTCTGACGGATCTCTGGACTGACCAACCTGGCCTCAAATGTCACAATATCCTCTCTCACCCCTCGCTTTGCCAGGAAACTGAGAGAGAGAGAGAGACACACATTAGATAATATCTGATTCTAATCAGGAAAATAGAAAGAGTGAGACAGAGAGGGAGAGAAAGAGGGAGAGAGAGAGAGAGAGAGAGAGAGAGAGAGAGAGAGATACAGACACAAATCAGCTAGTGGATTAAACAGATCTCACATCACCCCCACCTCTCACCTCATCTTCCTACCCTCACCCTCCTCTTTCTACCCCATCACATCCTCCTCCTCCTACCCCCACCTCATCCTACCAGGAGAAGACTCTGACCTCTGACGCTGCCAGAAGAGTGACCCTGTAGGGCGGCTGGGTAGCGTAGAGTTCTAAGCACTCGCCTATACCACCGCAGAGACTCTGGGTTCGAATCCAGCTGTCAGCGGTACCTCCGGCTTGGTCAGTCGTCCCTACTAACACAATTGGCAGTGTTAGAGGGTGGAAAGCCGATGGGGTATGAGTCCTGGTAATTGCAAACAGTGACTCCTACTGGTCGGTCGGGGTGCCTGTTCAGCAGGGAGGGGATCTGGGGAAATAGCACACACCTCCGCACAAGTTACGTTCTCCCAGTGGAACTCCTCGCTGTCAGGTGGAAAGAAGTGGCTGGCGACTCTGCATGTAATAGTCTACACACCCTCTCCAGACCGACAGTAGGGCAATGGGCGCAATGGCCAGGAAGCGTCTATTTTTTTACCAACGGATTTCCAGTTCCACGTTCGCGTTCTGCTATCTGATTGGCCACTGATGTTTCTGGTGCGATCTGATTGGCCACTGACGTTTCTGGTCATGTGACAGGTGCGCCCAATCGCGTGACGCCTGTGTCTTTGCCCATTTCCGCCTCGACCAGCAGCAAACTACCTAACGCCTAGTTTATCACTGGTTAAGCTTAGGCGACTCTTTCGAAGTTGGTTACGGTTAGAGTTTGGAATCAGGGCTGGTGTTCTATCGCCCTGCTCAAAGGCCATGTTTAGACGGAAACGTTAGCAGGTGAATACGGAAATATTTTTTTCGGATGTGCCTTTTGTTTATACGGCAACGTTTTTTTTTTTTTTTGCTGGGAGAATCCGCAAAAAGTGAGACCACCTTCCTGGGTGGAAATCCTAGAAACGATACACCTTCGCGCTATCATCTGAACAGTCAAACCGCATAAAACTATGACGAAAGGGTTGTCAAGGCTCTCGTCGCGTACTGCATGCGCCAGTAGCCTAGAAGTGTAAACAAAGCGAACAAGCATGTCTGATTATATCCACGGAGATCACCTGAAGGCTACATTGGCAGTACTTTTAAATACACAAGAATCAGTCCAGCGGCTATCGCAACTATTAGTGACTGGAGCCACTGTCTGTGTGACTCTGCTTTGGTCCAATCACATTCCCCCACCCACAGTCTGCGAATCAGAGGCAGAGTAGGGCGGGTCTTCACAGCATGCCTGGTTGTCTCAACGACCTGAGGCAGTGTAGCGTATGGGTTGCGTGAATATTTTCCCTAACAGAGTTGCACTTCCGCGTTCGGTTTGCGCGATCTGATTGGCCACTGACGTTTCTGGTCATGTGACATCTGCGCCAATCGTGTGACAGCGGGGCTCCGTCGTCTCGAGTCGACACAGCCTCGTCTGCACGCAGAATTCCATCCCAAAACACTAGTCTAAACGCAACATTAAAAGTGAGACCGCAAGACGACTTTTGCGGTTTCTGTTCAGACTCTCTCCGTCTAAACATGGCCTAAGACAAACTCTAACCTTAACCAACTTCGAAAGAGTGCCTAAGCTTAACCGGTGAAAGAAACAGGCGTCACACGATTGGCCGCACATGTCACACGACCAGAAACGTCAGTGGCCAATCAGATTGCAGAATGCGCACGCGGAACTGGAAATCTGTTGGTAAAAGTATTGACGCGGCCAGGAAGGGAATTGGAATAGTGACTAAATTGGGGGATGGGAGACACAAAAAAAAGACTGACCCTATTAGGAGAAGACTTGGACCTCTGACCCAACCAGGAGAAGACCTTGACCTCTGACCCTACCAGGAGAAGACTCTGACCCTAACAGGAGAATACTTTGACCTCTGACCTTACCAGGAGACGAAGGTCCTCCTCTTTGCTCACCTCTTCATGCTGACCCAGGAAGTATCAAATATTCCCATGAGCCTCAGCACCCCCTCCAGTATGTCTCTGATGACCTCAGGGGGCATGCGCAGTGAGCGGATCTCAGACAGCGCCTCCGGCTTAATGTTCCCCACTGCACGCTTCGTCTCTTCCACTATGGGCTAAAGAGAGAGGGGGCAGAGAGAGAGGAGAGAGAGAGAGAGAGAGAGAGAGAGAGAGAGAGAGAGACAAAAAGAGGGGGACAGAGACAGAGGTAGATAGAGGAACAGAAAGAGAGAGGGAGAGAGACAGAGAGAGAGGGACAGAGAGACAGAGAGAGACAAAGAGAGGGGGGGCAGAGAGACAAAGAGAGGGGGGACAGAGAGAGAGGGGGGAGAGAGAGAGAAACAGAGAGACACAGAGTGAGAGAGGGGGGGGGAGATGGGGACACAGCGACAGCGAGTGGAAGGGGGAGGGTAACTTAAGTATTTTCTTCTTGCTTTTGTGTGTCGAGTGTTAGGGTCCATAATGTTTGTTTGCTGCTTTGTTCTTTTATATGTTAACTGTTTTTTTTTATCTTGTATTTTATATTATGACGTGTGCTGCTGCTTTCTTGACATTGTCACCTTGTGAAAGAGACCCTTGATCTCAATGGGCTAAATGCCTGGTTAAATAAAAAAAAGTATACAAAAAAAGAATAAAGGTGAATATACAGTTCTCACCTGGACTTCTTTCAGAATAAAGGTGAATATACAGTTCTCACCTGGACTTCTTTCAGAATAACGGTGAATATACAGTTCTCACCTGGACTTCTTTCAGAATAAAGGTGAATATACAGTTCTCACCTGGACTTCTTTCAACTCCTCGTCTATCTTGGACTTCCTCTCCTCTATCTTAGAAACCTCCTCAGCCATCTTCCCTTTAATCTTCTCCATCTCAGTCTTCTGCTCACTGGCGTTCTGAAGCACAAAGTCATGTCCAGCAGATAGATAATCGATTCAGTTGAACTTTCAGAAGATTGTTAGATGTTTATCTACACAACATAGATTCAGTTGGACCTTCACTAAAAACAGACTCTACCACAAACAAGTCAAATAGTGTCACAGATGCAAAGTGTTGCAGGCTTTGAGGAGAGAGCTGCAATCTGTCTTGTACTGACCATAGGCTTGTTCTAGGTGTGTAGGATAGTTCTAGGTGTATATAGGCTTTCATAGTGTGGTGTTTAGATGGTTAGCTCTGGGTGTATATGCTGTTATAGTGTGGTGTTGAGATGGTTCAAGTCAAGAGTTTTATTTGTCACGGCATACAAGTATACAATGAAATGCGGGTGGTCTTGCCCGCAACGATGTGCATAATACAATAGTAATAACATATAATAGAATCCAATAGAACGGCATTGTGCAATAAAACAAGTGTTAGTTCTAGGTGTATAGGCTTTCATAGTGTGGTGTTTAGATGGTTAGCTCTGGGTGTATATGCTGTTATAGTGTGGTGTTTAGATAGTTAGTTCTAGGTGTATCTCTCAGTGTGGTGTTGCGATGGTTAGCTCTGTGTGTATAGGCTTTCATAGGGTGGTGCTTCGATGGTTAGTTTTAGTTGTACAGTATAGGCTGTTATACAGTAGTGTGGTGTTTAGGTGGTTAGTTCATGGTGTATATGCTGTTATAGTGTGGTGTTTAGATTGTTAGTTATAGGTGTATCTCATAGTGTGGTGTTTAAATGGTTAGTTCTGGGTGTGTAGGCTTTCATAGTGTGGTGTTTAGGTGGTTAGTTCTGGGTGTATATAGGCTCTCATAGTGTGGTGTTTAAATGGTTAGTTCTGGGTGTATATAGGCTCTCATAGTGTGGTGTTTAGATGGTTAGTTCTGGGTGTATATAGGCTCTCATAGTGTGGTGTTTAGGTGGTTAGTTCTGGGTGTATATAGGCTCTCATAGTGTGGTGTTTAGGTGGTTAGTTCTGGGTGTATATAGGCTCTCATAGTGTGGTGTTTAGGTGGTTAGTTCTGGGTGTATATAGGCTCTCATAGTGTGGTGTTTAGGTGGTTAGTTCTGGGTGTATACTACAGGCTCTCATAGTGTGGTGTTTAAATGGTTAGTTCTGGGTGTATATAGGCTCTCATAGTGTGGTGTTTAGGTGGTTAGTTCTGGGTGTATATAGGCTCTCATAGTGTGGTGTTTAGGTGGTTAGTTCTGGGTGTATATAGGCTCTCATAGTGTGGTGTTTAGGTGGTTAGTTCTGGGTGTGTAGGCTCTCATAGTGTGGTGTTTAGGTGGTTAGTTCTGGGTGTATACAATAGGCTCTCATAGTGTGGTGTTTAGGTGGTTAGTTCTGGGTGTATATAGGCTCTCATAGTGTGGTGTTTAGATGGTTAGTTCTGGGTGTATATAGGCTCTCATAGTGTGGTGTTTAGATGGTTAGTTCTGGGTGTATATAGGCTCTCATAGTGTGGTGTTTAGATGGTTAGTTCTGGGTGTATATAGGCTCTCATAGTGTGGTGTTTAGATGGTTAGTTCTGGGTGTATATAGGCTCTCATAGTGTGGTGTTTAGGTGGTTAGTTCTGGGTGTATACTACAGGCTCTCATAGTGTGGTGTTTAGGTGGTTAGTTCTGGATGTATATAGGCTCTCATAGTGTGGTGTTTAGGTGGTTAGTTCTGGGTGTATATAGGCTCTCATAGTGTGGTGTTTAGGTGGTTAGTTCTGGGTGTATATAGGCTCTCATAGTGTGGTGTTTAGGTGGTTAGTTCCGGGTGTATATAGGCTCTCATAGTGTGGTGTTTAGGTGGTTAGTTCTGGGTGTATATAGGCTCTCATAGTGTGGTGTTTAGGTGGTTAGTTCTGGGTGTATATAGGCTCTCATAGTGTGGTGTTTAGGTGGTTAGTTCTGGGTGTATATAGGCTCTCATAGTGTGGTGTTTAGGTGGTTAGTTCTGGGTGTATATAGGCTCTCATAGTGTGGTGTTTAGGTGGTTAGTTCTGGGTGTATATAGGCTCTCATAGTGTGGTGTTTAGATGGTTAGTTCTGATTTACCAGCACAACACAATGCATGTGATGAAACAGTAACACTGCACATCAACTATTTGACTGAATGGAAAAACACTAGAGAGGCCTGCTCTCAGATCGCCACATACTGTAGGAAATAGCAAACTGAAATACTTACCTAACCTTTGAACACGGCTCAGAATGTCAGTAACATGTAATGGTTAGTGCCCTGTGTCAGTGTGGTATGCAAGTCTTGCAAATGGTGATTGTTGTTATCTAGATCAGTGTTTCTCAACTGGTGGGTCGCGACCCAAAAGTGGGTCGCCGGGCCATTTTGAGTGGGTCACGGATGTGTGTAAAAGAAATTATAATAAATAAAAAATTACAAAAAAAAGATTTAAATTGAAAGTGGCTTCTCAGCTCTGGTCCAGCTGAAGACAAAGCAGAGGAACAGATTGGACATTGAAAAATGACCTCAGAGTTGCTTTGTCTACCATCACCCCAGACTTTGAGACTCTTGTCAGGAGCAAACAACATCCCCAGTTATCACATTAGTTCCCTGGGATGTTAAGCTAAGAAGTCAGCTAAGAAGCATATATTATTTATTATTATTATTTTATTTCATTGGGTTTTTAGCCCTAGTTGCACTTTTGTTCCAACCCCAGTTATCCCATTAGTTCCCCCAAACTTAGGTCTGTTATGTTAAGCTAAGAAATCTGCTAAGAAGCATATTATTTATTATTTCATTGGGTTTTTAGCCCTAGTTGCACTTTTGTTGCACTTTTTTGTGTTTATTTCATGTTTTTAACAGTGCATGAAAGATTGTGATTTTTTTTTTAATAAATCATAGTGGTTCAAAAATGTGGGTCGCGACTTAAGGACTAAGGAAAATGTTGGGTCCCGAGGCTAGACCAGTTGAGAACCACTGGTCTAGATGTCAAGCAAATACTTGTGTGACACTACTACTGAATAAAAATCTAACCCTAAAAACTAACTCTTCACTAAAAACTAACTCTACCTACAAACTAGCCCTACCTGCATCATGGAGCCTATAAATGACCACTACCTACATGGAGATTTAACCCTACCTGCATGGAGACTGGACCCTACCTGCATGGAGACTGGACCCTACCTGCATGGAGACTGGACCCTACCTGCATGGAGACTGGACCCTACCTGCATGGAGACTGGACCCTACCTGCAAGGAGACTGGACCCTACCTGCATGGAGACTGGACCCTACCTGCATGGAGACTGGACCCTACCTGCATGGAGACTGGACCCTACCTGCATGGAGACTGGACCCTACCTGCAAGGAGACTGGACCCTACCTGCATGGAGACTGGACCCTACCTGCATGGAGACTGGACCCTACCTGCATGGAGACTGGACCCTACCTGCAAGGAGACTGGACCCTACCTGCAAGGAGACTGGACCCTACCTGCATGGAGACTGGACCCTACCTGCATGGAGACTGGACCCTACCTGCATGGAGACTGGACCCTACCTGCAAGGAGACTGGACCCTACCTGCATGGAGACTGGACCCTACCTGCATGGAGACTGGACCCTACCTGCAAGGAGACTGGACCCTACCTGCATGGAGACTGGACCCTACCTGCATGGAGACTGGACCCTACCTGCAAGGAGACTGGACCCTACCTGCATGGAGACTGGACCCTACCTGCAAGGAGACTGGACCCTACCTGCATGGAGACTGGACCCTACCTGCATGGAGACTGGACCCTACCTGCATGGAGACTGGACCCTACCTGCAAGGAGACTGGACCCTACCTGCATGGAGACAGTGATTTCCTGCAGCGCAGAGTCAGCTTCATGTTGTTTGGTCTTCAGCAGAGTGCTCTGCTCAGCCGCCCGGCTCTTCAGCTCATCAACCAATCCTTTGGCCTCATTCAGTTTGGCCACGCCCGCCTATCAGCACACATCACCGCAAGACTCAGCCCACTTTCATTTAAACCAACACATTCTGATCAGACTAGAAACTATTGGGTCTCATTCCCGAACGAAGTTACGACAAAATATATTTCGTCTTAGCCAGATTTCGGCCCATTTAAGACATATTAGGGCTGGGAGTGGGAGTCCCCAAACTTTCCTGAGATCTTATTTGATCGTGGGCTGAGAGCAGATTTAAGAGTGCTGAGGAGGAGCACACTTAAATCTGCTCTCAGCCCACGATCAAATCTCATGATTGATTGACTAATTTAAAATCTTATTATAACTTGACAGACTGTGTTCTCATAGTGATTCCTTCACGTCAACGCTACAGGCCTCCTTGGAATTAATTACTTAATCATAATTAAAATAAATATGACAATATTTGTACGATAAGAAATTACGCATTTGATGTCGGAAAAATAAATAATATGGATTCATCTGATCACAGGGCAGCTGGATTAACCATATCTGAACCAGCTATTTTGGACAAATAATTACTCAGATATTCAAACACAATTATGCAATTATTGTGAAATGATTGAAAATAATAATAATTTAATGCCTTCTGTGGAATTTGTATTTCTTATTTGTTACACATCTGTTTTAATGATTAATTATATACATTTGAAAGAATGCAGGTCAACATGCAATGTACTGTATCCCATTGATTGGTATACAATGGGACAGACCTTTGTTTGATTGATTGAAAATCTTATTAACAGATTGCAGAATGGGTACAGTACAGTACAGCTCAATTACATACAATTGTTAAGGGGATGCAGACCAGAGAAAGAATTTCGTCTGGTTTACATCAGGGTCCCCCATTTTCAATTCATCATAACATATATGACACACATGACACAGATAGACAGTACTGCTACATCTATACATTTATGACATACCAGATTTGCAAATACAGTACTGTTTGTGATACAAAAAGAGTCCAGAAAAGAGAGTACATTTGACGTAGAAACTGTTGGAGGAGGTTGGGTAGGAGGGGTGGGTGGGGGATAGACTTACACTGTACAAGCAAAACTGTACATTGGAATATTGACAAAACCATACTTGGTCATTTACTGTACATTGGAGGGGGTTGATATAGCTATAAACCTGCATTCCTTCGAATATATCATTAATCAATTAAACTTATATTGAAATACACTATATAGCCTATACACCAACACTGAAATGACAGTGGATAAATAAATAAGAACTAAAGCTAATCGGTGGAAATAGACTGCATTAATATTCCATAACAAGTCTTGTGTGCACCTACAAATGAACAGTAGCCTATAGGCTTAATTATGGAATAATAAGCCATACTGCGATCATTCATTACGCCCGCCGTAGGCTATATATATTATATGTCATTCATTCATTTATATACAGTACTGCGCACGCGCGCGCGTGTGTGTCTGTGTGTGCGCGCGCGCTGCGGCAGGTGTGTACCGCAAGCTGTATATGATGCCAATACATTAATCTAATCTAGTTTTGATGGGCGCAAGCGTGATTACGAAACCTAGCCGCATTTCTCGGAGACGCTCTCTGATTGGCACTGACTGACGCTAGGTTTCGTAATCACGCGGCTCGCAAAGCACTTCCGCCATTCCATTTCACACAGCTGCGTCACCAGTTGCCTTATAAGGAACTATGGCAGCGTTTTTTGTATGCAAATGAGCTGAACGGGAACGCGCTTTAGAGTTTAAGACAGAATGCCATTCTCCAAGCAGATATCAGATAATATAATTTGTGCGACCTTTTCAGCCACTTAAGACATATTACCAGCACGTTCAGAGTGTACTTGTCATAGATTATGTCTCAGTGGTTCCAAGATAAGTCTTCCAGGATATATCTTTGAAAAAATTTCGGGAATGAGACCCATTGATGTGATATTGATGTGTGTGTGTGTGTGTGTGTGTGTGTGTGTGTGTGTGTGTGTGTGTGTGTGTGTGTGTGTGTGTGTGTGTGTGTGTGTGTGTTAGTAGTATTGTTCTACCTGTAGGTGGTGCTGTCTGCTGGTGAGTTCTGTCTGCTTGCGGCTGAGAATAGCTGAATAAACCTTGAGGAAAGATAGGTAGTGACTGGGCGTGGCTCCATACTCCCGACATGACTCGTGGACCAATAGGAACAAACCACACAGATCAGACTGGCCTGAAGCTGAGAGTGAGAGAGAGAGAGATTGATTGATTGATTGATTGATTGATTGAAAACTTTATTAACAGATTGTAGAATGGGTACAATACAGTACGGCTCAATACATACAATTGTTAAGGGGATGCAGACCAGAGAAAGACTTTCGTCTTGTTTACATCAGGGTACCCCATTTTCAATTCATCGTAACAGTTATGATATATACGACATACAGATAAACAGTACTGTTACATCCAGACATTTATGACATACAAGATATACAAATGTACAGTACTGTTTAACACTTTGGATGCCACACCTGAGATTTCTCGGGTTTACCCCCCGACCGTTGAATGCCCATCACAAGATTTCTCGTTTTTTTTATTATTAGCGTTCTGAAATCATATTAGATATCCAGGCACCGCCGGCGCTCAGATGTGAAAAAAGCGCCCCCTATCGTCTCCCAGATGGTAAATCACCCTTTTGGATTGGACTCAATGAAAGTGAATGGGAGAACGGATTTCTGACTCCACATTTTACTTCTCACTGATGTAACCGGGGTCTACCAGAGTTCATTCTGGAACCTTGGTGCCACGGCGAATATGTGTTCTACTGTACACACGATGGATCAATACAATTATCGATTTTTTCGAATGGCGATCGGAAATTGGAATAAACCATTTGGATACCATCTGATGTCAGGTAAGGAATCTATGTTATCAGTCTTAGGATAATCAGACTCGTTTTCACGGAGATATAAGCGTTTCCACTATATGTGATATTGCTGTTTCACTGTAAAAGCCATCAGGAAATAAGAGCAGCGATTATCAGCGCGCGGCACGAGCGTGCGTGCGCACACATATACTATCGATCATCTAGCGTTTATTTGAAAACGATTCATAAATAGGCCGACAAATGACAACGTTCTGGAATATTCCAGTAAAAGACGATTATCATCATGGGGTTGTTTTTTCCGCGGAAACGAGTGATTTTCAAAATGCTATCAAACGGAAATGAAGCGATAAAAAAACAATCTGCCTGGACAATGTTGACTGGAAAATGAGTCTTTGATAAGCGACGGGCAGATTAGACACATAGCCATAATTTAAAACATAGATTAGGCGATATTAAGTTAACATTGGAGTGGGTTTGGGCATCAAGGGGGTAAAAAGGAAAACATGGCATGGCATCCAGTGTTAAGAGACAAGAGTTTCTAAAAGAGAGTATATACATTTGAGGGGGAAGAAACTGTACATTGGAGGGGGTTGGGTGGGGGGGGGGGGTTGGATATTTACAGGGGCCAGTTTTGAATTGCAGCCTCCCGTAGGTGCTCTTTGAGAGCGGTTTTGAAGGTGGGTAGGGATTAAACATTTTTTACGGCTGTGGGTAGGGCGTTCCACATTGATGTGGCATAATTGCGAAACGTGTTTAGTCCCTTGTTTGAGCCAAATCTGTGTTGAATATGATTTGTGGAACTCCCTCTGGTGTTGTGGTCGTGGTATTCACGGACCTTTGGGAAGTATTTCGACATGTACATGGGTACCTTAGTGGTGTAGTGTATCTTGTAGACCAGGCCCATTGCAAGTTGCTGTAGAGACATATTAGTATAGTAGGTAGTAGGGGTGTAAAGGTACACATATCCGTACCGAACCGTTTCAGTGTGTACCTTACCGAACGGCTGTGTACCGAACGAATACAACGGTATGTTAACCACTAACGACCGCCCAACCGGGGGCTGTTTTTTTCACAATCTAAAATAATTTTTTTTTTTTTTTTTTACAAGTCGATTATTAATTTCAATATAGAATATTCGGTGACAGCCCTACAAGTACAATTAGTTACTGCACACTACATCACCCCTGAGTGGAACATGGAAAGCCAAACTTTCCCCCACTGTACCGAAAACCTGTACCGAACCTTGACTTCAAAACCGAGGTACGTACCGAACCGTGGTAGGAAGATGAATTAGTGGAAGAGTGCATGATAGTAGAAGACCGTAAGAACGTTATTTTTTTTATCATTTTTTTTATCCACTTTTTCTCCTTCTTTTTCTGTTTTTCTCCCATCCCAATTTAGTCGTGGCAATTCACCCCTCCCCTGTCTTGATCGTTGCTCGCATGTGCCCCCCACTGGTCGGTCGTAGGGAGGGTTGAAGAATCTATCGCATGTCCCCTCCGATACATGCAGAGTCAGCCAGCCACTTCTTTTCACCTGCCAGCGCGGACTCTCATTGGCGAGGTGTGGGAGGCTCACACTGCCCCCACCATTTCCTGTCTTTGCTGTGCAGGCGCCCTGACCGACCTGTAGGAGTCGCTGTTTACAACGACCAGATTACCACCCATCGACTCCCCTCCCGCTGACTCTGCCCAATTGAGTCAGTATGACGGCCGGCCCAAGCCGGAGGCAACGCTGACAGCCGGATTCGATACCGGTGTCTCTTGCGTTGGTGACGAGCGCAATGTCCGCTGCGCCACTCAGCCGCTAGTTTTTTTTTTTTTATAATTTTTGTTCCTCTCATTTCAGATATTGATTGAAGAAGTGTGTTTTTAGTCAACGTCAAAAGATTGGTTGTGTTTTTCGGCTGTCCTAACTGTAGTGGGAAGTTCGTTCCACCATTGTGGAGCAAGGACAGAGAATAGGCGGCTTTTCTTTGATGACCCTCCCGGAGCTTGGATAGGAGTGGGTCTGATGCGGCCAGAAGATGTAGAGTGGAGGGGTCTTGAGGGTGTGTGACATGGGCTAACTTTGGCAGTGGGCCGCTGCATTCTGAATGAGTTGAAGTGGCTTTGTGGTGGTAGACCAGCAAGGAGTGCATTGCAGTAGTCGAGGCGAGATATGACTGTTGATTGCACGAGGAATTGAGTGTTTTCTTTTGTTCTTTTGCCTTCTGGCGTTGATCAGGAGGAATCTGCAGGTTCTGGTTGTTGCGGCGATGTGAGTGGCGAAGTTCAGCCGGTCATCAAGGACTCCACCTAGGACTAGGTTCTTGGCAGTCAGGGATGAAGCCACGGCTACATTCTCCACTGTGATGGAAAGGTAGTCAGCGGGGAGGATTTGGCCGGCAGGTGAAGCAGCTCTGTTTTGCTTAGGTTCAGTTTGAGGTGGTTGGTCGTCATCCAGGCGGAGATGTCAGACAGGCAGGCTGAGATCCGCTCAGAGGGAGGGAGGGAGGAAAGGAGAGGAAGAGTCGAGTATCAGCGGCATAGCAGTGATACGAGAAGGCATGCGATGTGATAATGTTACCCAGAGATTTTGTGTAGAGGGAGACGAGGAGGGGTCCAAGGACAGAGCCATGGGGGACGCCCGTCTGAAGTGAGCGGGGGGCTGACAGGGTCTCTCTCCATGATACTTGGTAGGAGCGGTCGTCGAGGTAGGATGACTGCCATGCCAGCGCAGAGCCTACCACTCCCATTCCTGCGAGGAGGATCTGATGGTTGACTGTGTCGAAGGCTGCCGACAGGTCCAGGAGAAGAATGTGACTGCTATGAGGACCGTCTCTGTGACTGCTATGAGGACTGTCTCCGTGACTTCAATGAGGACCGTCTCTGTGACTGCTATGAGGACCGTCTCTGTGACTGCTATGAGGACCGTCTCTGTGACTGCTATGAGGACCGTCTCTGTGACTGCTATGAGGACCGTCTCTGTGACTGCTATGAGGACCGTCTCTGTGACTGCTATGAGGACCGTCTCCGTGACTTCAATGAGGACCATCTCTGTGACTGCTACAGTATGAGGGCCATCTCTGTGGAGTGACCAGTCCTGAAGCCTGAATGACTAGGGTCTAGGAGGTAATTCTGTAATAAATAATCAGTGAGTTGGTTGGATACAACACGTTCAAGTGATTTAGAAAGGAAGGAAAGAAGAGAGATAGGGCGATAGTCATCTATGGCGGCAGGGTTCATGGTTGGTTGTTTTATGAGCGGTGTGACTCTGGCTTATTTTAGCGAAGTGGAAACTACCCTCGAGTTGAGGGAGGAGTTGATGGTTGTAGTTAGGAATGGGAGGATGTCTGGTGCTATGGTCTGGAGGAGTGGAGAGGGTATCGGGTCCAGCTGGCATTTAGTGGGACAGTTCGACATTGCCAGTGTCAACGCTTGGGCATCTGTAATGGGAGAGAAAGATGATAGATTAAAGGTTCTTGATTCAGCATTTCGAATGGATGGGGGTTGGGAGAAGCAGCTGCGGATGCTTTTGCCCTCAAAGAATATTGCAAAGTCTTCGGCAGAGAGAGAGGAGGGGGTGGAGGGGGAATGAGGAGGGAGGACATGGTGGCAGAGAGAGAGGAGGGGGTGGAGGGGGAATGAGGACATGGTGGCATGCAGTTCGCGGAGGTTCTAAGCTGAGGCTTCGATCTTATGGTGAAAGAAAGAAGCTTTGGCAGAAGTAATGTTTTTGGAGAAGGCCAACAAGAGGTTGTGATAGGTAGTGATGTCACCAGTGAGACGTGTCTTTTTCTACTTCCTCTCTGCCCCTCTCAGGACCCGTCTTTCTTCTCTCACTGCATCCGACAGCCATGGACTGGGTGGGGAACGACAAGCTTGTAAAAGGAGGTTGAGAGGGCTAAGAGGAGGGTGGAGGTTGCCGTATCTGGGGGGAGAGCAGAGAAAATCTCACTCAAAAGGTACTAGAGCGTATAGGATGTCAGAGTAGAGGGTGGAGGGGGATAGGGAGTGTAGGTTGCGTCTGAATGAGACAGTTTAGGTTGGGGTGGATGGTTTGGGGTTAAGCATAAGGGTTAGTGAGAAGGATACAAAGAAGTGGTCTGATAAATGAATGTAAGTTACCATGGTGTTAATTATGTTGGAGTCACGGGGGAGAATATGAGATCCAAGGAGCTGCCTGCTTTGTGAATGGGAGGCATGCCAGTGGGAGTCGGGTCAAAGGATTGTAGGAGAGAGACCACTGTGTCAGGCAGGTTGAAGTCAAGTCACCCATTAGGAGAAGGGGGGTGCCTTTTTCACATCAGGCAGCTGAAGACATTTAACATGGGGCCCCAGAGCCTATGGGCCTTCAGAGGCACAACTGAGAGCATCCTGACTGGATGTATGGAAATTACTCTGTCCCTGACTGCAAAACGCTACAGAGGGTCGTGCGAACAGCCCAGAACATCTGTGGTTGTGAACTTCCCTCCATCCAGGATATATACAACGGACGGTGCGTCAGCAAAGCCTGCAGGATACAAACAGTACCACAGCCTCAAGGCCCGGACCAGCAGACTCTGGGGCAGTTTCCCCCCCCAGGCAGTCAGACTCATGAACAAATAACACTAATAGTCGGCTACCTATGACTGATGAAAAAACAGTTCTATTTTATCGCTGTTTACTACGACCAGGACACTTACCTCTGGCCAATGGTCTCTAACTACACACTCTCAAGACCCCTACGATCTACAGTACATCTTCTGGACGCCCCACGAGTTGTACTCTTCCTGCTGACTTGTTGTACAGAACTTGGAAGTTGCTTTGGATAAAAGCGCCAGCCAAATGACTAAATGTAAATGTCTCTGCTACTAATTTGCACAGACTACTGATTTGCACACACTACACTTGTAAATTGATGCTATTTTTTTTTTTCATTGCTAGGGCTGACCCCTATTAGTCGAATAGTCGACTAATCGATCGAAAGGAGCCGTAGTCGACTGCCAACCTCTTAGTCAAATGCAAAGAAATATAAAAATATTATAATATATATATAAATATTTTTTTATCATTCTTTCCAAAAGAAAAGAGGCCTAGAAGCGTGGCTAACACTAATGGCACGCATACCAGAGGCTAACTGCCTAAGAAAACAGGCACAGAGGCACTGAAAGAAGATTTCACCCATCTAATGAACAAGTCGACTATCTGCTAATTTCGGCCAATCAAAGTCGACTATCCAAATCCTTAGTCGGGGACAGCCCTAGTCATTGCTATGCTGTTAACACTTTGAGTGCCGCGCTGTTTGGTTAATTTACCTTTAGAATGCTGGCCTTTCTAGTCGTTTCCTTGGTCGTTGCACTATGTTTGCGAAGCTGTGTTTGTGTTCTGTATTATAGCTGTAGAGACACGGTGTGGCCCATTTTGACAAACATTACTTGTAGTCCAGCATGGGAATAATAGTTTGTTTCCACACGCTGTAGTTTGTAGTTTATTACACGCTAAACATCGCGCATTTCCAAGATAATACAGTCTTTTTTCATAGATTGCGAGATAAAACACGTTATGTGCAATAAGCCCAAACCGTTCTGGCTGATCCCCTGAAACCCTGAATACTCCCATATCAAAAGGTATATGACTTGTATATATGTATTCATCACAAAATCATCAAGGGGGGGGGGTCGTTTTAACTCAAAACTATGATCGTGTTTGCCGAGCATGTTTTTCGTCCGTTGAAACACAGGACTGTGATCGTTAGAAAAACACGTTTTTCAGATTAGGTAAAATAGACATAGAATGTACCTTACCTTAGCCAGAAGGTATTCCAAAAGAATAATTCCAAGTGATCGCATCGCCATCGCGATTACCAGTGTATATGTCTATACACGTTTCGATGGTAAAATACACTTGTAGGAGCCATAATGTAAGTTTCAGTATTTTCAATGGTGTAGTATAATAAGTTGTACTGTCACTTTAGGTGGTGGGCGTGTTCACGGGGGTTTGGCGGTAATGGGAGTGTTCATATGGAATTTCATTCACCTTTTCACTTGGTTGACAGTTTTACGGAAAGAGGGGGTGAGATTGGAGCGCATAATTTATATTGACGGCAAATGCAAAAGCACAAACGCAAGATAGTAACAGTATCAGTATTAGTGTATGTAATTAAGTGTATTTCATCTGTTTCATAAAGCAAAGAATAAAGGCTTGAAAAGCATATTCTGGACGTGGAACGGAATTATTTACGACGCGCGTCAAAGTGTCTGTACTCCTCTGCTCAGCCTCTGGGCACGGCTTGTTTATGACCTACTGCCGCAACAACGCTCATGCAATGGAATCCCGAGGCGAGGACTGTGAATTTCTGTCCCGGGAGAAGGAGTGGCCACTCGCGCGGAGAAACTGAAAGTGAATCTGGCTATCAGCCCAGAGCCCCATGCAGTTCAGACACGGGACGATACTGCCACCTGGTGATGGTCGATCAGAATGCAGTTCCAAATTGTCGGGACGTGCCTAAATGATGCAGATCGCTCTGGGCAACTGTGTAGAGCAGGGGTCAAAGTAAAAAGATCAAACGATCCAAAAACGACTTATTACGTTTATGGCACTCAACGATCGGCACCCAGAAACGTAAAAAGACGTTTATGGGGGCGGCTGAGTGGCGCAGTGGGCAAGGCGCTCGCCACTAACGCAGAAGATGCTGGTATCGAGCCCAGCTCTCGGCGTTGAGTGCCTGGCCGGTCGTCATACTAACACAATTGGCAGTGTTAGAGGGTGGGAAAGCCGGTGGGTGGGGATTGGACATTGTGGACAGCGACTCCTACAGGTCGGTTGGTGCGCCTGTACAGCAGAATCAGGAAGTATCGGGGGCAGCGTGAGCCTCCCACGCGTTACTCCTCGCCACTGAGATATTGCGCTGTTCAGGTGAAAAGATGCGACAGCTGCCTCCTCGTGTACCGGAGGGGACACGTGATGCAAGGCTTGGTCCTCACTGCAGGCGACCAGTGGGAGGCATGGTCTAGCAATGTTCGAGACAGGGGAGGGGAGAATTGAAGGGAGAATTGGCGAGGCGAAATTGGGATGTGAGAAAAACAGAAAATAAGGAGAAAAAGTGGATCAAAAAACAAAAAAAAACGTTTATGGCACAGAATGTGTTAATTTTTAAATCCTATACTGTTTTTATTGCTGTGAGGCAAATTAAAAGAATTTCAATCCTCTATACTATAAAAGGAAGACATGACAATAAACTTGATTCTGATTCTGATCTGAATGCCTCATATGAGCACAATATCTATTCCAGGATCAGCTACAAACTCTCCAGGGAACACATTCCTCCTACCTGAGTTCCTCTTCTTGTGGCTCTTTTCTCCTCCACTCCTCTCCTTCTCCTCCTCCACCTTCTCCAGCAGCAGTTCAGGGATCTAGCCAGGCAGACAGAAGATAAGCAGAAGAGATAAGACAGATATGTTGGAACAGTTGGCCACGCCCCCTTCTCTAAACTCTCCATACTTTACTATAGAGACTGGCCCCGCCCCCTTCTCTAAACTCTCCATACTTTACCATAGAGACAGGCCCCACCCCCTTCTCTAACCTCTCCATACTTTACCATAGAGACAGGCCCCGCCCCCTTCTCTAAACTCTCCATACTTTACTATAGAGAGGCCACGCCCCCTTCTCTAAACTCTCCATACTTTACTATAGAGACTGGTCCCGCCCCCTTCTCTAACCTCTCCATACTTTACTATAGAGACTGGCCCCGCCCCCTTCTTTAAACTCTCCATACTTTACTATAGAGACTGGCCCCGCCCCCTTCTCTAAACTCTCCATACTTTACTATAGAGACTGGCCCCGCCCCTTCTTTAAACTCTCCATACTTTACTATAGAGACAGGCCCCGCCCCCTTCTCTAAACTCTCCATACTTTACTATAGAGACTGGCCACGCCCCCTTCTCTAAACTCTCCATACTTTACTATAGACTGGCCCCACCCCCTTCTCTAAACTCTCCATACTTTACTATAGATACAGGCCCCGCCCCCTTCTCTAAACTCTCCATACTTTACTATAGAGACTGGCCACGCCCCCTTCTCTAACCTCTCCATACTTTACTATAGAGACTGGCCCCGCCCCCTTCTTTAAACTCTCCATACTTTACTATAGAGACTGGCCCCGCCCCCTTCTTTAAACTCTCCATACTTTACTATAGAGACTGGCCCCGCCCCCTTCTCTAACCTCTCCATACTTTACTATAGAGACTGGCCCCGCCCCCTTCTTTAAACTCTCCATACTTTACTATAGAGACTGGCCCCGCCCCCTTCTCTAAACTCCCCATACTTTACTATAGAGAGGCCCCGCCCCCTTCTTTAAACTCTCCATACTTTACTATAGAGACTGGCCCCGCCCCCTTCTTTAAACTCTCCATACTTTACTATAGAGACTGGCCCCGCCCCCTTCTTTAAACTCTCCATACTTTACTATAGAGACTGGCCCCGCCCCCTTCTTTAAACTCTCCATACTTTACTATAGAGACTGGCCCCACCCCCTTCTCTAACCTCTCCATACTTTACTATAGAGACTGGCCCCGCCCCCTTCTCTAAACTCCCAATACTTTACTATAGAGACTGGCCCCGCCCCCTTCTTTAAACTCCCCATACTTTACTATAGAGACTGGCCACGCCCCCTTCTCTAACCTCTCCATACTTTACTATAGAAACTGGCCCCGCCCCCTTCTTTAAACTCTCCATACTTTACTATAGAGACTGGCCACGCCCCCTTCTTTAAACTCCCCATACTTTACTATAGAGACTGGCCCCGCCCCCTTCTCTAACCTCTCCATACTTTACTATAGACTGGCCCCGCCCCCTTCTTTAAACTCTCCATACTTTACTATAGAGACTGGCCCCGGCCCCTTCTTTAAACTCTCCATAATTTACTATAGAGACTGGCCCCGCCCCCTTCTTTAAACTCTCCATACTTTACTATAGAGACTGGCCCCGCCCCCTTCTCTAACCTCTCCATACTTTACTATAGAGACTGGCCCCGCCCCCTTCTTTAAACTCTCCATACTTTACTATAGAGACTGGCCCCGCCCCCTTCTCTAAACTCCCCATACTTTACTATAGAGAGGCCCCGCCCCCTTCTTTAAACTCTCCATACATTACTATAGAGACTGGCCCCGCCCCCTTCTTTAAACTCTCCATACTTTACTATAGAGACTGGCCCCGCCCCCTTCTTTAAACTCTCCATACTTTACTATAGAGACTGGCCCCGCCCCCTTCTTTAAACTCTCCATACTTTACTATAGAGACTGGCCCCACCCCCTTCTCTAAACTCGCCATACTTTACTATAGAGACTGGCCACGCCCCCTTCTCTAAACTCCCCATACTTTACTATAGAGACTGGCCACGCCCCCTTCTCTAACCTCTCCATACTTTACTATAGAGACTGGCCCCACCCCCTTCTCTAACCTCGCCATACTTTACTATAGAGACTGGCCACGCCCCCTTCTCTAACCTCGCCATACTTTACTATAGAGACTGGCCACGCCCCTTCTCTAAACTCCCCATACTTTACTATAGAGACTGGCCACGCCCCCTTCTCTAACCTCTCCATACTTTACTATAGAGACTGGCCCCGCCCCCTTCTTTAAACTCTCCATACTTTACTATAGAGAGTGGCCCCGCCCCCTTCTCTAACCTCTCCATACTTTACTATAGAGACTGGCCCCGCCCCCTTCTTTAAACTCTCCATACTTTACTATAGAGACTGGCCCCGCCCCCTTCTCTAAACTCCCCATACTTTACTATAGAGAGGCCCCGCCCCCTTCTTTAAACTCTCCATACTTTACTATAGAGACTGGCCCCGCCCCCTTCTTTAAACTCTCCATACTTTACTATAGAGACTGGCCACTCCCCCTTCTCTAACCTCTCCATACTTTACTATAGAGACTGGCCCCGCCCCCTTCTCTAACCTCTCCATACTTTACTATAGAGACTGGCCCCGCCACCTGGTTCAAATAGATACTGGAAGATATTTTGCTATACATTTTTAAATAAAAAACAATTGACCAGCTTGAAACATTCTTGGCATTGATAATACTGTTTAAAACTATCGGATGAAAATAATACAATAAATAAATACAAATGTTATAGTGTATTACTATGTTATAGTGAAATGTATTAATGTAGCTCAGAAACCTATATCTGTTACCTTTGTATTGAATGTGAGGCATAAGTTGTATATCTTAGTGAGGCGGCATAGCTCAACATATCAAACCAATTGTTCATTTTGTGATAAAAGCATCAAATTTGGCAGATGTGTTGATAGATATATTGGAAACAAAACTGGATATTGGGGCATTACAAACTAACACCCTGGTGGCCGTGGTAGGCATTTTTCAAAATGGCCACCAGCGCTTAGTCAAACTTTCTTATCCCATTGGATTTGCATGCAATAATGGATATAATCTAGATCCCACTAACCCTGAGAACCAAATAAAATACTCACTCACCATTCTAAGGAAATAAAAAAAAGAAATTACAAAAAAAAAGAAATTACAATATTTTTATATATACTTTTATTTTTTATTTTTTTAACCACATGGTGGCGCTGGCGCATTATCACTGTGGCGCTGTGCTACTATACCATTGTTTAGGGTCACCCTTGCCTTATTGCTGCTATTTCCAGCTGGACACATGATATGTCGCCCACCTTTTTCCCAGTCTGTTTACGGAGGAGATACAGGTAGGTTACATTCTTTTGTTTCTGACAAGTTGTGAATGAATACAAGATAAGATAGATTTTCGCTAGCTATCAACGTTTACACTTTGTTCCTATTGAAATTAAGTAGTTGTAGAAGTAGAGTATTAATACTATTAGAAGTATTAACTTACTATACTGTAGAAAGAAGTCTTAATTTTGTCATGCAGCACACTCAACACACACATATAGGATGAAGGAACACACTGAATAGGTGTTTTAGGCTAATCATTAACCTTTTAAGTCCTAGCCATATTTTCAGAAAATTCACCTAAAAGTACATACCCAAGTAAATGGAAGATTTCTCCACTTCTACAAGGTCCATTTACATGTTCTTGGTATATAGGGACATCTATGGATCTCAGGGAATGTATTCCCAGTGGCAGAAATATTGTGTCTGTTACTATGCTTGAGTAAATTGTAATGAATCAAAGGAGAATATAAAAAATATTATATATTTCCTTTTTTTCATCTTTGACGGTGAATAACACCATGCTAACATTGACCAGATGTGAATAATTGCCACTGAACTCATTCAGCACCTTTTTGAGATCAAGTGTACAAAAGATCCAAGCAAATTAATAAAGGGCAGATGATTTACAGGGTTTCTGTAGATACAGTACTGAATTTTGCCATCCGGACACATTTTAAATATGAATATAGAATATTAGGCCTATAAATTACCTTATTATGGCCAAGTCATACATCTACTGTATGTATCGGGCGAAATCTCCTCTTTCCAATGGAGTTAAATCTGAGGGCAGCAAATACTGTGAATGAAATCTACTGTAAAATCCACGCCAGTTTGCTAGCAACCCGGCTAATCTCTCCTACCCTCCTACAGCCACTAATACACCTGTCACAGTACGGGGAGGCTTATGGAATTGTCAATCAGCAGTCAAGAAAGCTGACTTCATTACTGCCTACGCCCATAGTCTAAATCTGCAGCTCCTGGCTCTAACTGAGACCTGGATAACTCCCAATAACTCATCAACACCTGCAGCATTATCTACAAACTATAACTTCACTCACACACCTCGACCTTCCAGACGGGGTGGAGGCACTGCCCTCATGACATCTCCTTCATGGGCTACAAACGTAACACCACTCCCAGAACTGTCACTCTCCTCTCTCGAATATCATGCAGTATCTGTCTCTAATCCTTTCAATCTCACCATTGTTACACTCTACCGCCCTCCAGGTACACTCGATCACTTCACAGATGAGCTGGACATGCTTCTTAGCTCCTTACCGGAAGATGGTACCCCTCTCCTTCTACTGGGCGACTTCAACCTGCCTGACTCATCTCAGTCAGTCATAGTAGTCTCCCTCCTACAATCGTTTGACCTGACTCCCACTGCCATGCCTCCCACCCACAAAGCAGGCAACTCCTTGGATCTCATATTTTCCCGTAACTCCAGCATCATTAACACCACGGTAACTCCCCTACATGTATCTGACCATTCCTTCATATCCTTCTCACTAACTCTCATGCTTAACCGAAAGGTCTTCACCCCAACTCAAACAGTCTCACTCAGACGCAACCTGCCCTCCCTATCCCCCTCCACCCTCTCCTCTGACATACTATCCGCTCTACCTTTGAGTGACACCTTCTCTGCTCTCTCCACAGAGATGGCAACCTCCACCCTCCTTTCAGCCCTTGCAACCTCCTTCGACAAGCTCTGTCCCCTCGTTGAGAAACCTGCCCGCCGCTCCCCACCCAGTCCATGGCTGACAGATCCAGTGAGAGAACAAAGACAGGTCCTGAGAGCAGCTGAAAGGAAGTATAGAAAGTCACGCCTCACTGCTGACATCGACACATATCACAACCTCTTGTTAACATTCTCCAAAACCATCACTAATGCCAAAGCTTCTTTCTTCCACCATAGGATCGAGGCCTCTGCCAAGAATCTTCGCAAACTGCATGCTACCATGTCCTCCCTCCTCACTCCCCCCCCACCCCCCCCTCCCTCATCTTTTTCTGCCGAAGACTTTGCGATCTTCTTTGAGGAAAAAGTGGAGAACATCCGCAGCTCCTTCTCCCAACCCCCACCCATTCCAAATGCTGAATCGAGAACCTCATCCTTCACTCTGTCATCTTTCTCTCCCATTACAGAAGCAGAGACCCTGACACTGGTAACGTCAAACCGTCCGACTACTTGCCAGCTGGACCAGCTACCCTCCCCACTCCTCCAGACCATAGCAACAGACATCCTCCCATTCCTAACTGCAACCATCAACTCCTCACTCAACTCGGGGGTGGTCCCCACCTCCCTAAAACAAGCCAGAGTCACGCCGCTCATAAAAAAACCAACCCTGAACCCTACTGTCATAGGCAACTACCGTCCTGTCTCTCTTCTCTCCTTCCTTTCTAAAACACTTGAACGTGCTGTATCCAACCAACTTACTACTTATCTCTTACAGAATGACCTCCTAGACCCTAATCAGTCAGGCTTCAGGACTGGTCACTCCACAGAGACAGCCCTCATTGCGGTCACAGAGGCACTTCACTTAGCAAAAGCGAAAGGCCTCTCCTCTGTCCTGATTCTCCTAGATCTATCTGCAGCCTTCGACACAGTCAACCACCAGATCCTCCTTGCGGCCCTCGCAGGAATGGGAGTGGCTGGCTCTGCGCTGACATGGCTGTCATCATACCTCAATGACCGCTCCTACCAAGTGTCATGGAGAGGGACCCTGTCGGCCACCCGCCCCCTGCGGACGGGTGTCCCCCAGGGCTCGGTTTTAGGACCCCTTCTCTTCTCCCTCTACACTAAATCACTGGGTAACATTATCACGTCTCATGGCTTCTCCTACCATTGTTATGCCGACGATACTCAACTCTTCCTCTCCTTCCCTCCCTCAGATATCCACGTCTCTGTGCGGATCTCGGCCTGTCTGTCCGACATCTCAGCCTGGATGACGTCCAACCACCTCAAACTGAACCTAAGCAAAACAGAATTGCTCCACCTGCCGGCCAAATCCTCCCCCCTAACCGACCTTTCAATCACAGTCGAGAATGCAGCTGTGACTGCGTCCCCGACCGCCAAGAACCTTGGTGTTGTCCTCGACGACCAATTGAACTTCTCTGCTCACATCGCAGCGACGACCAGAACCTGCCGATTCCTCCTGAGCAATGTCAGAAGGATACGCCCCTTCCTGACAAAAGAAGCCACCCAACTCCTCGTCCAATCAACAGTCATCTCCCGCCTCGACTACTGCAATGCACTGCTCGCTGGCCTCCCGGCCACTGCCACTAAGCCTCTTCAACTCATTCAGAACGCAGCGGCCCGCCTGATCTCAAACCTACCGAAGTCGGCCCATGTCACCCCACTTCTTAGGGACCTGCACTGGCTCCCCATTGCTGCACGAATCCGCTTCAAGGCCCTCGACCTAGCATACCGTGCGGCAAAGGGAACCGCTCCCGCCTACCTCCGGTCAATGGTCTCTAACTACACACCCTCAAGACCCCTACGCTCTGCATCTTCTGGCCGCCTCAGACCTACTCCTATCCAAGCTCCGGGAGGGTCATCAAAGAGAAGTCGCCTATTCTCAGTCCTTGCCCCACAATGGTGGAATGAACTACCCACCCCAGTTAGGACAGCCGAATCACGTCCAATCTTTCGCCGTCGACTAAAGACGCACTTCTTCAACCATTATCTGAATTAAAAAAAAAAAAAAAAAAAAAAATCTAACCCTAACTAACCGTACTGTCATGCACTTGTCCTAATAAACTAACCTACACTGTAGCACTCAACACTTTGATGAACATTGTTGCTCAGCTGATAGAGTTGTGCCCTTCCTGATGGCTTGTCGTACAGAACTTGTAAGTCGCTTTGGATAAAAGCGTCAGCTAAATGACTAAATGTAAATGTAAATGTAAACAAACGTAGTGCTGAAAATATACACTTTGACTGCTGTTTTGCTAGGGTTAGGGTCTTTACCCTTGGCTACATTTGAAGAAAAAAAAACACTACATTAATTAATACGGACTGTGTGAAATAAATCTTGGCCCGGTACAGGGCCCCATCGGGCTTAAGGGTTTAAGAGGTTAATAGTAATAGAGTATTAGTACTATAGTACTAGTTCTACAATTTATTAGTTCTAAAATATAAGATGTTCTTTTTGACTAATGTTGTACTAAATCTGTGATGTTTGTATTATTGCAGGTCACATAATAATCAAGATAGTGGTGATGGTGGTGACTAATTTAACCATGTCAAAAAGGTTTCTGCTAAACGACACAGGGTGTCCAACACCCTCAACATCTTCTAATTCACAGCCTGCAAACAAGATCAACTGGTCACTGTGTGTCCTCTGCCAACAAGACCATAATGAGACACTGACCAACCCAATGCTTACGAAGAGGAAGGATGCTGGGAGCGCATACACGTTGTTAGCCGACAGTCTCCTGAAAATGAATGAACTGAATGAACTACATAGAAATATACAGATAGAGAAACTAGATGAAGGTGCGTTACCATTATTATAACTTATTGCGTGCGTTCTGTCTGAAATGGATTATATATTGCTGTTAGAACAGTTGTGCTCTGGCCGCCCAGGCCATTGGTTGATTGAAGATTTTATTAACAGATTGCAGAATGGGTACAATACAGTACGGCTCAATACACACAATTGTTAAGGGGAGGCAGACCAGAGAAAGACTTTCGTCTTGTTTACATCAGGGTCCCCCATTTTCAATTCATAATGACATTTATGACATACACAACATACAGATATACAGATATATATCATGACATTTATGACAGATATATACTGCAGTACTGTATACGTAGCATAGAACGCATATTTAGAGATCGTCTATATCAGTGGTTCCCAAACTTCTGTTTTATGCGGACCACTAGATTGTTATCAAGGACATTTGCGGACCACCTCGTATGCAAACAGTAAAAAATAAATAAATAAACAACTGACTTAAACCCAGTAATACACGAGACCCTCTTCTTGGACCAAGTAGGTCGATAATCCAATGTACAGTTACCCCACCCCCCCCCACCCCACCCAACGACCTCCAATGTACAGTTTCTACATCAAATGTATATACTCTTTTCTTTTTTTACTCTTTTTGTATCACAAACAGTACTGTATTTGTAGATCTGGTATGTCATAAATGTATAGATGTAGCAGTACTGTATGTCATGTATGTCATATATGTTATGATGAATTGAAAATGGGGGACCCTGATGTAAACAAAACAAACGTCTTTCTCTGGTCTGCATCCCCTTAACAATTGTGTGTATTGAGCTGTACTGTATTGTACCCATTCTGCAATCTGTTAATACAATTTTCAATCAATCAATCAATCAATCAATCAATCAAGACCTGCGTCGCGGGCACTGCGTTCCGTTCTCAGAATGGATTTGAGAGAGATGTGTCATCCAGTTTGACTTGGAGCACGCACTGTAATATGCGCACTGCCAGTCATCAGGGACAGGCTATATATGTGGAGATATTCAGACTCTAGATCTATTTGCAGAGCCAGATGAGTGGCAACCTGTGCGATTGGCTCTAGTCTTGACAACGCACAGTCGTTCAGTATTTATTGAAAAAGCGAAGCCTACAGTACTTTGCTGGAACGATTCATTTTGCATGTACTGTATACACAGTATGTGTATGCGCGCACTGCAGGAGGTGGCCAGAAGCGCGCAACTAGCCAACTACTATTATATTACTATATTAATACAGTATATTCCACTATATAGCTATAGGTGCTGTATGATGACAATACATTTGATTCCTATCTCATTTTGATCCATCGCAAAGCGCTCCAGCGCTTGATTACGGCCGGGGGATCCGATGCAGACCCACGGCTCTCGTATTATAATGAGCCCGGGAGGCGTGTCTCTGTATGCAAATGACTTGCGCGAGAACGCGCATCCAGTTTAGAATGAGTGGGATTCACCATTCAAAAAACCTGGGTAAGAACAGATTTGGACTTTAAGAACGGCTTGATGAATGTGGGGGTGGCTTTTCTTATTGTTCTCTTAACAGACAGGTAAGGAAGAATATAAGAAAAATAATAAGAGAGTATTGTTGAATGAGGCCCATTGATAGGAGCCCACAACAGAAAAGGAGGAGAGCTATATGATGGAGGGGCCTTTTGTGTGTGTGTGTGTGTGTGTGTAGGTGTGTAGGTGTGTAGGTGTGTAGGTGTGTGTGTGTGTGTGTGTGTGTGTGTGTGTGTGTGTGTGTGTGTGAGAGTGAGAAAGATTATGTGTATGGCCAGAATATGTATCCAACCCGCGTCTGACCAGAACCTTTGTAATGTTCATTGGTTAATAGCAGCCATATTGTTTGTTAGTGATGACTGATATAAGCAGACCATAATCACTCATAACAGACTGATATAAGCAGACCATAATCACTCATAACAGACTGATATAAGCAGACCATAATCACTCATAACAGACTGATATAAGCAGACCATAATCACTCATAACAGACTGATATAAGCAGACCATAATCACTCATAACAGACTGATATAAGCAGACCATAATCACTCATAACAGACTGATATAAGCAGACCATAATCACTCATAACAGACTGATATAAGCAGACCATAATCACTCATAACAGACTGATATAAGCAGACCATAATCACTCATAACAGACTGATATAAGCAGACCATAATCACTCATAACAGACTGATATAAGCAGCTCACAATCTCATAGACTGAAAAAAGTGGAGAAACAGGCCAAAACGAAGAAACACAGATTGAGGGTCTCGATATGGAGGTCTTTATGGTGTGAAAAGGTGCTTTGAGCAGGTGACCGACAGACTAGCAGAGTCAGTAGTAGAACTTAAATAGAACGCTGTGGTTTAAACGTCTCCAGCTTTTTTTTTTACGTTAAAGGAAAACTCCAACATTTTGGGAAATTAGCTTATTTAACATCTTCCCTGGAGTTAGACAAGAAGATACATACCTTTTTTGTCTCTGTGCGTGCATTTTAGCTTTGGGAATAGACGCTCAGTTAGCATAGCTTAGCTTCATCACTGGAAGTGAGGCAGGGCTGTAGCCTTACAGTGCCTTACAGTGTATTGCAAGGTCTGACATTGACCAAACTTGATATGCATGACCTTGGTGGGCTCTAGGTCAACTCCTGAAAAGGGGGTCAATGTCAGTCAAAAGTTAGGGGGCTAATAACCCTTGCCATCATTTCAGTGTGCCCCCTAACTTTTGATTGCAAGGTCTGACATTGACCCCCTTTTCAGGAGTTGACCTAGAGCCCACCAAGGTCATGCATATCAAGTTTGGTCAATGTCAGACCTTGCAATACACTGTAAGGCACTGTAAGGCTACAGCCCTGCCTCACTTCCAGTGATGAAGCTAAGCTATGCTAACGGAGCGTCTATTCCCAAAGCTAAAATGCACGCACAGAGACAAAAAAGGTATGTATCTTCTTGTCTAACTCCAGGGAAGATGTTAAATAAGCTAATTTCCCAAAATGTTAGAGTTCCCCTTTAATAACCGGTTTTCTTTTTCATATCGACTGCATAATGAAAGACATCTCTCCTTTTCTTCTTTTCCTCCTCCTCCTCCTCCTCCTCCTCCTCCTCCTCCTGCCCTCACCGTCCTCATGCTATCCTCTGACCAGGCCTCCATCCATTGGACAGAGCAGCGGCGGTAGAGGGCGGGGTTACTCTGACAGTTGATGCTGAAGGCGGAGCTACTGGAGTCTAGAATCAGAACAACATGGAGGTTCTGCTGGACGCCTGGAGCATGGGACACAACAACATAGAACTGGCACATTAACACCACACAATACAATAGAAACAGAAATGAACAGAAGTGGGTGGACGGACGGACGGACGGACGGACAGACAGACAGACAGACAGACAGACAGACAGACAGACAGACAGACAGACAGACAGACAGACAGACAGACAGACAGACAGACAGACAGACAGACAGACAGACAGACAGACAGACAGACTCACGGGAGGAGAAGTAGTCGTAGAGAGGTCCGGTGAAGCCGTCCTGGGAGGCGGAGTCTCTGAGGGAGGAGAGGAGGGGCTCCAGCTCCTCTGGAGAATACAGACCAGGAACCTCCCCTACACACACATTAATTTTTCATTAATTTTTATTTTGTTTCATACATGGGGGTACAGTTCATCTTTGCACAATATCACCAACATCTTCTTTTTATTTTTTTACATGATACACCCATGGCCGAAAAGGAGCAGGATGAAGAAAACGTATGTTTCCTGCCCCCTAATAATAATAATAATAATAATGGATTGGATTTATATAGCGCTCTTCTCTGACTCAGAGCGCTTCACAGAGTCCATTATTCGTTCATACACAGTCATACCGGTGGTGGTAAGCTACAATTGCAGCCAGAGCTGCCCTGAGGCAGACTCACGGAAGCGTGGCGAATAATCATCGGCTACGGCCCCTCCGACCACCACCAACATTCATTCACATGCACACACATTCATACGAGGCAAGTAGGTTAAGTGTCTTGCCCAAGGACACAACGGCAATGGGATGGACATGGGCTTGAGCGGGATTCGAACCACCAACCCTTCGATCATTGGACGCCCGCTCTACCCCTGAGCCATAGCCGCCCCCCAAACTTCATATTTATTTTAATATAATGGTCAGCTCAACCTTACAGCTTCATACCATATAATAATAATAATAATAATAATAATAATAATAATAATAATAATAATAATAATAATAATAATAATAATAATAATAATAATAATAATAATAATAATAATAATAATAATAATAATAATAATAATAATAATAATAATAATCATTACCATAATTATAATAACAATAATAATGATAATAATTATTAATAATAATAATAATGATAATAACGGTAATAATAATAATGATAATATTGCTATTTTGGAATTTATCTACACACACAACAGAGCATGTGAGTGGAGTTGAGAGAAAGCAAACTCCACTCACCAATGCCACTGTGACCACGCTCCACTCTGTCACTCTCCATCTTCATCACGCTCCACTCTGTCACTCTCCATCTTCATCACCGCTCCACTCTGTCACTCTCCATCTTCATCACCGCTCCACTCTGTCACTCTCCATCTTCATCACCGCTCCACTCTGTCACTCTCCATCTTCATCACGCTCCACTCTGTCACTCTCTATCTTCATCACGCTCCACTCTGTCACTCTCCATCTTCATCACGCTCCACTCTGTCACTCTACATACTTTACTATAGAGACAGGCCCCACCCCTTCTCTAAATTCTCCATACTTTAGAAGAATAGCCACAGCACTGCTGTGGCTAATGGGGATCCAAATAAACTTAAAACTACTGCTCCACTCTGTCACTCTATCTTCACTACTGCTCCACTCTTTATCTTCATCACTGCTCCACTCTGGCACTCTCTATCCTCACTACCGCTCCACTCTGTCACTCTCTATCCTCACTACCGCTCCACTCTGGCACTCTCTATCCTCACTACCGCTCCACTCTGTCACTCTCTATCCTCACTACCGCTCCACTCTGTCACTCTCTATCCTCACTACCGCTCCACTCTGTCACTCTCTATCCTCACTACCGCTCCACTCTGGCACTCTCTATCCTCACTACCGCTCCACTCTGGCACTCTCTATCCTCACTACCGCTCCACTTTGGCACTCTCTATCCTCACTACCGCTCCACTCTGTCACTCTCTATCCTCACTACCGCTCCACTCTGGCACTCTCTATCCTCACTACCGCTCCACTCTGGCACTCTCTATCCTCACTACCGCTCCACTCTGTCACTCTCTATCCTCACTACCGCTCCACTCTGTCACTCTCTATCCTCACTACCGCTCCACTCTGTCACTCTCTATCCTCACTACCGCTCCACTTTGGCACTCTCTATCCTCACTACCGCTCCACTCTGTCACTCTCTATCCTCACTACCGCTCCACTCTGTCACTCTCTATCCTCACTACCGCTCCACTCTGTCACTCTCTATCCTCACTACCGCTCCACTCTGTCACTCTCTATCCTCACTACCGCTCCACTCTGTCACTCTCTATCCTCACTACCGCTCCACTCTGTCACTCTCTATCCTCACTACAGCTCCACTCTGGCACTCTCTATCCTCACTACCGCTCCACTCTGGCACTCTCTATCCTCACTACCGCTCCACTCTGTCACTCTCTATCCTCACTACCGCTCCACTCTGGCACTCTCTATCCTCACTACCGCTCCACTCTGGCACTCTCTATCCTCACTACCGCTCCACTCTGGCACTCTCTATCCTCACTACCGCTCCACTCTGGCACTCTCTATCCTCACTACCGCTCTGCTCGACTCCATTTAACACAGGTTCAGTTACTGGGCATTTCACTCCCACTCCACTCACATGCTCTGACACAGACACACAGACCTACCTGAGGCCAGAAGGCTGTTGACCATCTCCAGGAAGGCTGGGTGAACAAACTGATAATCCTCCAGAAGCAAGACCACCTGCTGACCTTCTAAACCAGCCACCTGCATCACCTACACACACACACACACACACACACACACACACACACACACACACACACACACACACACACACACACACACACACACACACACACACACACACACACACACACACACACACACACACACACACACACACACACACACACACACACACACACACACACACACACACACACACACACACACACACACACACACACACACACACTAAATGCTTGAAAAAAGAATATATTTCAACCCCTAACCATAGCCAACTAATAACTAACCCTAACCATAGCTATAACTAACCCTAACCATAGCCATAACTAACCCTGACCATAGCATAACTAACCCTAACCATAGCCATAATAACTAACCCTGAACATAGCCTTTTTTTTTTTTTTTAATATGCACTGTACTGTCTTAATGTTATTAATATAAATCAACAATCTGTCGTCCTACTGTCTTATTATTAATATAAACCAACAATATGTCGTCCTACTGTGTTATTATTAATATAAACCAACAATCTGTCGTCCTACTGTCTTATTAATATAAACCAACAATCTGTCGTCCTATTGTCTTATTAACACATTGGGTGCCAACGATGAGAAATCTCGTTGTTGGCCGCCATGCGTTGAGTGCCAATGATGAGAAATCTCATTATTTAATCGTTATTTCTTTTATTAGCGATATCCAATAATTGTTCATCCATCCAGCCTCACGTTATCATTGAGCTCTGAGCTCGAAAATGGCAAATACCGACCCCTATCGTCTCCCGGATGGTATTGCACCCATTGGAATGGAGTCGATGGGAATGCATCAGAAAAAAAAACTCCGGGCTCCACATTTTACTTCTGAGGCATGTAACCTGAGACTATTGCATCCACTGAGGGAACTGGAAGAAGCGTCGATTATGTGTTTCGAGGTATAACGTTGGATCAATAAACGCAATCGATATTTGGAATGGCGATCAGAAATTGGATTAATCTTTTTGCAGAACATCTGATCTGAGGTAAGGACTTTATTTTACCAGTATTGGGTTAATCAGAGTTTTTTTTCACAGCGTTCACAACGTGTCTCCTGTGTGTGTACAGTGTGTGCGTAACGTTAGCGGCAGGCACGGCATAGATAATCGATTTTTCAGCCCGCTTCTCTAGCGTGCATAAGTACACATATACTATCGATAATCTAGCGTTTATTTGAAAACGATTCATAAATAGGCAGAAAAATGACAACATGTTTTGTGTATTCCACTAAAGGGCTATTTTCGCGGATTTTTCTGGAATCACTAGAAATCTTCAAAACTATACTCGTATTCAAAACGGTATAAAACGGAAATGTACTGATGAAAAAACAATCCGTTTCGTACATGTTGACTGCAAGCAAGTCATTGATAAGCGACGGGTGTATTAGACACAGTTAAGATATAGTTTATGCGTTCGCAAATGTGCTCGTCCTCTCATTGATTAAAGCGCTGGCACTCAAGTGATAAATTGCGCACCCCCTGCTGGCAACCAATGTGTTAATATAAACCAACAATCTGTCATCCTACGGTCTTATTAATAATATAAACCAACAATCTGTCGTCCTACTGTCTTATTAATATAAACCAACAATCTGTCGTCCTACTGTCTTATTAATATAAACCAACAATCTGTCGTCCTACTGTCTTATTAATATAAACCAACAATCTGTCGTCCTACTGTCTTATTAATATAAACCAACAATCTGTCGTCCTACTGTCTTATTATTAATATAAACCAACAATCTGTCGTCCTACTGTCTTATTAATATAAACCAACAATCTGTCGTCCTACTGTCTTATTAATATAAACCAACAATCTGTCGTCCTACTGTCTTATTATTAATATAAACCAACAATCTGTCGTCCTACTGTCTTATTATTAATATAAACCAACAATCTGTCGTCCTACTGTCTTATTAATATAAACCAACAATCTGTCGTCCTACAGTCTTATTAATATAAACCAACAATCTGTCGTCCTACTGTCTTATTATTAATATAAACCAACAATCTGTCGTCCTATTGTCTTCATGTTATTAATCTAAATCCTCATCCTACCGTTTTCAGGTCGTTGCTGAAGTGTTTCAGGGAGTAGGCCCTGCTGATCTTGGGAGTGTGGAGTGTGTATCCATGCATGTGGGAGACGAGACAAGCGGCGGTCCGTCGCCCCACACCGCTCCGGCCCGCCAGAAGCAGGGAGCCTCCAGGGCGCGTCAGAACTCGGTCCAAACGGGACGTGAAGTCAAGCACCTCCCAGAACAACAGAAGGTCCAGCTCCCTGCTGTCCCGACTGTATTGGACCACTCCCTGGAGAGAGAGAGAGAGAGAGAGAGAGAGAGAGAGAGAGAGAGAGAGAGAGAGAGAGAGACACACGCACGCACACACACACACACACTGTTATGTACCATGAGCCTGATCACTCCTGTGTCACTGCCTGATCACTGCTGTGTCACTGGGCATACAGGTGAGGGCTGCTAATTAGCTAATTGCTGCTGATTGGTTACCTGCTGGGAGCTTAAAACCAGCCCTTGAGTCACACATGCAGGGTCTGTGGTTAGAGGAGTGTGGGTTAACAAAGAGTTATCACGTTCTTCTATTCTTGGTTCTTTAGTTTGTATTAGTATTTCCTTGTTAAAGTAGTCTTCTTGGGTTAAACACGGGTTTTGGTGTCGGTTTTGCACATAGGTTGCGTGCCTTTGAGCCAGGGTCGTAACAGTTGGGCGTTGGTCCGGGATATTTACCCCTAGAAATTGTTTGGTGTTTTTTTTTTTTTTGGGGGTTTTGCATGGTGTGTCATGGTGCTATGTGGTGGTGTTCGTTACATATTGTGTAACGTGGGGGCTGGAGCCGTTCATCAAACAGGTGAGTATGCCCTTATTTGTTTGTAATTTGATGTGACTACTTAATGCTGTTAAAATATATAGTTTAGTGCACACCACATGTAGATAGGGACATTATTTTCTGGTTGTTGGTTAGCTTCCTGTGCACCACATACTCCTGGGGCAGTCAGAGAAGTGATTAGTACCATCTGCTTGTCTTGTACCATACCATGTACTTGACGGGTGGATGGTCAAATATGATCTCTGGCTGGTAGCAGGTGTGGTTGAAGAGGGTTAGGTCTACAGGGCATTAGTTTAAGGGTAGGTAGGATAGGGGGCCAGAAAACACAGGTAGTGTGGTAGGGCCTGATTTAGTGTTTTTTTTAGGGTAGACATGTGGTGGGCCGTTTTAACTGCAGTTTAGATGTAGAAGCGTAAGTAGTCATATCAGGTTAGAAGGGGCACCTGTTTGAATTTGTTTGTTGTATTTATTTTGTTTGTTTTGAGTGTTTGGATAGCCTACCTGTTAGCACCTGACCTCCTGCGCGTATGGTACATCTATTTATTTCAGGGTGGTTGTTTTTTGTTTGTTTATTTTTGCAAATTAGAAAGGTGCGCTCAGTAGAGCTCACATTTCCACCGCGTCCCTTTATGATTATTAGTAGTGGCATTAGCATTCTTTATGGTTCTTCAGTGGTTCTTCAGTGGTTCTGTAGTGTGTCTTCAGTGGTTCTTTAGTGGCTCTTTAGTGGTTCTTCAGTGGTTCTTCGTGGTTCTTCAGTGGTTCTTCAGTGGTTCTTCAGTGGTTCTTTAGTGTTTCTTTAGTGGCTCTTTAGTGGTTCTTTAGTGGTTCTTTAGGTAGATTGTGTGTATGCTAGGGTGCTTTTGGCAGCTTTTTGGTGACTCTAGAGTGAGCAGGTTGTGGCGCTGGTGCAGTAAAGATGGCTTCCATTAAGGATTTTGTTGATCACCCTTCTCATGACATGTTGGAGAGGTTTTCCAAGGAACAGCTTCTGGAGCTTGCTGTGCACTACAAGGTAGAGCTTACTGCCAGTGAGAAACATTTGAAGCCAACTGCCTTGAGTGCTTTGAGGGTTTTACTCATTAGGGAGCAGGTGCTTGTGGCGAGGGTGGAGGAGCCTCCTTTGTCTGACGTGTCTCCGCTACTATCTGCGGTGGCGGAGGGTGAGTGGAGGCTTAGGGAGTTAGAGTTTAAGGAGAGACAGCTACAGCACGAGCGTGAGGAGAGGAGAGAGGAGCGCGAGCTTAAGGAAAAACAGCTACAGCAAGAGGAGAGGAGAATGTTGCTGGAGCACGAGCGTGCGCAGAAGGAGAGGGAGCTTAAAGCCCAACCTCTAGGTTAAACCCTACTGATCAATTATGGGTAGTTTACATCGTTACATTGGTATTGTCGTGGAAATATATTATCATGTTCTTATATATCTGTGTGGAGATATCATGTTATACAGCTTGAGTTTCAATATGACCAGATTGACTGGTTAATGTGTGTATGTCTCTTTAAGATCACTCTGACATCCTACCAGTCATAACAAAGTTGTTGTTTGCTTCCAGTTACTGAGAAACCATTTTGTTTACCTTCGTCATCATATCTGATATAATATGTTACGTCTGACAACTGTGTATTTAACATATGTCTGAACAGAACTCTTGGTCAGTTCATGGCCAGATGCTACTGTGTGAACATGTGTCTCTGACTGTGGGCTGAACTTTCATTGTGGCCACGGTGAAATAAACTTTTCTATTATTAATAATGACTCAGAATGATTCATGTAAACGGCTCATCGTTTGTCCTTTAATAATTCCCATTACAGATGGCGACGAGAGATGTTGTTTCTTTTTAACCGATGGGTGTCGAGGTCGGCCGCCAAGCGGACTTTGCAGAAGGGAAATTCCGGGGGAGCGCTGCCCTGTCAAGGAGGCTCCTCCGTGCAGCCTCCGTGCGGCCTCCGCTTGGCTGTCACCTCCGGCATGAACCTTGGGGACGCGTGATAAGGAACACTCGGTGAGCTGTTGACATTCTGATTTCTGTTTAAAACATTTTTGTTTTTAAATTTATAATTAGAGGTCTAAACTAGAACATGGTGCCGGTCAGAGCTATTTTTTAAATGTATATTACTATGTGCTCTGCAGTGGTTATTTTTTCATTGTATTGGTGTATTACTGTGCTTGGTAGACTGGCGATGGTTTTTTCTATAGTTTCTCAATCTTGGTACGTCCCGAATGTATTAGGCAGGGATTAGGCTCGTGCCTTATAGACGGGGTGCGGGGGCCTACCATGAGTATAATAAAATATGTTGAGTTCAAGTCTGCATCCCGAAGAAGAGGGGTGGAGGTTTTTTGGGCTTCAAAATTATATATAGCGCTAGTTTCGCTCTGCAGGCTCTGTATTTGGCTTTTTCACATAGGGGCAGGAATTGGACTGCGCTGTGGGATTGTAAATGAGAGCTGTTAGTAGAGGGAGATAGCTGTGTTTAAGGGTGATCCTGAGAGAGGATTTGTTTTGGGGTTTTAAAGGGCCCTTTGGAACGCTGTGAATAGGTGATCCTGCCGTAAAGGGAAAAAGAGTCGGTATGTTCCACAGGGGTTGATTATCTTTAGAACTAGGGTATAAGGGTACTTTCTCATGGGGTCATGGACAGGGGAGGCAGTGCTCTGAGGGTTAATTCCATTTTTGTTTGTCTGTACTATAAGGTTTTTTTCTCACAAGAGGCGGGAACGCGGGACTGTGAGTCGGGAGAATTTACCTATGTTTTTCAGACCTACCGTCATTTGCCATTCAGTCTGTTTTGACCTGTTCAGTACTTGCATGTTTAGTAGCTGCTAGCAACGGCGATCATCTAATTTCATGTGACCTGCAGAAATCATTATGACCTGTTTGCCGACGAGACTCTTAGAGACGTTGTTTTTTGTTGTCATGACTTAGGGAATCTGCCCTGCTCGTTGGAGCTGAAGTTGAGGTACTATAGAATGTCCTAACTTCAAGCCTGGAGTGGACCCTTTCTACCGTTTTAGTGTGTAACTGTCTATAATGTGTGATAACGGGCAAATGTTTTTTAAGTGTGGCTGAGAGAAGAAAAAAATAAAAATAAAAAGAGATTGGAATAGTGAGATATACAGCCAGCCACTCACATCTTTCCTTTGTCTCTTCTCTCCCACATACACCTATGTATGTACCCCTCTCCTTTGTAGTTTCTCAGGGGGGGGGTCCTCCATCTCTGTGCCAAACCAATGCCCGCCGGCCCTACTACTGCCCAGTGAGAGGAAGCTGTGCCCGGAGAGGTATATGCCAGCCTGCTCTGGCCTGCAGCTGGACACGACGACGCAGCTATGAGCTACATCAGACACTGCCCAACAGCTGACCACAGCTGGGCCATCACTGGCCGAATCATTGGTCGAAGATAAAGAACTAAGACAGTTCAATCCTAACTGCGATTCATCAACAAGCTTTTAACGTCGGAGGATAAGAGAACAGACCATCTGCAACGACGAGGGAACCATCAGACTGGATCGGCCCGGGGGTGTTTGGTGGCGGAGATGGGGGGACCTGCCTGAGATTCAACAACTGATTAAGAGGCAAGTCTGACCCACATCACATTACATTATCTCAGAAATTTTGTTTTGGGAACACTGCCTCTGCATTATGTTTCATTAATTTTGCAAGTTTGTTTTGGTTTGTGCCATCTCTTTGCTCTGGGGAGTAGCAGCCTTGAGTCTCTCCTCTGCGGGGGGAATTGTTATTGTTCGGCAAAATACTTTCCTGGGTTTTGTTGTGTTCTTTCCAGCCTGGTGGTTGGTGATATCTGTATTCTGCACCCTTGACCGCCCAGAGCCTGGACACTGTGTTGTGAAATCCCGACCATCCAGACAGGGGTTTTGCCGGAGACCACCTGTTTACCTGTCATCCGTCATCATTCATTGATGTGTGGATTTCGTTCTCCCTCTAGTGACTGTTTTTTAGATAATAAAAATAGTTTGTGCTGAGTTTTTATTATTTGTGTTATTTTTGGTTTACGGTTGATAATATTTTTTGTTGTCTTTATGAAGTGATAATGATTGATTATTATCAGAGGAGGGAACTGTCGTGGAAATATATTATCATGTTCTTATATATCTGTGTGGAGATATCATGTTATACAGCTTGAGTTTCAATATGACCAGATTGACTGGTTAATGTGTGTATGTCTCTTTAAGATCACTCTGACATCCTACCAGTCATAACAAAGTTGTTGTTTGCTTCCAGTTACTGAGAAACCATTTTGTTTACCTTCGTCATCATATCTGATATAATATGTTACGTCTGACAACTGTGTATTTAACATATGTCTGAACAGAACTCTTGGTCAGTTCATGGCCAGATGCTACTGTGTGAACATGTGTCTCTGACTGTGGGCTGAACTTTCATTGTGGCCACGGTGAAATAAACTTTTCTATTATTAATAATGACTCAGAATGATTCATGTAAACGGCTCATCGTTTGTCCTTTAATAATTCCCATTACAGATGGCGACGAGAGATGTTGTTTCTTTTTAACCGATGGGTGTCGAGGTCGGCCGCCAAGCGGACTTTGCAGAAGGGAAATTCCGGGGGAGCGCTGCCCTGTCAAGGAGGCTCCTCCGTGCAGCCTCCGTGCGGCCTCCGCTTGGCTGTCACCTCCGGCATGAACCTTGGGGACGCGTGATAAGGAACACTCGGTGAGCTGTTGACATTCTGATTTCTGTTTAAAACATTTGTTTTTAAATTTATAATTAGAGGTCTAAACTAGAACATGGTGCCGGTCAGAGCTATTTTTTAAATGTATATTACTATGTGCTCTGCAGTGGTTATTTTTTCATTGTATTGGTGTATTACTGTGCTTGGTAGACTGGCGATGGTTTTTTCTATAGTTTCTCAATCTTGGTACGTCCCGAATGTATTAGGCAGGGATTAGGCTCGTGCCTTATAGACGGGGTGCGGGGGCCTACCATGAGTATAATAAAATATGTTGAGTTCAAGTCTGCATCCCGAAGAAGAGGGGTGGAGGTTTTTTGGGCTTCAAAATTATATATAGCGCTAGTTTCGCTCTGCAGGCTCTGTATTTGGCTTTTTCACATAGGGGCAGGAATTGGACTGCGCTGTGGGATTGTAAATGAGAGCTGTTAGTAGAGGGAGATAGCTGTGTTTAAGGGTGATCCTGAGAGAGGATTTGTTTTGGGGTTTTAAAGGGCCCTTTGGAACGCTGTGAATAGGTGATCCTGCCGTAAAGGGAAAAAGAGTCGGTATGTTCCACAGGGGTTGATTATCTTTAGAACTAGGGTATAAGGGTACTTTCTCATGGGGTCATGGACAGGGGAGGCAGTGCTCTGAGGGTTAATTCCATTTTTGTTTGTCTGTACTATAAGGTTTTTTTCTCACAAGAGGCGGGAACGCGGGACTGTGAGTCGGGAGAATTTACCTATGTTTTTCAGACCTACCGTCATTTGCCATTCAGTCTGTTTTGACCTGTTCAGTACTTGCATGTTTAGTAGCTGCTAGCAACGGCGATCATCTAATTTCATGTGACCTGCAGAAATCATTATGACCTGTTTGCCGACGAGACTCTTAGAGACGTTGTTTTTTGTTGTCATGACTTAGGGAATCTGCCCTGCTCGTTGGAGCTGAAGTTGAGGTACTATAGAATGTCCTAACTTCAAGCCTGGAGTGGACCCTTTCTACCGTTTTAGTGTGTAACTGTCTATAATGTGTGATAACGGGCAAATGTTTTTTAAGTGTGGCTGAGAGAAGAAAAAAATAAAAATAAAAAGAGATTGGAATAGTGAGATATACAGCCAGCCACTCACATCTTTCCTTTGTCTCTTCTCTCCCACATACACCTATGTATGTACCCCTCTCCTTTGTAGTTTCTCAGGGGGGGGGTCCTCCATCTCTGTGCCAAACCAATGCCCGCCGGCCCTACTACTGCCCAGTGAGAGGAAGCTGTGCCCGGAGAGGTATATGCCAGCCTGCTCTGGCCTGCAGCTGGACACGACGACGCAGCTATGAGCTACATCAGACACTGCCCAACAGCTGACCACAGCTGGGCCATCACTGGCCGAATCATTGGTCGAAGATAAAGAACTAAGACAGTTCAATCCTAACTGCGATTCATCAACAAGCTTTTAACGTCGGAGGATAAGAGAACAGACCATCTGCAACGACGAGGGAACCATCAGACTGGATCGGCCCGGGGGTGTTTGGTGGCGGAGATGGGGGGACCTGCCTGAGATTCAACAACTGATTAAGAGGCAAGTCTGACCCACATCACATTACATTATCTCAGAAATTTTGTTTTGGGAACACTGCCTCTGCATTATGTTTCATTAATTTTGCAAGTTTGTTTTGGTTTGTGCCATCTCTTTGCTCTGGGGAGTAGCAGCCTTGAGTCTCTCCTCTGCGGGGGGAATTGTTATTGTTCGGCAAAATACTTTCCTGGGTTTTGTTGTGTTCTTTCCAGCCTGGTGGTTGGTGATATCTGTATTCTGCACCCTTGACCGCCCAGAGCCTGGACACTGTGTTGTGAAATCCCGACCATCCAGACAGGGGTTTTGCCGGAGACCACCTGTTTACCTGTCATCCGTCATCATTCATTGATGTGTGGATTTCGTTCTCCCTCTAGTGACTGTTTTTTAGATAATAAAAATAGTTTGTGCTGAGTTTTTATTATTTGTGTTATTTTTGGTTTACGGTTGATAATATTTTTTGTTGTCTTTATGAAGTGATAATGATTGATTATTATCAGAGGAGGGAACTGTCGTGGAAATATATTATCATGTTCTTATATATCTGTGTGGAGATATCATGTTATACAGCTTGAGTTTCAATATGACCAGATTGACTGGTTAATGTGTGTATGTCTCTTTAAGATCACTCTGACATCCTACCAGTCATAACAAAGTTGTTGTTTGCTTCCAGTTACTGAGAAACCATTTTGTTTACCTTCGTCATCATATCTGATATAATATGTTACGTCTGACAACTGTGTATTTAACATATGTCTGAACAGAACTCTTGGTCAGTTCATGGCCAGATGCTACTGTGTGAACATGTGTCTCTGACTGTGGGCTGAACTTTCATTGTGGCCACGGTGAAATAAACTTTTCTATTATTAATAATGACTCAGAATGATTAATGTAGACTTCCGGTTTAACGTACCATGGAGTGACACGCAGATTTAAGAGCTCCGGCAGAATTGCCTAATTATATAATCTAAAGGCACCCTTTCAAGAAAACGTTTTTACTAGTATTGAATATAATACACCCGTGAACTAGACAGTTTTTGTTTGGGCTTCAAAATGCCTCCAAAAGTTACTAAAATACCGTGTTCATCTCAGTTGCAGCAGAAAATAACGCAATGTGGTGCGGCCCCGCTCTCGCGTGAGCCTTCGATCCACTCTCTCCCAGTGGATACCAGGGAGTCAGAAGCCGCGGCCTTCAAGTTGGACATTCTCGCAACTGTGCGCACGGATATTGCTGAAATCTTTAAAACTGAGTTGCACTCGGCTCTGGGAAACGACCTAGTAACCATCAAATCCGAACTACAAGCCATGAAAACTGAATGGTCAGCCAAGATAACAACTTTACAATCTGAGGTAACGTTGATAAAAGGCACAGTGGCAGGAGTGGAAGACGCGCTAACCACATGCACCGACGACGTCGCCATTTTGAAGGAGAAAGTTGAACATCTCGTCAAAGAACTGATTAAAACAGAAAATAAATGTGAAGATCTCGAATCTAGGTCTCGTCGCAACAACATACGGATTGTTGGCGTTCCTGAAGGTACAGGCTCCCCCCTCACGACTGCAGCCGTCTCCAGGCTGCTTAAGGAGGCTTTCAACATGGAGAAGGAACCTGTGTTGGACAGGGCGCACCGTACACTCCAGGCCAAACCCCGACCGGGGGAGCGACTCCGACCGGGGGAGCGACCTCGCACAATTGTGGCCAGACTACACTACTTTTCAGACTGTGTCGACATCCTAAAGAAGGCAAGAGAGACGAAGAGGATCATGTACGAGGGGGTGTCCATCTCCGTTTTCCCAGACCACACAGCCAAGATAGCACGGGCGCGTGCAGCGTTTAACGAGGTGAGAAACCAGCTCCGAGAGGTGGAGGGGCTCCGTTTTGGAATTCGCCATCCAGCCCGCCTCATCGTTACCTATCGCGACAAAGAGAGTCAGTTCGACACACCTGAGGAGGCTGCAACTTTTGTCAAATCGTTGAACAGAAACGGGGACTAGACTGAATTAAAGATGGGACTGTTTTCGATTAGTTACCACGGACTGATTGGTGAGTCAACGACATATTCGGGCCAACTATTAGTTAAGTTGTATAAAAAAAGAAAAATGAAAGCCTCAACTTGTGCTCGCTACACATAATAGGATGTCAGTCAACTGCTATTTATTTTTTAGATTTGAAAATGCCCCACGTTACATTTTTGGATTTGAGTGGTAGTGTTTATCATTACTGTGTAGCTGCTGCCACCGCGACCAGGTATGGTGTAGGTCAATACAACAGTCATTTTCTAAACATTAGAGTTGGGTGGTACAGTGTGTATTTTTATTTTTATTATTATTATTCTATGGCTGTTCGGGCCGTGTGGGTGCGCTGCCCTTCGTGTGCGCTCTGGCCGCGGTCCGTCGCGGTACGCAGGGGGAGACACTCCTCCGCCTGCGGGTGGTGTGGGGCCGTGGTGGGGGTGCGCGCGGGGGGGCGGTGTACACACATGTGATACGAGGGCGATCAAGATACCACTTATTCCCTTATATCTGAAAATGTACCACGTTTATTTAAGTTGTAGGGTGTTTTCATCATTACTTTCTGTAGCTGCCGTCCCCACGACACACATAGTGTGATGTCGGTTAGTGCCAGATGTTTTCTGTATCTGGGAACTGACCACGTTTAATTTACATTTATAGCACATGGCCAAGGGGGTCGGGGGTAAACACTAGATTTAAGATGCCCTATAACTGTGAAGGGAACACGTTCTATATCTGAAAATTGACCATGTTTAATTTACATTTATATCATATAGCCATAAAGCCGTAGGTTGAACAATAGAATTAAGTTGTAATAAGATCTTATCATTACTCTTTGTAGCTGTTGTTCCCACTACACATAGGCGAGAGGTTGGTCAATACACCATTTATTCACTATACCTGAAAATTGACCATGTTTGATTTACATTTATATCATATGGCCATAAAGTCATAGGTTAAATACTGGATTTAAGTTGCACTGTACTCTTATCATTGCTCTTAGTAACAGTTGTGCCCCTAATCGTATGGTTTGAGGTTGGTCAATATACCATGTATATATGTATAATTTGTTTTATACCTAATCACGCCTGATTTAAACATCTACCAATTTTCTCCTATTTTTGAAAATTGGCAGGTTCAATCTGCATTTATATCCTAGGACCATACATGTTGTAGGTTAAGCACTAGATCTAAGTTGCACTGTATTCTATGTTTAATGAGGTTGACATTGGGAGGGGGGATATTCCAGAGCCTGAATATTCTTTGTAATGGGTGTGTACCCACTACATATAAGGTCTGGTGTCGGTCAATAACCAGTGGTTTTCTATTTTTGAAAGTTGACCATGTTTAATTTGCATTTACATCCAAGGACCATAAAGTCATAGATTAAACATTAGATAAAATGATCCTTTATTTTGACTCAGGTTGCACTGTATTCTAGGTGCCTAATATTTATATTTACATATAACTCTGCTGAGCTCCTTTTTTTTTGTTTTTGTTAGCCATGGTTATAGCCGTAAGTATCACTGAAGGGAAAGGCTCCTGTTGGAGTCAGCACGGTTGTTCCCATCATTCGGGGATGGAACACTTGATGTGCGGGGGGAGGGGGGAGGGGAGTGGGAGGGTTTGTGTTTGCTTTTGTTTTTGTTTTACGGTACTCTGTTATTCTTATAAACTCTGTCTGTTTGCTGTGATTGACATTTTAGCGTGTGCTCTTCTAGGTCCGATGCACGGCAGTCTAGGTTGGTACCCTTCCCTGGTTGGGATACTATTATACACTCTGCAACTATTATTATGTATGATGTCTGACCCACTAACAACTGACAATGACTAACACAAAGGTTTCGATGGGACTGGGGAACACAGTCAGATTCTTGTCATGGAATGTGGGGGGAATAAATGGGCCGGTCAAAAGGGCTAGGGTCTTCTCCCACATAAAAAAATTGAAAGGCGATATTATATTTCTTCAAGAAACACATTTACGTACCACTGACCAGGGGAGACTCGCTAGACCATGGATCGGTCAGATTTTCCACTCTAAATTTGAAATTAAAACACGAGGGACAGCCATACTGATAGGCAAGAAAGTACAGTTCACTCCCGTTAAGACTGTTTCAGACCCCAATGGTCGCTATATAATAGTAACTGGCTCACTATATCAGACCCCAGTGGTCCTTGTGAGTGTGTATGCACCTAACTGGGATGATGTTAACTTTATAAAGAAACTGCTGTCCTCACTTCCCGACTTGGACACACATCACTTAATACTGGGAGGAGATATCAACTGTGTAATGGACCCCCACCTTGATAGATCGAGTACCAGGACTGCTGTGCCCTCAAAGATGTCTCAAACATTGTCTACTTTTATGAATAACAATGGCTACATTGACCCGTGGCGATTTCTGTATCCTACAGATAAACAATTCTCTTTTTTTTCTCATGTGCATCACTCCTACACACGCATAGACTATTTTTTCTTTGATAAGGCCTTATTACCGTCTTTGTCCTCAGCTAGCTATTCTGCTATAACTATTTCAGACCACGCCCCCGTAACCTTTGAACTTATTTTCAAATCTAAACCCAAAGAGACCCGTTTCTGGAGACTGGACTCTACCCTACTAGCATCTGATGAATTCTGTAACGTGGTATCTCAAGCGATTGACTTATTTCTCGAGACAAATAAAAATGACGAAACCTCACCCTCATTATTATGGGAGACACTAAAGGCAAATGTTAGGGGCACAATTATTTCATACACCGCACATGCTAACAAACAGCGTCTCGAAAGGCAACAACAATTGGAGACTCTGATTACAGATCTTGATCGTCGCTATGCCGTGGCTCCGACTCCGGAACTGTATAAGGACCGGCTTGGCTTTCAGACGGAACATAATCTTTTATCCACCAAAGAGGCAGAACGACTGTTGCTTAGAACAAGGGGTGCCCTATATGAGAGTGGGGACAAGGCGGGTCGACTTCTGGCCCAACAGCTGAAGAGCAGATCAGCCTCACAACTAATACCACAGATTCGCGATAGTTCAGATTCACTAACAACGGATCCTAAACAAATTAATGACGCATTTGTGTCATTCTATTCACAGCTCTACACATCTGAAGCGCCCAAAGACACCTCTGTAATGCTAGATTTCTTTTCAGGCCAAGTTATTCCTAAAATTTCTCCAGAAGATTGTCAGGACTTAGACCGATCGCTACAACTAAGTGAGGTTGCTGCAGCTATTAAAAAGATGCAGAGCGGAAAATCTCCAGGCCCAGATGGCTACCCTGTAGAATTCTTTAAGAAATTTTCAAATCAATTGGCCCCTTTATTATTAGAGATGTTTGATGACTCATTACAGAAGGGTACTCTGCCACCTACTCTCACGCAGGCCTCCATCTCTTTACTCCTTAAGAAGGATAAAGACCCCATAAACTGCTCCTCTTATCGAGCTGTGTCTCTTCTTAATGTGGACAATAAAATATTAGCTAAAGCGTTGGCATGTAGACTAGAGGCTGTTCTCCCCACAGTAATATCTGAGGACCAGACAGGCTTTATAAAGAACCGCCATTCCTTTACAAATATTCGTAGACTGTTGAGCATTATTGGACTACCAAGCTCTCAAATAGTCCCGGAGGTAGTGGTTTCTTTGGATGCGGAAAAAGCCTTCGATAGAGTGGAGTGGGACTATTTGTTCTTTACATTAAAACAGTTTGGATTTGGGGAAGAAGTTTTGGCGTGGATACGCTTACTGTACACCGCCCCCCAGGCATGTGTCACAACTAATGGCTTCAGTTCTAAGCCCTTCCCGCTCACACGTGGGACACGCCAAGGGTGCCCACTGTCTCCATTGATTTTTGCGGCGGCCATTGAACCCCTGTCCATAGCTCTTAGAGCTGAATCCTTGTTCTCTGGCATTAGGAGGGGAGGTAGCGAGCATAAAGTATCTCTTTATGCAGACGATCTATTGCTCTACATATCGGACCCAATGGCCGGTATCCCAAATATTTTGTCTCTTCTAAAGGTTTTTGGAAGCTTTTCTGGCTACAAATTAAACGTACAGAAAAGTGAATGCTTCCCAATTAATGATCTCGCCCGGAATATTTCCCATCGCCTTCCATCTTTCCAGATAGCGGATACTGGTTTTAAGTACCTGGGCATTAACATCTCCCAATCTCTTTGCTCTCTTCGAAAACAAAACTTTACCACATTAACAACAAAGGTAAAGGCTGACTTACAGAGGTGGAATGGCTTACCCCTGTCCTTAGCTGGCAGAGTACATTCCATTAAAATGAATGTATTACCCAGATATTTATACTTATTCCAAAGTCTCCCCTTATTTCTCCCCAAAGCATTTTTTCTTGATCTGGATAAGATGATCTCTTCATTTATCTGGGAGGGCAAAACACCAAGAATAAAATTATCCTTGCTGCAAAGGGATAGGAATCAGGGAGGAATGGGCCTACCAAATTTCATGTTCTATTACTGGGCCGCCAATCTTCACAAAATTGTCTTGTGGTCGAGTGAACCAGACAGCAGCTGGGGTCAACTTGAGGCCAGTTCTTGCCCAACATCTTCCCTTCAAGCTTTAGCTTGTGGTGAAATGCCACTGTCACCAACAAAATATAGTAAGAACCCAATTGTTGTTTCCACATTAAAGATATGGGCCCAGATGAGAAAGATATGCGGGTGGACTAAGCTCTCTATGTCAGCACCCATCTGTAATAACCACCTTTTCTTACCTGCTACACTAGATTCTGGGTTCGCTAGATGGAAGAAAGAGGGACTAATCACTTTGAGTGACTTATACATAGATGGTGTATTTGCAGAATTTGGGGACCTATGTGACACATATAACTTACCTCACTCTGACCGGTTTAGATATTTCCAGATTCGGCATTTTGTGAGGACCCATTCCCCTACGTTTCCACAGTTGCCCCCTCCATCAGGTGTGGAGCGTTTTCGACACTCGGCTAGTATGGATAGGGGCCATGTTTCATATCTCTATGATACCATACCTAGAAAAGACACGGCCATAAACAGGATTAGGACGGGGTGGGAAACTGAACTAGGGGTAGCCTTCTCGGATGAATGGTGGGGGGACGCACTAGAGGGAGTTAATACCTCTTCCTCCTGTGCCAGACTTGGCCTTATTCAGTTTAAGGTCCTTCACAGAGTCCATTATAGTAATGCCAGGTTGGCTAAAATATATCCCAATGTGACAGACAACTGTAACAGATGTGCACAGTCACCAGGGGATCTAACCCACATGTTCTGGTCCTGCTCGAAACTGATAACATTCTGGAAGTTCTTTTTTGATACCATCTCGGAGGTACTGGAGATTACTATAGTGCCCTGCCCCCAAATTGCTATCTTTGGGATCCCCGAGGAGGATGTGATCTTGACCAAAAAACAATACAATGTAGTGTCCTTTGCCTCACTGATTGCCCGCAGGAGGATACTCTTGCATTGGAAAGCAGAACCTCCCCCATCATCCAGATTATGGCTGAATGATGTGATGTCATTCCTAAAACTGGAAAAAATTAAATTTACAATTCGAGGATCAGCTGATAAATTCTACACACATTGGCAACCGCTAATCTCATATGTAGATAGAATAGATCCGTTTCCTCCTGACTGAAGTTATGTCGAGTACCATGTAGGGGGGGGACAGTTTTCACTGAGTGGGCTTACCTGTTGATTGGGGCTGTTGGGGACAGTAGGCGTGTATTTATTTAATCTCCCACCTCACGTATTTAGGGTCATACGACCTGGCTTGTGTATCGGACCTAGAGTTGCACTTATGTTTCATTATATCCATAGCAAATATACTTATCCTTTAAGAGTACCATATTGCTGTTAAAGTGGATCCTAATGTCACATTTTGTATTTGTCTTATTTTATTTTGTATGTATTTATTTACTTTTGTACTGTCTTTTTATTTTTCTGGGTGGGGCGGGAGGGAGGGATATTCAGTAAGGAAAAAACAAAGGACATGACATCTGTATGCAAGATATGAATGTAAATGTAATCTTTGAATAAAAAACTTTGTTTATAAAAAAAATAATGCATTATATAGCCTGCATATACACACAAATGTGTTTCCCGGTTTCTTAAATAAACATTATTTTGAAAGCAAAAAAAAAAAAAAAATGATTAATGTAAACGGCTCATCGTTTGTCCTTTAATAATTCCCGTTACAGTATATAATTTCATTATTTATTTTTTTCCATTTGACACCGGAAATGCCACTCTGAAAGAGTTAAAAAGGTCCACGCACGAATAACATGCACGCGCGAATCAAAAAAGCTTATCAAACGCCGACGTCACAACAGGTCAACAGGACAACAGGTGCATATGAGCCGAATCTAAAAGCTTATCAGACGCTAGCACCTAGCACGGCCGTGACGTCACTCCAGGAAACGTATGCCTTATGTCCGTCCGGGTCATAGTACTAGATCAATGGTGGCTCACTCGGTGCATCACAGTTAGCCTATATCTCCGCCGTCCCTGCTACACGCAGTCGGGACCACTACACTCACTGACGTTAGCCAATAGCCCGCCGTCCCTGCGGGTGGTTCTCTCCTCTTTGTGTGCCCCCGTCCCCGCGGAGGAGCTTGTGGACTCGACAACAGCGGCGGCCGCAGGGCGCCGGAGCCCGCAGCGCTAGTTAGCTCATAGCTATCGTGTAACACTAGCCTTTACGGGCTCGACCACCCTACGGCTGCTGCCGTCGCGTCCATGGGCCCCCCGGCAGGGCATCCGTGGGGACGGGGTGTACAGAGAGGAGAGAACCATTTTGGGTCGGCCGTTCATGCCGGCCAGCGAGCCGGATGTCGGGATATGTTGTTAGCACAATAGCTACCAAGCTAAGCTATGTTATCTACTAACGTTATAAACACAATATGTGTACAACGACACAATGATTTACATTATTACAAATATGGTAACGTGGTTGTGGCTTTTACAAATAGTGGTTAGCTTTAGAGATACATTTCCATTCGGCTAGTAGTAGCAAGCATATATCTATGGTAGCAAGGCTCTCTGCCTGCCACTAGCTGTGTGACTCTCAGCGCCCCCTGGTGAGCCCCCTGTTGTCCTGCACCTGTTGTGACGATTACACACGCACGTTATGAACAATTGATTAAAATATGCACGTGCGTGGTGATTGTGTTGGGCAGACAAAATGTTTGATAAAAACGCTAAAACTGGGTCAATTTCAATACTTTTTTTTCCCTTCTTCATGAAAGCCACTGTTGGCCTAGTCCACATTGTTTATTGAACAAAAATACAATGTGGAGGTTGACCTTTAAGGAAAGAGAGAGAGGAGAGAGGAGCGTGAGTATGAGCGAGAGCGTGCGCAGAAGGAGCTTGAATATAAGCATGCTGCCTTACAGGCGGGTGCTCTGCCTTTAGAGTCGCGTTCTGGTTTTGATGTCGGCAGGAATATTAGGATGGTGCCTCCTTTTTTTGAGAAAGAGGTGGAAAGATATTTTCCCCTTTTTGAACGGGTGGCAACCACATTGAAGTGGCCTGATACAGCCTGGACACTGCTGCTGCAATGTGTTCTTGTTTGTAGGGCACAAGAAGCCTATACAGCTCTGTCCCTTGAACAAAGCGCTGACTATGAGCTTGTTAAAGCTTCCATATTGAGGGCTTATGAGTTGGTCCCTGAGGCCTATCGTCAGCGTTTTAGAGCCTATCGCAGGTCGGAAGGACAGTCTTATGTTGAATTTGGAAGAGAGAAGGAGAACCTGTTTGACAGGTGGTGCACTTCTCAGAAAGCAGAGTCAAGAGAGCAGCTTAGACAGTTGATTCTCCTAGAGGAATTTAAAAGATGTGTTCCTGATACCGTTTCCACTCATCTAAACGAGCGTAGGGTATCGAAGATAGGCGATGCCGCTGTCTTCACTGATGAGTTTGTGTTGACACACAAGTCCGCTTTTTTGGAGGACTACCGTGTTGAGTCCAGGGATAGGCGTCCTGTTCAGGGGGGCCGTTTCCCAAAACCTGTGTCTGCTGGTCAGTTAACTTCACCTCCTAGGCGGGGTGGTTCTGCTGGTGCATTCCCAGAAGGGATTATCTGTTTCTACTGTAAAGAACCTGGTCATATCGTTGCTGGGTGCCCGGTGCTTGAGCAGAAAAATTTCAGAACGGTGGCTCTGGTAGAAACCATATGCAGAACACCTTTACCAATGTTAGATGGTGATGGGGGAAGTATCAAACGTGTGGACAAAGAGCTCGAGGGTTCCTCAAGATTTATGATGGATGGATTTGTTTCCCTGACTAATGCACTAGAGCCCAAACAGGCTATAACAATTTGGAGAGATACCGGTGCTTTTCAGTCCCTCATTCTGGAGGGGGTTTTGCCGTTTTCAGAAAACTCTTCTTTGCATTCCGGTGTCGTTGTTCAGGGCTTTGGGGGTGGAGTTGTGGATGCACCTTTGCATGAGGTCACGCTCAATTCTCCCTTAGTATCAGGCAATGTTGTTGTGGGGGTATGTTCTCACATTCCCATAAGAGGGGTGTCCTTCATTCTAGGGAATGATTTGGCTGGTGACAAAGTGTTGGCTACTCCAGTTGTAACTCCCATTCCTGTGGTTTCTGAGGTCCCTACTGAGCTGGCACAGAAACATCCAGGAGTGTTCCCTGTGTGTGCTGTGACACGGGCCATGTCAAAGGACAAAAATGATGTTGTTGATACTTCGACCTGGGACATTACACTTGGTGACACATTCTTTGTTGAATTGAAAAGTGTACCTGTTGAGAATTTTAGAAAGCACACTGTGGATGTACCTCTGCATAATGATTCTCTTGATTGTGCCTTTATGTTAGGCCCGGTGGTGAAACCAGGGTTGACATGTGTGCCGGAGAGGCATGTGGTAGGAGATGATCTGGCAGCGCAGTGTCTCAAGGTCTTCCCAGCCTGTACGGTGGCTGAGGCCGCAAACGAATTGGAGGATGAGTGTGGGAAGGATGCTATGAGAGGGGCTGTTGGTTCATGTGACACCGTTCTAGTTGAAGGGGCTACTAGGCCTGACTTAGGCTGCCAGCCTTCCCACAGTAGCTCTATTGTCCCTGATGTTTCACTTGTGGGCAGGGATGGTCCCAGTATGTCAGTTGATGATTCTGACATTGATTCACGTGTCCACACTGATTCTCTGCCATGCACTAGGTGTGATGGTCAACCTAGTTACCTGTGTCCTGTGGAGCAGGAGCCGCCTTCGTGACCTGGTCTGTTGAGTGGCAGCCATTTTGATCAGGGCAATGTTATTTTGTGTGACGCCATTTTAGATGGTGTTCCAGACGCTTTTGTGACTGACGTATTGCCATGTTCCAGGGACCGCCCTGACCTTCTCTGGGTCTGCCCTGAGCCCCTCTGCTGACAGGATGTGTCCATGAAACTTGACTTCTCTGAGCCTGAACTGCAGTTTCTTCAAACTTAGCCTCAACCTAACCTCTCTGCACCTCTCCATGAGTGCTATCAGTTTAGTGTCATGGTCCTGTATAGCCTCCTCTTCTGTCTCCCCACAGCCCACTACCAGTATATCGTCTGCGATGGGCTCTACTCCACTGAGCCCTGCTAAAAGCTCATGCTGCTTTCGCTGGTATATCTCTGGGGCCACAGACACCCCAAATGGCAGCTTTAACCAACGCTTCCTGCCCCAAGGTGTCCAAAATGTGGTGGTGTAACTACTTTCCTCGTCTAGCCTGCACTGTAGGAAAGCATCCCGTGCATCCACAAGAGTGAAAATGCGAGCCCTGGGCAGCTTGTATAGGACATCCTCCAGCGTCGGCATTAAGTAGTGAGATCTCCTTAAAGCCACATTTAATGACTTTGGGTCTATACATATCCTGATCGGCTTCTCTGGCCGTCTGACAATCACCATATTGCTGATCCATTCTGTTGGCTCCGACACTGAAACCAAGTGGCCATCTTTCTCATATTTATCTAATTGTGCCTTCACTGCCTCCCTAAGTGCCACTGGAACATTACGTGGAGCAGCTTGCACTGGGGCTACATTACTGTCCAACTCAAAATGAACTTCACCTGGGACTGATTCCACAGGGGCGTTAAAAACCTCATCGTACGTACCGACAAGCTGCTGCCTGGTTAGTGGGACTGAGCTGCTATGTCCTACCATCAACAGCTCCTCAGGGATGGTGAAGCGCATTAAACCTAGGCGCTCACTGGTTTCACCTGACAAAAGGGGTCTCTGACTGCTTCTTACTACCTCGAAGGTCAGCTTGTGTGTCTTCCCTCTCACTACACACTCGGTTTTGAATAAGCCAAATGAGGGAATTGATTGACCTGATTGTATAGGACAATTGATTGTCCTATACAAGGAGTCTCAAGGCGAGCACAGAAAGACTCAGAAGTAGCTTCTATCCCCAGGCCATCAGGCTGCTAAACGAACAATGAATGAACACTACACAACAACAACCACCAAACGCACATAGCACACACATCCACACGCACACACCCACTTTAAACAAACACACTGTAGCACCCACTCCACACACTTTATAGCACACACCCACTTTAAACAAACACACTGTAGCACCCACTCCCCACACTTTATATTTATGGATGAAGGATTGCACTACAACTCGTACACCTTACTGTAAATTGTACCTAAAATTGTACCTCATCCCATTCTGCTTTGCACTAGATAGTACTGTACATTAGTACACTGCATAGTATTGTGTATTGTATATTATATGGTAACTCAGAACATTGTACATATGTCTATACCGAACACTGTGACCTCATTTTCTTCTTCTAAATTCATGCTATATTATGTTATTATGTTATTTGATACTATCTTGTCTAGCACAGTCTCTGGAGCGTAACAGTAAGAAGCATTTTGTATGAAAGTATTCTGTACTTCTGTATGACAACTATTAAAGAACTTGAACTTGAACTTGAGCACCAACCTTGTTTGGCTGGGCAATAGCCTTGCTCCAGGGCCCAGCCTCCTCATGTCTTTTATGCTCATCACATCACAGGTTGCCCCTGAATCTAACTGGCACCTCTGCAACCCTCCGTTAGATCGTTCCTGCCTGGGTAGAACTCGTGGCCGCCGGCCATCTGACGCATGTACAGTCTCTGGTATCATTGCTGATGTCTGGTGTCTATCCTGTGTCATTGCCTTTATTCTAATATCAGTCATTTCTGCAGCCCGGCATATCTCAATGGCTGATTCCAGTGTAAGATCTTTCTCTCTGAGTAGACGACGGCGCACACTCTCATCACACACCCCCAGCACTACTTTGTCTCTTATCAACTGCTCTCTGAGTTGCCCATAATCACAAGAAGACGCCTTCTCCTTCAGCCTTGTTATGAATGAATCTATGGGTTCCCCTTCATCTTGATTGCATTTCCCAAACACATATCTTTCAAAAATAATGTTCCTTGTTGGCTTAAAATATGCCTCTAAAGCAGGAATGATGACGGCCACGTCCTTCTCCTGGTCCGCCGTAAGTCCTAAATTATGTCTGTATATATGGCGACATTCACTGCCCATCACGCGTCGCAAGATTGCTGCTTGCACTTCTTTTACCTTGTCCTTCAATCCCGCTGCCAGTATGTAGTCCTCAAATTCCGATCGGAAATTATCCCAGTTACTTGCGAGATCGCCGCTCATCTTCATCTCATCTGGTGGCGGTATTGCTGTTGCCATGGTGATGCTGTGTTTTTTGTTTGTAGCTTAGCTCGCCGCAAACGCTCACTGCTTCACTCCCCGACTTCTCCTTTTCCTCGATTTCCTGTGCCGTAGCGCACCATATCCGTATAATTACTCACGTAATTATAGCCACTTCTGACACCATGTTTGTGTTAAATAACGAGACATGAGACTAGAGCGTATCCACTGTGCATCTGTATTGAATCCCAACCCATAACACAACAGCGTACCTTACATCCTGGTCCCTGCTGGACCGTACCAACACACACACCATTGTGGGGGGGTTTATATAACAATCCCATTCTCTTGTAACAACGGTGGGGCTGTACCTGAGGCGGTACATGCTACTCTGGATGTTCACGGTTTGCGGTATCCTGAACTGCCAGTGCCAGGTGGGATGGATATGGGCGTGGTGGTGGTATCAGAGATCTATGGTTTTTGTTTTTCTGTGTTCTGTCCTGTTGAGCGCAGTGAGATTAGTTCTCAAATTGATTTTGGTTTGCAGTCTATTTTTGACAGGTCGGTATCGGTGGAGGGGCCTGTTGAAAGGGAGCGCATATATGATACGGTCTTGGTTGGTCAACGGGGTCCTACGCCTCAGCGGAGGGGGCGCCTGCCCCACTGCAGCCATGTACCGCAGTGGCGGAACCTTTTGTGAGGTCTAGCTTGCCCGAGAGTCGGGACAGGGTTGTTTTTTGTTTTACACAGCATTGGCAAATGTTCCACGCTGAGGAGCATACAACACGGTTGGTGGTCGTGTTCGACCGGGGCCGGCCCGTTATCGCTGTTGTGGTAGTGGCCCTGACAACTAATGGGTCACAGTTGTTTTTTGTTTATGGGTTGATGTATAGTGGTTGCCTCTTGGGCAACCAGTTTGGTGGGGGAGGTGTTATGTACCATGAGCCTGATCACTCCTGTGTCACTGCCTGATCACTGCTGTGTCACTGGGCATACAGGTGAGGGCTGCTAATTAGCTAATTGCTGCTGATTGGTTACCTGCTGGGAGCTTAAAACCAGCCCTTGAGTCACACATGCAGGGTCTGTGGTTAGAGGAGTGTGGGTTAACAGAGAGTTATCACGTTCTTCTATTCTTGGTTCTTTAGTTTGTATTAGTATTTCCTTGTTAAAGTAGTCTTCTTGGGTTAAACACAGGTTTTGGTGTCGGTTTTGCACATAGGTTGTGTGCCTTTGAGCCAGGGTCGTAACACACACGCACACACACACACACACACACACACACACACACACACACACACACACACACACACACACACACACACACACACACACACACACACACACACACACACACACACACACACACACACACACACACACACACACACACACACACACACACACACACACACACACAAAAACACCATGGCTCCATACATATCAGTGAACAGCTATTGTGTGCAAACCTCCACTAAAACGTTTCTAAAATAAATCATGTTGCAAACTCTTATTGTAAAGTTATTAAAAGGCTGTATCATTAGTCAATTATTACTTTTTAACTCAGTTTTAAAGTTATTAAAAGGCTGTATCATTAGTAAATTAATGTTACTTTGTACCTCAGTTATAAAGTTATTAAAATGCTGTATAATTAGTAAATGAATGTTACTTTTAATTTTTTTTTATTATTATTTTTTGTATCTACTTTTTCCCCCCATTTTTCTCCCGTCCCCAATTTCGCATTGTCCAATTCTACCCTCCCCTGTCTCGAACGCTGTTAGGCCATGCCTCCCACAAGCCGGCTGCAATGTGGACGACGCCTGCATCACATGTCCCCTCCGGTACTCGAGGAGGCAGCCGTCGCATCTTTTCACCTGCACAGCGCGATCTCTCAGCGGCGAGGGTCTGCGTGGGAGGGACACGCCGCCCTCGTCGCTTCCTGATTCTACTGCGCAGGCGCACCAACCGACCTGTAGGAGTCGCTGTCCACAACGTCCGATCCCCACCCACCAGCTTCCCACCAGCTTCCCACCCCCTAACACTTGCCAATTGTATTAGTATGAACGACCAGCCAAGCTGGTAGCAACGCCGAGAGCTGGGCTCGAACCATGAATGTTACTTTTAAACTGAGTTTTATTTAAAGTGTCTTTACCTTCTGGAGGACCTGTCGGAGGTTGGTTGCGTCCAGTCGGCCCAGAGCTTCGCCGTGGGGGGGCAGAGATTGACCCGGCGGCCTGATCCCCGCTTCTGACGCTCCCCAGGTCACATAGAATACATCTACACACACACACACACACACACACACACACAGTTGTGACTTCGTATTCACAGTGTATGTATCTATGTATGTGGGTGTGTGTGCGCATGTCTACGTGCGTGAAGTACCAGTCATGTTCTGAGGGACAGCAGAGCCCCAGTCTGTCTGCAGGACCGAGGACAGGATGTTGTTGAATGAGAGGACGTCTCTGGAGGAAACCAGTCTGTCTCTGAACAGCCTCCCAGCTTCATACACCACCAGCTCCAATACTCTGTCTGTCACACTGGAGGAGGCTGAATACACACACATACATACATACTGTAACCACCAGCTCCAATACTCTGTCTGTCACACTGGAGGAGGCTGAATACACACACATACATACATACATACTGTAACCACCAGCTCCAATACTCTGTCTGTCACACTGGAGGAGGCTGAATACACACACATACATACATACTGTAACCACCAGCTCCAATACTCTGTCTGTCACACTGGAGGAGGCTGAATACACACACATACATACACACATACATACATACTGTAACCACCAGCTCCAATACTCTGTCTGTCACACTGGAGGAGGCTGAATACACACACATACATACATACATACATACATACATACTGTATACCTGTAGGCAGCTGGTAACGCAGCAGGCTTAGGGTCCAGGATGTCAGGAGACACGGAGTAAAGAGGTAATGACTGTAGTCATCTACTGAGAATTTAGCCTTCACCTGAGAGAGTGAGAGAAGGAGAGAGAGAGAGAAGGAGAGAGAGTGAGAGAAGGAGAGAGAGAAGGAGAGAAGGAGAGAAGGAGAGAGAGAGAGAGAGAGAGAGAGAGAGAGAGAGAGAGAGAGAGAGAGAGAGAGAGAGAGAGAGAGAGAGAGAGTGTTCTGACCCGTTTGTAGACTTGGACAAGAGTGTGTTCTGATCCGTTCTAGACTTGGACTAGAGAGTGTTCTGATCTGTTCTAGACTTGGACTAGAGAGTGTTCTGATCTGTTCTAGACTTGGACTAGAGTGTGTTCTGATCTGTTCTAGACTTGGACTAGAGAGTGTTCTGACCTGTTCTAGACTTGGACTAGAGAGTGTTCTGACCTGTTCTAGACTTGGACTAGAGAGTGTTCTGATCTGTTCTAGACTTGGACTAGAGTGTGTTCTGATCTGTTCTAGACTTGGACTAGAGTGTGTTCTGATCTGTTCTAGACTTGGACTAGAGTGTTCTGAACTGTTCTAGACTTGGACTAGAGAGTGTTCTGACCTGTTCTAGACTTGGACTAGAGTAATCTGATCTGTTCTAGACTTGGACTAGAGTGTTCATTGTACCCTCCCTCTCCTAGGGTGCAGTCGCATCCTGCTCTCGCTCTCCGCTATCTGTGCTCTGTGCTTCGTGCCGGTTGTCGGACTATACTCAAATCAACTCGAAATGGATCTAATCAGGGGATCGCATATTTTCGTCAAGAAAGCAGAATAAGGCCGACCCTCTCTGCCTCTTGGGACATTTCAATCGGACTACCAACTTGAAGACGTGGACATTTGGATTATTATCGAAGCTTTTGGATTGCAATAAGAAGATTTTGGATCCGTTTACCGCGCACAGGACCTACCAAAATGAACTGATTAAAGACACTTGGACTAATGCATTCAGTCATTTGGACGGAGTTGTTAAAACTCACTCCACTCAAATCAATAGTTATAATTCACTCTACTCAAAATCAAATTTAAATCGACGTGGCTGGAAGGAATGTTGCCAGCCAGTCAAAACAAACTCCGGACGACTCACCAAGGTGGAACCAGAGAGCTGCTGATAAGACTTTGCAGTGAGACCCCCCCCCCCCTCCTGCGGATGCTCGCGCCAAATATGGCAGTGGAGCTACTGTGGCTGGGGGGGGCCACCAGGATGTTTCTGTCTCGCCCCCCCCAGCCGTTCCGCGCCAAACATGGCAGCGGTGATACGCATACGTCTGTCTCAAGGCTAGTCCTGCATGTATCAACAAATGCGCATGTTGGTGAATTTATGACTGTGTGCCATTATTACTATCAAATGTAATAATTGTGGAATATTACTATAATGAGCTGTATGTGTATGAACCAAGCATCCTTTGTGAAGCACTTTGGTTGACAAGTGTCATGTTTAAATGTGCTATATAAATAAATTTGATTGATTGATTGATTGATTGATTGTTCTGACCTGTTCATAGACTTGGACTAGAGAGTGTTCTGACCTGTTCATAGACTTGGACTAGAGAGTGTTCTGACCTGTTCATAGACTTGGACTAGAGAGTGTTCTGACCTGTTCATAGACTTGGACGAGAGACGCAGCCAACTGATGGGTTCTGGCTCTGGTGGCCCAGCTGCTCTGATCTCCCAGAACCTTCTGGAGAACCGGCTGAAGGTAGGAGGAGTAGATGGTCTGGAGCTCCTCTCTGTCTGGGTAACTACAGACAGACAGACAAGACAAGACAAGACAAGACAAGACAAGACAAGACAAGACAAGACAAGACAAGACAAGACAAGACAAGACAAGACAAGACAAGACAAGACAAGACAAGACAAGACAGACAGACAGACAGACAGACAGACAGACAGACAGACAGACAGACAGACAGACAGACAGACAGACAGACAGACAGACAGACAGACAGTGAGACAGGCTGGGGTAGGCTGTCTGGACTATACAGTTTACTAGGATATAATATATGTATTAGGATGAATGGTGCGTTGTCCTCTCTACTCACTCTATGGTGCAGATACGGATGATGGAGGACAAGCGGGTAGTGAGGGGATGTCTCCCCACAGCGCCCCCTGCTGACATGGATACCACCACCTGAATATTCTCCAAACCCACCCACTCCAAATTCTCATCATAGAACCCCTGGTAGGTCAACACCTAGAGAGAGAAAGAGAGAGAAAGAGAGAGAGAGAGAGCGAGAGAGAGAGAGAGAGCGAGAGCGAGAGCGAGAGCGAGAGCGAGAGCGAGAGAGAGAGAGAGCGAGCGAGAGGTTGACTGGAGGCATGTTACACAAGTTCACACTGTTCCAAGTAATCATATTCAACTACGACGAGTATGAAAGGGAACTCGATCTACTATTAGAAGATGTATTTTTAACTCTGTACCTGCTGTAAGAAGGCCATGAGATTGCAGGTTCCCCACTTGTCTGGCTTGGGCAGGTTGATGTCTTTCAGGTAGAGGACAAGGCGCTCGCAGTCTTTCGGGCGGAAGGCGCGGCCAGTGTTGGAACTGAGGAGGAGACACGTCTGACTGAGCTTCTGCAGGACGTGGCGAGACGAGGTCTGGGCGCTGCAGTGGACCACCGCCACCTGGGTGGACCGTAGCTGGGAGAAGGCACAGCGCAGGAGCATGCTAAGGTGGAGACAGAAACACAGGAGGAAGGGACTCACTGTCTGTCGTCCAAAAAAGAACCTGGGAAATCACAGTTGACATCAAGACTCCACATCAAGTTGCACGACTCCAGGGGGGCGCTGAAGAGGGCGAGGAAGATCATGGGCGACCCCTCCCACCCCCCGGTCACAGCCTCTTCACCCTGCTCCCCTCTGGAGGAGAAGGCTGAGGATCCCAAAGGCTGTGAAAGCTCGTCACAGACTGAGCTTCTTCCCCTCAGCCGCCAGGCTGATCAATGCCTCAGGCCCCCCCCCCCCCCCCCCCCCCCCCCCCTCTGCCCCCAAGTGACACTGGCACATTGACACTGACTGCACTGCACTAGTCCTCACTGGAACTCTGCACTCTTCACTTTATATATATATATATGTATTTTATTGATTAATCCTCCACTGCACTGTTTTTTTTGTCCTGTGTCTGTGTTGGTGTTTGTCGTTTACTGTGAAAATAGAAAGGAATTAAATGCATACACTGTATTGCTGCAACAATTACCAATGTGTTTTTACACAAATGGCCTAATAAAGGAATCTGAATCTGAATCTGACAACTCCTCTGTCCTGGAAATTAATCCTTAGTGGACTAGACTAAGTAAATCCTTAATGCATTTTGTTGGCAGATCTATTTAATCTTATCACAAAAGCGGCGGCTGTTTTGAGCCAAAGGCCTCACCCTTTCCAAAGCCTTTAGTAACTGCCAATCAGAAAGGCCTCACCCTTTCCAAAGCCTTTAGTAACTGCCAATCAGAAAGGCCTCACCCTTTCCAAAGCCTTTAGTAACTGCCAATCAGAAAAGGCCTTGCCCTTTGGTGAATCTGAATATTTCCAAAGCCTTTAGTAACAGCCAATCAGAAAAGGCCTTAGCGTTTCCAAACCCTTCAGTAACAGCCAATCAGAAAAGGCCTTACCCTTTCCCACAGCCCTCAGGTCCCACCAATAGGAAGGGTTGTCTGTGCTGTGGGAGGAGCCAGTGTGAGAAGCAGGCCAGGCTTCTCTGTATGTCGGGGGTCTGGATAACGGGGAGAGAGTGTGTGTGTGTCAACTGCTCCAGACTCAGTCCGTCCGGCTGGAGGAGCGTGTAGGCGGCCAGGCGGCCACTGGACGAGTCATAGAAGGTGTCCAGGGGCCTCCTGGGGTCTGGAGGAGCCTCACTGGCCCAGAGCAGCAGCTGCAGAACACACACACACACACAAATGGTAAATGGCTGCATTTATATAGCGTTTTTATCCAAAGTGCTTTACAATTTTACCCATTCACTCGCACACCGATGGCGGAGGCCACCATGCAAGGTGCCAACCTGCTCATCGGGAGCAGTTAGGGGGTAAGTGTCTTGCTCAAGGACACTTCGACACGCTGCCCGGGAATCGAACCGGGAACCTATGGATTGCCAGACGACTGCTCTACCTCCTGAGCCAAGTCAAGTCAAGTCAAGAGTTTTAATTGTCACGGCATACAGGTATACAATGAAATGCGGGTGGTCTTGCCCGCAACGATGTGCAATACAGTGGTACATATAATAGAATCAAAAGAAGAAACAACATTGTGCAGTAACAGATAGCAGGTAACATGGAGTGACATCTCGGTATCTGTACATAGTTATTTACAGCGCATGTGTGACATGCTAGTTAGCTTTGGTAGTGCAATACACTGTTCCTGTTATTCTAATTTAAAGTGTCCTTTCCTTTGGCCATAAGTGTGCGTGTGTGCGACATGAGTGTGTGCCCGCTCATGTTAAAGTGTTAAGTGGCTGCTCGTGTGTGAGCGTGCACAGTGTGCGTGTCGTGTGTGTGTTCATGTGTGCTTGTGTGTGGACAGTTCAATGTTCTGAGCACTCAATGTACATTGTTCATGGCTCTGATGGCCTGGGGGAAGAAGCTGAGCCTAAGCCGCTCTGTCCTAGTAGCTGGGATTTGCAGGCGTCTGCCTGACCTCAGCAGCTGAAACAGGCTCAGACTGTGTCTCTCACACGCACACACACACACACAGTGGAATTTCTTATCAGGTTCTAATAAAGTTCTAATCAGGTTATAATATAGTTCTAATCAGGTTATAATATAGTTCTAATCGGGTTCTAATCAGGTTCTAATAACATTCTAATCAGGTTATAATAAAGTTCTAATCGGGTTCTAATCAGGTTCTAATAGCATTCTAATCAGGTTCTAATAACATTCTAATCAGGTTATAATATAGTTCTAATCAGGTTCTAATAACATTCTAATCAGGTTATAATAACATTCTAATCAGGTTATAATATAGTTCTAATCAGGTTATAATAAAGTTCTAATCGGGTTCTAATCAGGTTCTAATAACATTCTAATCAGGTTATAATAAAGTGCTAATCAGGTTCTAATAACATTCTAATCAGGTTATAATATAGTGCTAATCAGGTTCTAATAACATTCTAATCAGGTTATAATAACATTCTAATCAGGTTATAATATAGTGCTAATCAGGTTCTAATAACATTCTAATCGGGTTCTAATAACATTCTAATCAGGTTATAATATAGTTCTAATCAGGTTATAATAAAGTTCTAATCGGGTTCTAATCAGGTTCTAATAACATTCTAATCAGGTTATAATATAGTTCTAATCAGGTTATAATAAAGTGCTAATCAGGTTCTAATAACATTCTAATCAGGTTATAATATAGTGCTAATCAGGTTCTAATAACATTCTAATCGAGTTGTAATATAGTGCTAATCAGGTTCTAATAACATTCTAATCAGGTTATAATATAGTGCTAATCAGGTTCTAATAACATTCTAATCGGGTTATAATATAGTGCTAATCAGGTTCTAATAACATTCTAATCGGGTTATAATATAGTGCTAATCAGGTTCTAATAACATTCTAATCGGGTTATAATATAGTGCTAATCAGGTTCTAATAACATTCTAATCGGGTTATAATATAGTGCTAATCGGGTTATAATATAGTTCTAATCAAGTTATAATAGAGTTCCATTCAGGTTGTGATGTGGAATAATCTGACCAGATGTTATTCACAGAGGTGGACAACAGAGTATTTTATTAAGGATAGAGTTTACTGACAAAATGACATGTTGCAACATGGCTAAACTAAGTGGAGCATTGACGTACATAATATTCATTAAAAAAATATATATATATATTAACATCTTCAGTTTCCACATCAATGTAAATGTGCCAGATTTTGAGCTAATGAGCTAGTTTTCATCTGTAGTCCCTGCCTACCGCGCATGTCTTCATGGTGTGGGAGGAAACCGGAGTACCCAGAGGAAACCCACGCGAACACAGGGAGGACATGCAAACTCCACACAGAAAGGCTGGGGTTCGAACCCAGGACCTTCTTGCTGTGAGGCAGCAGTGCGGTGATAATGATAGATATGAGGTCCCAGTCCTTACCTCCTTAGCCAACTCCTGCCGTGTTTTCAGATTCAGGTTTCCTCCCAAACCTCTGATCAGGCCGACCAGGAACTGGCCTCTCTCTGTCACTGCACTGAGGTGAGACAGACCATTGAACACTGTCCCCACGAGACTGGTCTCCACCACAAAGTCATTCTGACGAGGAGAGACAGAGAGGGACAGACATTAGGTTAGAGAGTTATTGAGTGAGAGAGTTGGAACTAACCCTTAACCCATTCATTGGGTTAGAGTTATTGAGTGAGAGTTGTGATGTCATTCTCCATAATCATCCCGGTCCCGAAGAAGAACTCCGTCAGATGCCTGAACGACTACCGTCCAGTCGCACTCGCCTCCCTACCCATGAAGGTCTTTGAAAAGACACTCGAGCCCCACATCATCTCTAGCCTCCCACCCGGACTAGACCCCCACCAGTTCGCCTACAGAGCCAACAGGTCCACGGAGGACGCCATCGCCACGACTCTCCACTCTACCCTGTCCCATCTGGAGAGAGAGGATGGGGGGGGGGGGGGGGGGGGGGGGCTACGCACGGCTGCTCTTCGTGGACTTCAGCTCGGCATTCAATACCATCGTGCCTGACAGACTAGTGCCCAAACTCCTAGATCTTGGACTAAACCACCCCCTCTGCCGGTGGTCCAAGGACTTCCTGTCTGACTGCCCCCAGAGGGTCAGAATAGGCCCCCACACCTCCACAGCCATCAGCACCGGATACCCCCAGGGCTGCGTGCTTAGTACCTTATTTTACTCCATTTACACCCACGACTTCACCGCAGTCCACCCCAGCAACGCCATCATCAAGTTCGCTGACGACACCACCGTGGTGGGCTGTATCTCAAAAGGTGACGAGACCGCGTACCGCGATGAGGTAGAGCAGCTGTCAGCCCTGTGCAAAACTAGAAACCTGCAGCTGAATAAGCTAAAAACCCAGGAGATGATCGTGGACTACAGGAGGAAGAAGACCGACATACAGCCCCTGTACATCGACGGGGGATGAGTGGAGAGAGTCTCAGTCACCAAATTCCTGGGCGTCCACCTGGAGGATGACCTGACCTGGAGAACCAACACCAAGGCGATCGTGAAGAAGGCACAACAGAGACTCTACTTCCTGAGAATACTCAGGAAATACCACCTCAGACAAGACCTGCTTGTGTCCTCTTACCGCTGCTCCGTGGAAAGCATCCTCACCTACTGCATCAACGTGTGGTTCCTCAGCTGCACAGCCGCAGAGAGGAAGGTGCTCCAGAGGGTCGTCAACTCGGCCCAAAAAATCATCGGATGCCCCCTCCCCTCACTGGAAGAACTATATAACTCCCAGTGAAAATACTTAAGGACCCACACCACCCTGGCAACAAACACCTCATACGGCTGCGCTCGGGCAGCATCATGCCCACCCGGACTAACAGACTTAAGTTCAGTTTTTATCCCCGGGCCATGAGTGCACTAAACTCAGCTAAAAATTTAAACAACAATCTCCCCTACACCCCCCCCCCCCCACGCACACACACAACACCAAGGGAATAGTGCAATTTTCTTTTATACTCCCCCTGTTATGTCTATTATGTCTCACTCTTGTCTTTATTATTTTAATACTGTTTTAGGACTGTGTTGTTATTATCTAGGACTGTGTGATTGTTAGTACCTAGGGCTGCATTTAAAATGTTGTTGTACCATTGTGACAATGACAATAAAGATCATTCATTCATTCATTCATTCATTCATTATGATGTCACATATTGCTGGGCATATTAACCCTTTCACTACCACACTACCAAAGGGTTAACCCTTTCACAACCACACTACAGCTCCCAGTCAAGTTCTGCATCTCTTTCAAACTCCTGCTCCTCACCTACAAGTCCCTCCATGCCCTCGCCCCCCGATACCCGTCTGATCTCCTCCACCAGCACACTCCATCCCGGAACCTACGATCCTCTGATCTGGGTCTCCTCTCCATCCCTCGCACCAGGTTGCGGACCTTCGGTGACAGAGCCTTCAGCGTGGCGTCCCCTACCCTCTGGAACTCTCTCCCCCCCGAAATCCGCAACACCCCAACCCTGGACACCTTCAAAACTGCTCTCAAAACACACCTCTTCACCAAGGCTTTTCCCCATCAGTTAGTTTAGATTAGATTAGGTTCATTATCCCTTACCTGCCCTCATCCCCCCCCTTTTTCCCTACTTCCCTAGCCCAATTTTTTGTTGTGATTGTGAAGCAACCTTGGGTTTCATGAAAGGCGCTATAGAAATGTTATCTATTATTATTATTATTATTATTATTATTATTATTATTACAGAAGAACCGTCTGTAGTGTGGTAGTGAAAGGGTTAACCTTCTGTAGTGTGGTAGTGAAAGGGTTAAGTAGGGCTAGTGGTCTCAGGGGCTATAACTCTGGAACTAAAAGCTTTAGTTATAGAAACGTTTGAAAAGAGTTGGTTAGAACAGACTTGGTGAAAACACTCAGGACAATTTGTTATGGCTGATTGTAGCATTTATTTTCTGTCATGGTCTGGCTGTAAAGGAATCAAAGAAAATAGACATAAGCTGTAATCTGACCATTTATTTAAATGTTTATTTCAAGCTATGAACCCAGGGTCTGGTCAGGGCATGTTGTTACAGAGGACACCCAGTAGCATGAATGGAGATGTTTTCGATTTTCTTTTATTAAATATTGTGTTTTCAATTGAATACTATTGCAAGACATTTGTTTTGGTGTATTTAAAGTAGGGCTGACAAAGTTAGCGTGTTAATAACGTGTTATCACTCATTTATTGTACACATAACGCACTTAAAAATAAATAAATACAAATAAAAAAAACGTTACATTTTTTTAAATTAATTGTAAAAATTCTGTCATACCAGTTCATATATGAAGAAAAGGTTATGTAATTTTGGTTGACACACTTCTTCAGACAAACATTTCTGAGAACATTTTAATTACTGACATGCATTTCTTCTATGTATGCGTCTGTCCCCCAATATGACCAGACAATGAAAATAACCTCTCACATGGTACTGTCTGAGAGAGAGACCTTCACATGGTACTGTGTGAGAGGGGGAGAGAGAGAACTTCAGTTTTACTGTACAAAAGTATATTAGTCTGTAAAAGGTTGGCAAGAGATTAACATTGGACTCTATTCAGTTGGATTTGTGACGCTGTTTTGATTCCACATAGTAGAAGGGGATGTTTTTGTGACCCTTTATTTTTCCCCATGTGAGGTTGCACACAATTACATTGTGTGGTTTGCTTTAGAAGTATGAGGAATCCAGGGAATGATCTTTGAGTAATGGAACATTTTGTACAATGTGTCTGTTGCAGTGAGGTCCATCATTTGGTTTTAATGCTTAAAGAAAGAGTGGCTGTTTTAGTGAATCTTTATAAGAGTAAAGTTGGACACTACATTGTGTGAGTACCGTACTCATATTACTGAGTAATGTTACATTTAGCATACATTTTTCTTCTGGACAATATTTTTGTTATTTTATTTTATTTTTTAATAAACATATATTTGCATAAAGCAAGCATATATGTCCACTCCCATGTTGATAAGAGTAAATTAACCCTTCAAGGTAAACTTTGAAAAGACAAAAATGTGTGATTAATATGCATGGACAATCATGTGATTAATCACAATTAAATATAAAAAAATAAGAATGTGTCCTTAGTCAACTAGCCTGATTAAAAGTAGTGTTATCTTAGTCAACTAGCCTGATTAAAAATTATGTTTTCTTAGTCAACTAAGAACGTGTTCTTAGTAGGAATGTTCGATATTGGCTTTCTTACCGATATCCGATATACCGATATTGTCCAACTCTAAATTTCTGATACCGATATTTATTTATTTATTTATCCTTTATTTATCCAGGAATGTCCCATTGAGATACAAGATCTCTTCTTCCAGGGAGTCCTGACCAACACGGCACACAACAAGTTTCAACATAAAACAGGGCATTAAACAAAAAAACATACAATTCAAATATAAATACAGAAGGCCATTTGTGCAGTGGCAAGCAGCATAATCACATCAACAATAGCATCAGGTAAAACAGTTACATGTTTCATAAAGGGCCAATCGTAGCATACCTTTAAAAGCATTCACAGTAGGAAGTGCCTGTAGACAAAGTTTTACTTGCAACGTATTCCATAAAAAGGGATATCAACCGATACCGAATTTAATAATTTCAGGTAATTAACATTACATATCTGTTGTCGTGGAATTCACACAACATTATGCATACTTTTCACAATAGCTAAAATAAGAATTTGTTCTTAATTGCTTGCCTGGGTAAATAAAGGTTAAATAAATGTTTAAAAAAAAAAAATTAATAAAAAAATCTTTTTTTGAAAACAGATACCGATCATTTCCAATATTACATTTGAATGCCAATATCGGCCGATGATATTGGTAGGCCGATAATATCGGACATCCCTAGTTCTTAGCCAACTAGTCTGATTAAAAACAATGTTTTCTTAGTCAACTAGTCTGGTTAAATAAGAATGTGTTATTAGTTAAATAGCCTGGATAAGAATGTGTTCTTCTTAGTCAACTAGTCTGGTTAAATAAGAATGTGTTATTAGTTAACTAGCCTGGATAAGAATGTGTTCTTCTTAGTCAACTAGTCTGGTTAAATAAGAATGTGTTATTAGTTAACTAGCCTGGATAAGAATTAGAGTTGTTCCGATACCGATACCAGTATCGGAAAAGCCGCCGATACTGCCTAAAATGCTGGTATCGGTATCGGCGAGTACCCTCTAATGCTGCGCTCCGATACCATATGACGTAATTTATCAACAACACTGCGGTCTGTTGAGTAAGCATTATAAAACAAACGTGTGCTTAATCGATTAAAGTGTCAATGCCATTTGTCATTTTAACAGCAGATACTTTCTTAAATGTCATCGTCCCGACAGAGCGGTGTTGACGGGGAGCTCATGGGTTCGCTTGGTGGCTGGTGTTATTAGCATTGAACAGCTAACCGAAAGCTAGCTTTAACATTACCTTGGCTAAAGTTGGGGCTATTCATAATCCAGCAATAATGGCTGCAGACCTGCAAGCAAAGTACAGCAAGTTGGCAAAGGAGTATTCGTTAAATCACAATGTCACCAGTAACGTTACAGTCTTTTCATATACCGGCAGCTCATGCTATGCTAACCTAGCTCGCGTTGACGTTGTCATTGAGACCACCTCGCTCGCGTACACAATTAATGACATGTTGCGGACAGCCATATTGGTGACAATGTTTAGCTTTTAGTGCCAAATGATAAGAGTCTGAGGCGGAGTCTCAAAAGAGAATGTTGAATATTTATTGTGCAAAAATCACAACAGATCCGACTGCTACTGAAACGGAGCCTTGTAGACAGACTGAGTAGGGTATATCTGCAGAGCCAGTGGGTAGCGAGTGCAGCAACGTATAATGTCCGTGTGGATCATTGGAGTAGGGTATATCTGCAGTGCTGAAGCCCCATACTAATTGATTAATGATACTAATACAAATCTATACAATCACCTGTTGTTGAATAAATACCATTACTTTCTAGTTATTACTAAAAAACAGTATATATAAAACAGTATTTGTTAAAAAAAATAAAAAAACGTATAATTTATATAATATCTTTTTATTTATTTATTTATTTTTATGTATGCACTGGTATCGGATAAGTATCGGTATCGGCCGATACCCAAAGCTTAGGTATCGGAATCGGATCGGAAAGGAAAAAATGGTATCGGAACATCTCTAATAAGAATGTGTTCTTCTTAGTCAACTAGCCTGGTTAAATAAGAATGTGTTCTTAGTCAACTAGCCTTACGGAAAATTTACAAAGAAATTTCTTATTAACTCCACATGTTCTCTGGCCAATTCTGGCATTCACAAACAGTTTCTTATCTGGGATTCATTCTTAGCTAAGAATAGGATTTATGAATATGGAAAGGCAGTCGTAGATAGGCCAGATTGGTGTGCGCCCATGTTCTTACGGGCTTCATTTGGGAGAAATCATTGGTGATTGTGTTCACATCAATTCTACTGACATCCTCGGATTTAAATAATTATAATAATAATAATAAATATGATAATATTTTGTATCATTAATAATTACATTTTACATGGTTCAACAAGGCATCGTGATGTCCTAAAATAAATAAAAGCACTACACAAACACTGCAAATGGCAGTGAATAAATAAATAAATCAATTGTGCAGATATAACTATAGTGGAATAGAATGGACACATCTACATTCTGCTCTCAGCACATCCCATTCCTTAGCTATATATTTGCCATTTTGTATTAATAGCCCATATACTGCTGGATGTGTTTGGACGCAGCAGCTGACACACCTCAGACAACTCTGAGCCTGCTGTTCCTCCTCCAGTGGCCAGCATCTCTCTCCTGTGTTTTGTGATTCTTTTTTTGGATTTCTGATTTCACATCAGCCCATTTCCTTTTGCACTTCAGCCGCTGTGCGCCCCTCTCCTGACACCACGTTAACCTCACCTGGCCTTGTACCCGTATTGACACTACTAAATAAGATGTCACGCTAAGATGTCGAGCGGGGTGACAGAAGAGAGATCGTTAGAATAATGAATCTAATGCTTTTCAAGGACAGAAAGAACTGTTTTCCATTATGGAATAAACAAAGTTTTTCCAAGAAAGGTACCACGTTTGCCAGTGTTGTTTCTTCCGACTACGGATGTACTAACAGGGTTGATACAGTGTAGGGCTGTCCCCGACTAAGGATTTGAATAGTCGACTTTGATTGGCCGAAATTAGCCAATAGTCGACTATTAGTTGACTATGAAAAAAAAAAAAAAATAAAAAAAAATATATATATATATTAAAAAAGAATTAAATATATATATTTTTTTATCATTCCATTTGGGCTGTAGGGGTGCTTAATGTCTGAAGGAGTTGACGGAAGGCTTCTTGTCCTCTGCAAAAGCATGCAATTGGTCCACTGATGGATACATCTTGATATTTGTCTAGTCTAGTGTGTTCATTAATCCTCTTTCAGTGCCTCTGTGCCTGTTTTCTTAGGCAGTTAGCCTCTGGTATGCGTGCCATTAGCGTTAGCCACGCTTCTAGGCCTCCTTTCTTTTGGAAAGAATGATAAAAAAAAAAAATATATATATAAATATTTATTTTTTATTTATATATCCAAGTAAAACAAATACAACGCAGATGGGGAGAGTCACGAAGGCGATGACGAGATGAGATGGGCTGATTACCATAGGATCCAACAATACTATATATCTGTACATATCCCTTACCTACGCTGCTGGCCAATATGACTTCACCTGATTAGCACAATTACCCAGTAGTATAAATGTATGTATTTTATACCCAGTGTATATTACTATTGCACTTTACGGTTACATTTGCACTCTGGTTGGATGCTTATTTATTTACTTATATTTATTGTACTGTATAATGAGTGACTGACAATACATTTTAATCTAATAAAATGTTGATCAGTCGCAAATTGCTTTTGCGTTGCCTGCAGGCTTTGTGTGCACATGGTCAGGGGCGGACCTTCCTACAGGCGATATAGGCGGTCGCCTAGAGCAGTGGTTCCCAAAGTCGGGGTCGCGACCCAAAGGTGGGCCGCGAGCAGCCACGGGTGGGCCGCGAGATGATTTAAAAAAAATAAAAAAATAATAAAAAAAAATAAAAAAATATATTTTTTTTATTTTTTATTTTTTTATTTAAATTTTTTTTGTCAGGCCACTGAACTTAGAAGCAGGCCAGGACAGTGTTTCTAGTTGTATTCTAAAATTCTATTCTATTGTATTCTAAAATGTGACTATATGGTTTTATATTAACTTAATAAATAAACAAAAACGAAAAATCTACTTATTTCAACGAACATTTCAAACTAAATAACAGATTATGCACATAAAACGCTGAAAACAACCGAAGAAACAATAGTATTTTAATGAGGCTATTATTATTATCATTATTATTTTGCAACAAGTTAGCCCTCTCATAAATAGCACATATAAATGAATAACTAACTTGAACTAACTTAATAGGATTGAAGTGATATTTGGCTTAAAAAATCGGTCGTCTGGCAAAAAAAAAAAAAAAAAAAAAAACAGACGATGTGCATTGGGCCGCGGCTCTCTGACGCCTTATTTTCTGGGCCCCGGCCTGAAAAGTCTGGGAACCCCTGGCCTAGAGCGCCACCCAGAGGGGGGCGCCATTCATTTTTCATTTTTTTTTCTCTGTGCAGTTTTGGCGCCCCCTCTATATCTGCAACCATTATTTTTACATAAAATTCTAACATAAGGGAAAATGAGCCAAAAATCTAAAACGGTCGGTCGGTCTGAGCCTCAGCTTTAGGTGTTCACAGTCAGAACATGCTAGAGCGCTGTGCATTGATGGGTATCGGTCAAGTGTTTATAGAATTGAGCGTTGAGGAAAGACAGACTAACGTTAGAGAACTATGAAGAGGCAAAAGCCATACAAAAAAAAAATTACATGCTCTTATAAGTAGATGGCGGGCGTTTATGTATGCGAGAACACGTGTTCAATTTAAGAATGAGTGGCATTCTTCATTCATGTTTAAGATAAAAAAACGTCATGCGCTCAGGAATCCGCAGAGGATCTTTCCTAAGTCTGTTCTTACGAAGTTCTCAACAACATATTTAAGAAAACACTTGTTAGTGAATGAGGTCCAATGTGGTATTAGCCATCTAGCCTGGATAAATAAAAGGTAATAATAGTTTTGGTTACTTGTTTGAGGACCCAGTCCAGCGCGCGGTGGAAGTAGTCTCCTAACCAGTTGTCAAGGTTACCACGACACTCCTCCGGCTGACGCTGTAACCACGACTTCAGAAGAGCACCCACATCTGTGTCCTCATCACTGGAGAGGGAGAGAGGGGGAGAGAGAGAGAGAGAGAGAGAGAGGGCAGGGAGGGAGAGAGAGAGAGAGAGGGCAGGAGAGAGAGAGAGAGAGAGAGAGAGAGAGAGAGAGAGAGAGAGAGAGAGAGAGAGAGAGAGAGAGAGAGAGAGAGAGAGAGAGAGAGAGAGAGAGAGAGAGAGACAGAAAGGGAAAGAGAGGAAAGGACAGGGATAAGAGAAAAAAATAAGACAAAGAAAGATGAGACAGAGAATCAATTTAAAATAGAATTTTAAAGATCTCTCGCATCCACACACACACACACACACACACACACACACACACACACACACACACACACACACACACACACACACACACACACACACACACACACACACACACACACACACACACACACACACACACACACACACACACACACACACACACACACACACACACACACACACACAATCAGCCCCCTCCTCTCCCTCTCTGGCCATGCCCACCTGAGGAAGATCATGCCCATGCGTGAGATGGTGGCCGGTGAAGCACAACTGAGGTCGTGAGTCTCAAACAGGAAGTTGACGTTGGGACCAAACTGGATGCGTTCCCCACTGGGCATGGTCAGCAGACGGTTGTCATCCAGAACAGAGTTCAGACTCTCAATCCACTCTGGGTCGATGTCCCCGTCACACACGATCCACGAGCTCACCTCTGGTAAACACACACACACATACACACATTCATGTGTGTCAGGATCAGTAATTAGTTATACTGATGTGGAATCAAAAGTTAGCCGTACTTATGTGGGACCAGCAGTTACAGTAGTTATACTGATGTGGGATCAGCAGTTAGTTGTACTGATGTGGGATCAGCAGCTAGTTATACTGATGTGGGATCAGCAGTTAGTTGTACTGATGTGGGATCAGCAGCTAGTTATACTGATGTGGGATCAGCAGCTGGTTGTACTGATGTGGGATCAGCAGTTGGTTGTACTGATGTGGGATCAGCAGCTAGTTGTACTGATGTGGGATCAGCAGTTAGTTGTACTGATGTGGGATCAGCAGCTAGTTGTACTGATGTGGGATCAGAGGTTAGTTGTACTGGTGTGGGATCAGCAGTTAGTTGTACTGATGTGGGATCAGCAGTTAGTTGTACTGATGTGGGATCAGCAGTTAGTTGTACTGGTGTGGGATCAGCAGCTAGTTGTACTGATGTGGGATCAGCAGTTAGTTGTACTGATGTGGGATCAGCAGTTAGTTGTACTGATGTGGGATCAGCAGTTAGTTGTACTGATGTGGGATCAGCAGCTAGTTGTACTGGTGTGGGATCAGCAGTTAGTTGTACTGATGTGGGATCAGCAGCTAGCTGTACTGGTGTGGGATCAGAGGTTAGTTGTACTGGTGTGGGATCAGCAGTTAGTTGTACTGATGTGGGATCAGCAGTTAGTTATACTGATGTGGGATCAGCAGCTAGTTGTACTGGTGTGGGATCAGAGGTTAGTTGTACTGGTGTGGGATCAGCAGCTAGTTGTACTGGTGTGGGATCAGCAGCTAGTTGTACTGATGTGGGATCAGCAGCTAGTTGTACTGATGTGGGATCAGCAGTTAGTTGTACTGGTGTGGGATCAGCAGCTAGTTGTACTGGTGTGGGATCAGAGGTTAGTTGTACTGGTGTGGGATCAGCAGCTAGTTGTACTGGTGTGGGATCAGCAGTTAGTTGTACTGGTGTGGGATCAGCAGTTAGTTGTACTGGTGTGGGATCAGCAGTTAGTTGTACTGGTGTGTCTCACCCTGTGGCTCTCGGACCACCTGTCTGGCGCTGTGCGTCAGGACTCCGTCGGCCCACTCTCTGGTGTCCATGTCCATGTGTCCTAACAGCTGCTGCCGGGGCATCGACTTGGGGTTCATGGTGTACTGCTTTACCTGGAGGACAAACATATTACTTCTTCACCTTTACAGTTTAACAGCGGGTTAAAACAGTTTAACAGCAGTTTAAAATGGGTTCAAACAGTTTAACAGCAGGTTAAAACAGTTTAACAGCATTGTAGAACAGGATAAAACAGTTTAAAATGGGTTAAGGGCTGTCGTGGAAATATATTATCATGTTCTTATTAGTGCTGTCAAACGATTAAAATATTTAACTCGATTAATCGCATGATTGTCCATAGTTAACTCGCGATTAATCGCAAATTAATCGCATTTTTTTTTTTTTTACCTTAAACGGATCTTTTTCAAGTTCCAAGTTTTAATACTCTTATCAACATGCGAGTCAACAAATGCTTGCTTTATGCAGCCATTTAACACAAAAGGATGACCCTCATGTAGGGCTGGGCGATATAACGATAACGATAAATATCGCGATATATTTTAATAATCGATATCGAATATCAAAATTAAAAAGAAATTGAAAAATCGTTTTTTTTTTTTTTTTTTTTATCTGCAACAGGGCAGTTTTAAAACCAGAGACAGTGGACAGACTTGTCTTTCTTGCCTGCAACTTAAAGTAATGGCTTTGCTTGTCCAAATGACAATACTGACCAAATTCAGATTTATTTTTCTCTTGTCCATTTATTTTGTTTGCTTTCTAATTTAAAATACATTTTGAAACCGTCTGTACACAGTAGGCTATGTGTGCTAGCAGAACTAGACTCCAGTCACGAGTCACAGTGCACATGTGCGGTGGTTTGTCCACCAAAAAAGCGCCAAAAGATCGAAAATAAACTAGCAGAGTCAGAACTGTTCAACTCCTCTGGAGCCACAGCCAGCAGAGAAGCCGGTTTACTTTAGCTTTTAAACCAGCTGCAGCCTGAGAACTGGAGTGTGAGGGGATGTAACACTAAAGATGGCGGAAATGACAAAGAATTGCTGCAAAATAAACATACATCTGTTGTTAAAAAAATAAAAAAAAAAAAAAAAAAAAAATGTTATACTTATAACAATTGTTACATTCACACACACAAGGGCTGATTAATCACACCCCCCCCTCTCTTCCTCACACACACACTCTCCCAGCTCTCTTTCTCTCTTGCCCCTTCCTCATCTCTCTCACCCCCCTCTCTCTCTATATCTCATACACACACACACACACACACACACACACACACACACACACTTCAGAAACAAACATAGTATCAATGAGAGCATCAATAATACACCTGAGTGAAGTCTAGTAAAAAAAAAAAAAAAAAAAAAAAATTAGTTAATCTTGAGTTAAAAAAATTAGTGGCATTAATAGAATCGGGAGTTAACACGTTAATATCGCGATAACTTTGACAGCCTTAGTTCTTATATATCTGTGTGGAGATATCATGTTATGCAGCTTGAGTTTCAATATGACCAGATTGACTGGTTAATGTGTGTATGTCTCTTTAAGATCACTCTGACATCGGGCGGCTACGTGGCGTAGTGGGCAAGGCGCTCGCCACGAAATCTGGAGACGCTGGGCTCGCCTGTTCGAGCCCAGCGCTCCACATTTGCTTTCAGTTTAGCTGGTCGTCCGTACTAATACACATTGGCCGTATTAGGGGGTGGGAAACTGATGGGTGGGGATTGGGCGGCGTGAATATTAAAGGCAACCAACTTGTGTTCGGCTTTTCTCTGATTGGCCGCGACCCCCCGCCCCCACGCGCAGCCAAGCGGCAGCCCCTCCCACGTCCCAAATGAAATCCAAGGAGCAAGCGGCAGCGCGGGCAACCAACTTGTGTACCACTACCAACCAACTTAAGCTGCTGTACCAACCAACTTGTGTTCAGCTGCGGTAGCAGTGGAGCGCTGCTGACTGATTATTATGTTTCGCGTTTTTAACAACCAACTACCAGATTCACTCGTCACTGTACATCACCTCTGAAGTATAAACAAAGCCCATACAGTTATGAAATGCGCTGAACTAGAAAGCGGAACGTTATTATGTTTCGCGTTTTTAACAACCAACTACCAGATTCACTCGTCACTGTACATCACCTCTGAAGTATAAACAAAGCCCATACAGTTATGAAATGCGCTGAACTAGAAAGCGTAACGTTATTATGTTTCGCGTTTTTAACAACCAACTACCAGATTCACTCGTCACTGTACATCACTTCAGCTTCAGCAGCAGCAGCGGCGGTGCTCCGTTGAAGCCCTTCAATGACAGCGCTCTCATATTTTGCGAATGCATAAACTATATCTTAAATTATGGCTATGTGTCTAATATGGCTGTCGCTTATCAATGACTTCGCGACAGCCATATTAAACACTCACTGTACATCAGTGTGGAACTGTACGCTGTAACGTTATATGTTATTTCGCCCGTGGAGGCTGCTGAAGCGCCAGCGGGGCGACGCGGTGGTTTTTCCCCGGTTTCCGTGCGCCGCCCGCGGCTTGATCCAGCTTCAGCAGCAGCAGCGGCGGTGCTCTGTTGTAGGAAGCCCTTCAATGACAGCGCTCTCATATTTTGCGAATGCATAAACTGTATCTTAAATTATGGCTATGTGTCTAATATGGCTGTCGCTTATCAATGACTTCGCGACAGCCATATTAGACACATCGCCATAATTTAAGATATAGTTTATGCATTCGCAAATATGAGAGCTCTGTCATTGAAGTGGGTGGTGGCAGCATTACTAACAGTAGCGATTTTTATTGTTTTGTCATGACCAAACATAATCCCAACATAGATAGGAGGTGTACTGTATGTCAAATGTCGGTCATGTGGTGGAAGAGTTTAGTACAGTCACACAACAGAACACCAGTGTTTCTAGTAGATATGTTTATTAATATAAATAAACACCTCTGTCTGAACTGGTTCGACCAGCGCGCGACCAGCGCGTTGGTTCGACCAGCGCTTCTGCCGCGTCTCTCAGCGGAAAAGGGCGTGTGCTAGGGCGGTCACGTGGCCAATCAGAGAAACGCTGAACGAAAAGCTGAACACAAGTTGGTTGCCTTTAATATTCACACGATCGGGCGTTGTGGACAGCGACTCCTACAGGTCGGTTGGTGCGCCTGCGCAGTAGAATCAGGAAGTGTCGGGGGCAGCGTGAGCCTCCCACGCGTTACTCCTCGCCACTGAGAGATCGAGCTGCGCAGGTGAAAAGATGCGACTGCTGTTACCTCAAGTACCGGAGGGGACTCGTGCTATGTATGACTTAGTCCACATTGCAGCCGGCTTGTGGGAGGCAAGAAACAGCGTTCGTGACAGGGGAGGGTTGAATTGGATGCTACGAAATTGGGATGGGAGAAAATATAGAAAATGGGATAAAAAAAAGTGGATAAAAAAAAAAGATCACTCTGACATCCTACCAGTCATAACAAAGTTGTTGTTTGCTCCCAGTTACTGAGAACCATTTTGCTTACCTTCATCATCATATCTGATATATTATGTTATGTCTGACAACTGTGTATTTGGCATACGTGTGAACAGCGATCTGGGTCAGTCTTCGGCCAGATGCTAGTGGGTTAACATATATTGTCTCTGGCTGTTGACTGTCCTTTCATACGTGGCCACGGTGAAATAACCTTTCTTCTTATTGTAAATAAACTTTTCTATTATTAATAATTACTCAGAATGATTTGTAAACGGCTCATCGTTTAGTCCTTTAATATTTCCCATTTCTCAATGCATCTGACAATTTGTTGGTATAAGAAAACAGGTTGAGACGAAAAGACAGTGTTCCTGAAAAAACTAACATTGCAGCTCTGTTCTGGGCGGTTTGCAAAAAATGCAAAAAATTAAGGCCTTAAAAAATATTAAATTTAATTTGCACAGGTATTAAATTTCTTGGGGGGGCATTTATATTAATATTATAAATAAATGTATGAAATGTAAGAGCTTGTATGGAACACATACCAATTTAGTGCAGCTGCCAGTTGACAACTAGCACGGCTGAATGTTTACATTCCAATGTAAGATAGCGAGTGTGGGACCAGAACAGTGCAGGGCAGGAGAAAGGTCGACAAATTTGCACCAAGACAAAATGGCCGCAGAGCCACGGGGAGATTAGAACCAGGAAGTGACACGTCAGCTAAAATCCTCTGGGCTGAGTTTGCCACCATCTAGGGGGGGACAGTGGGATAATGCAGGCACATTTTTGAAGATCGGTCTGTACTACCATCTAGTGGCGGAGTGGGAGTGATTCAAGTTAGAGAATCTAGTGAGCACAAAGAGAGATGGTGCAGTTATTTGAATGGGTTAGTTATAGAATAAAGAGGGAGTTGGAATTCTAGGGGGGCTTTCTCACACCTAATAAATAGGCAGAGTCTTGAAGACACGTCACCACACTGTTTCTTCCTGTTTTTGTTTTCCATGTAATAGCTGTTCCAATAGATAGTTATTTTTGATAAACTCCCGTTTTGTTCTGTGTCCACCACGTTGCATTCAAGGCCTACACGAGCCATACTTTAGGCTTGAATGTAACATGGGGGCTCTAGCGGGTCTTCAAACAGGTGAGTATGCTCTTGATTTATAATTTGATTTGACCACTTATATGCTGTTTAAATATTTAGTTTAGTGGACACCACAGGTAGGTACTTTCATTGTTTTCTGGCTGTCAGCTTCCTGTGTACCATGTAACCCTGGGGCAGTCATTGAAGGGATTAGTACGATATACTTATCTTGTATTATACAAAATACTTAACGGGTATATGGTCGATATGATCTTTGGCTGATAGCAGGAGTGGTTGAAGTACGCTAGGTCTACAGTGCATTAGCTTTCAATATAGGTAGGTTAGGGGGCCGGAGAAATAATTTGTGTTAGGACCTGATTTACGTTTTTTTTTGTTAGATTAGACATGTGGTGGGCCTAGCAGTCCTTCTTTGGGCTGCAGTGTAGGTTTTAGAAGCTATTTGTGAGTCATATCAGATTGTAAGGAGCACCTGTTTGAATTGTTTGAGTTTGTTTATTAGATGTTGCTTGATTTTTTGGTCCACTATGTGTTATGATTTGTTTGTTTGAGTTTGGTTATTGGTAAAACATCTAAGTACACAATACAATACACACATGTACAGATACGTTTACTGTAGCCTGCTCACTCTCTGTGCCACCCACACCCCCATTCACCAACTTATTTTAAATAAAGAGGTCAAGTAATATAGTACAATGACCTATAAAAAAAAAAAAACAGAACTTTGAAGGCGTTTTCCAAAAAGGAAAAAAATGTGTTTTAAGAGTTTTTCCTCATACTCCGGGCCAGAAATCTCCACTTCAGTAGTACTCACATACACCAAACCTTCCAGTTCTATTCATATCTATGTTCTGAAGGTATTTGCAGAGGGGTTTGTTGATATAGCATTCATACCCTGATTTACATCACATTTTATTCCTAAAAACATGGCGTAATATGGAATTTTACCATAAAAGTGGACTGAATGGAGTATTTTCTGATTTATGGAGTGATAAAAAGAGATATCCAAAATCCCCTCTGTAATAACCTTTGGCTCTAATATGTCAACAAAATGAAACTATAATTTTGAAAATGGCTTTATCCAATGTTCAGATTTCTGTCCTGGAATTATATGCAAATTAGTGCATATTTAAGTAGATCAGGCCTCATTTGCGTATTTGAACATACAATTGTAATACAAAAAAAGTATTGTCTTAATATAAGGAGTCAACTGGGGAAGTTTCATTGTGATATATATTAGTTCACCTGCAGTGTCTCCCCTTAAGTTCAGTTCAGTCTTAGACCTGTCCTCTGGTAAGGATGTGAGAGCTACAACATGTCACCCCCAACCTCTAAACCTGAGTGACAGTGTAATTGAATGACCTTCGTCCAGCTTCAGAATACATTACTTTTAATTTTTTATTTCTTTCTCTCTCTTTAATCTTATACATCTGTCACAGGCGTGCACGTGTTTGTTTTCAGTTATTTTTGAGCTATGTATTGCTTTGACTGTAAAATGTTACCGGAGGTTTTCTTTTTCTCCTTTTCCTTTGGTGAAGTCTCTCGCTGGGCGTGTCTCTCTTCAGTCTCCTGTGCGGTCCAGGCACCCCGTCTCTGCCCGAGAAGAGGACGCGCGGAGGACCACTGATGAGTGCTGGCCCAGCTATTCTACTGAACCGGGGTTCTGCTCTGCAGTTACAGCTGTGACACTGGACAGTTCTCCGTGACCATCAGCCGAGACAAAGATCTGTGAGACAGTTTCCAGCAGACCTGTTCCATCAGGGGCATAACCGAGAACCTGACGGGGGAACCGACTACAGCCGATTACGGGGAGACAAGCTGGCCCAGCTAATCTACTGAACCGGAGCTCCACTCTGCAGCTACAGCATGGACACAGACAGTTTCTAGCAGGCCTGTTCCATCAGGGCCACAACCAAGGGCCTGAGTGGGGGGGGACCGACTACAGCTGGTTTCTGAGAAAGTAAGCTGTCCCATTCTGCTCCAGACCTAGGAGGCAGAGGGCCTATCGGCTAGTGAACGATGGGGCGCTAAGACCATCAACCGACAGCTGACTCCAGTCTGATAGGATCAGTGGTCCAGAGATAAAGATCTTAGAGACAGTTTCCAGCAGGTCCAAGCCATTCACCGGACAGGCTCCTTGCATCGGAGGGGAGGATCATCAGGACCGAGCCATGGCATACATGGATTGCATAGGGGGGGGTTTGGACCATGGGCCGGGGGAAGGAGGAGAGACCGTTCCGGGATTCGTCACGGATGATAAATGAGGCAAGTTTGAACCATAACACATACAGATATTACGGTATCATCCTAAGAGATATTAGGTAATGATGTACTGAACTTGGTTCAGGTTGGTGATGGTTTTGGATATGCTGTACATTGCAATGGTAAACTTGAGTTATGTGTGATTTCCCTGAGATTATATTTTCATTCTTTGTGATGAGTCTGCAAGTTTTGGTTTTGTTTCTTGCTGTTGATCTGTTTTTGCTACGAGTTTGGTGAGAATGTTTTTGTTTTGAATAAGGGGAAATTATCTTTTTGGCGGAATACTGTCCTGTTTTTTTTTGTGATTCTATTTTTCAGCTTGGTGACGGCCTTGACAAAACCAGGGGCTGGACTGTACTATTGAGACCACCGTCTGGACATTTGCAAAGAGACGCTAATGATGGTTGGCTGTTATGGCAACTTCTCTTTTGCACGTGAAACGGGGTCTATGCAGAGGACCTTTTGTTTTTTAGATAATAAAAATAGTTTGTGCTGAGTTTTTATTATTTGTGTTATTTTTGGTTTGTGGTTGATAATATTTTTTGTTGTCTTTGTGAAGTGATAATGATTGATTATTATCAGAGGAGGGAACTGTCGTGGAAATATATTATCATGTTCTTATATATCTGTGTGGAGATATCATGTTATGCAGCTTGAGTTTCAATATGACCAGATTGACTGGTTAATGTGTGTATGTCTCTTTAAGATCACTCTGACATCCTACCAGTCATAACAAAGTTGCTGTTTGCTCCCAGTTACTGAGAACCATTTTGCTTACCTTCATCATCATATCTGATATATTATGTTATGTCTGACAACTGTGTATTTGGCATACGTGTGAACAGCGATCTGGGTCAGTCTTCGGCCAGACGCTAGTGGGTTAACATATATTGTCTCTGGCTGTTGACTGTCCTTTCATACGTGGCCACGGTGAAATAACCTTTCTTCTTATTGTAAATAAACTTTTCTATTATTAATAATGACTCAGATTGTAAACGGCTCATCGTTTAGTCCTTTAATATTTCCCATTACAGGGCCTAGCACCCTCCTTTGGAGTGCTGTGTAGTCAAACAACATGTGTGTGTGTGTGTAATATAATTTATAATTTAATAATAATTTAGGACCTGCTCCGAGGTCATCAATTGGCACACATGCGATGCATGCATGCAATTCGTATCTGCGATTAACCCATCCCGTCGTCCTTCCCCCCCAAGGGCAGCCGGGAGCAGACAGGCACAACGTGAGCCGCGCCAGGGGACCAATCCAAGTGCTCCTGTCCGTCTTCGTCAAGGACGCCACAGCATTAGCGATCTTGTTGTTGTGCATGTTTTTCCATTGGGTTTTATCTTATCGGGGGGGAAACCCTTGCGAGCACGGGGAGAACATGCAAACTCCACACAGAAAGGCCTGGGAGATACCCCACCTGGGTAACTGGCATCATGGAAACCTGGTCCCCAAGCGGGATTCGAACCCTGGACCTTCTTGCTGTGAGGCGACAGTGTTAACCACTACACCACCGTGCCGCGGTGTGTGTAGTGTGTGTGTGTGTGTGTGTGTGTGTGTGTGTTTGTTCTTTTCATGTAAACAAATATTTGTAGGCTGTATTATCAAATATATGTAGACTGTATAATCATATATATGTAGGCTGTATAATCAAATATATGTAGGCTGTATAATCAAATATATGTAGGCTATATAATCAAATATATGTAGGCTGTATAATCAAATATATGTAGGCTGTATAATCAAATATATGTAGGCTGTATAATCAAATATATGTAGACTGTATAATCAAATATATGTAGGCTGTATAATCAAATATATGTAGGCTGTATACTCAAATATATGTAGGCTGTATAATCAAATATACTGAATGTAGGCTGTATAATCAAATATATGTAGGATTTCTGAGCAGAAAATGTCTAAGTCATGATGCTTATATATACATAGTAAGTTTGAATAAAAAATTACTGAAATGCATTTGCGCATTGTGCAAAATCTTATTTGAGAAATGGACTATCTTTAAAAATGCTCACGTCTCTCCTACAAATTAAAATTGGCCCATGTTAGATTTAGTTTCATTTAACATATTTCTCATACATAAGAATGATAAATATGAAATTGGTGGGCTATTTTGCATAAATGAGGAATGAGGAGCAGATACTGCCCCGTTCTCCGTTGAGTAGTTTCCCCGTGTCTGACACGACCATCATGTCCAATGGAAACATATTTAATATTTTCGGAACAATCTGTGTCTACAGAAAAGCCACTCAATTCACATTGTTCGTCAATATCTACGCAATGCCTGCGAGTTACCAGTAACTACATTTGTATGTGTCATACCATGACAACTTTTTAACAGATAAATGATATCTATAAATCCTATTCCTGGAATTGACACGTCAGTGAAGGCATGTTGTCAGTGCACAAACAGAGGAGAGGAGAGACAGGAGACAGGGGAGGTCCGGAGCAAACAGCTGTTTACACGTTCCTGCATTACAGTGGAAAGTTCAAACCTTTTCTTCAAGGGACAAAAGCCACAGAGTGGGGCAATCAAGAAACACTGGTTCCGTGATTTGACACTAATAAGGGGGCTTTCTCACTAACCATTCGGGGTCGAATCACAGCCCGATCGCACCCAAAAAGGGTGTGTCTGTCCTACTGAGAACGCCCCCGCGCGTCCCCGGGGACGCTGATTCGCTGCAAACCTGGACCGCTGAAATAGGTGGTTCCGGGTGCGCGCCAGTGGGAGCGGGGGGCGTGGTGTACGAGCTTGTACCAAAACACGGGAGAGGCTTCTGTATCAACTTGCTGACACACAACGTCGTTACTGTAATGCTTTCATGCTTGCTTGAATTTTGGGCAGATAAAAACATACAGCAACAACTGGAAAGTAAAGGCCATGATCTAGTGGCGGAGCGGGGTCGGGGTGTTGGTCCTGAGGGGTCCTGGGGTGGGAGCGGAGGAAGAAACGTCTTTTGTAATGTCTGTGGCAACTTATTTTATTTAAAGGGGAACTATCTTACTATTTCTTTCACTATTTGGGCAATTTTACACAATTCCTGTGAGTCTATGAAACACATCTGTACGTTTTTTTTCTCAAAAAAATTCATTGTTGTAGGGAGCTCCAGTAGCTCACCGCGTACCTCGGACGCTATTTCGGCGTCGGGGACAACCGTGCGCGTCACGGATCTGGGGTACACGAGTTCGACTGCCGGACTCGCCGTATTTTCTCAGAGTGTCTTTCCCCCGATCTATACCCCATTCAACCTGTTTCTGTCGGTCATGCTTGACCAGAAAAAGCGATAAACGCTAAAAGAACCAGCTGACTGGTCAAAGTTAAAAAAAAAAAAAAAAAATCATTGTTTTGTATTTCTAATCAAGTTCTGTAGAGCAGCATTTTCTACCCTTCAAGATTCCAAGCTGTTTTTGGCTGGGCTCCGCCCATACTCGCAATGCGCTGTATGACAGTCACCCACAGTCTGCACTGGCAGACAGAGAGAGAGATAGAGAGGGAGGGAGACTAATTAATTTCGCCGCGGGGGGGCATAATCCCACGGGACAATGCATTGGTAACTTCAAATGACAACATATACCCCTGTGAATATATATAATTTAGGACCTGCTCAGAGGTCATTAATCGGCATGCATGCGATTCGTCTCTGCGATTAACCCATCCCGTCGTCCTTCCCCCCCAAGGGCAGCCGGGAGCAGACAGGCGCAACGTGAGCCGCGCCAGGGGACCAATCCAAGTGCTCCTGTCCGTCTTCGTCAAGGACGCCACAGCGTTAGCGATCTTGTTGTTGTGCACGTTTTTCCATTGGGTTTATCTTATCGGGGGGGGAAACCCTTGCGAGCACGGGGAGAACATGCAAACTCCACACAGAAAGGCCTGGGAGATACCCCACCTGGGTAACTGGCATCATGGAAACCTGGTCCCCAAGCTGGAATCGAACCCTGGACCTTCTTGTTGTGAGGCGACAGTGTTTAACCACTACACCACCGTGCCGCTTATATTATTGCACGGCTCGGAATACGCGCGGGAGTGTGCGCTATGATATTTTGCAACAGGTTAACGTGACGCGAGTACTGATAGAGAGAGCGCGAGAGAGAACGAGCGAGCGAGAGAGAGAGGGAGAGAGAGAGAGAGGGAAAGGGAGAGGGGGAGAGAGGGAGAGAGAGATAGAGAGAGAGAGGAGAGATGCCCCGAGAGCCAGGGCCGCCTGGGAGAAATGCGAGGCCCTGTGCGAGATTTAACGCGAGCCCCCCCCCCCCCCCCCCCCCCCCAAAAGGTTAAAAAAAAAATATATATATATATATATATATATATATTTTTTTTAATACAGTCAACATATTCTTAAATAATAGCGCTGCCCGAGGCGGGGCATGATACAGTCAACATATAGCAAAAGAGAGAGCGAGAGAGAGCTCCCGTTCTACAGTCAATATACAGTGTACAGAGAGAGAGAGAGAGAGACACATTGGAAAGAAATTGAAATGCTATTTGGCCCTAAACAGAGAGTACACAGTGGCAGAATACCTGAGCACTGTGACTGAAGATCCTTGAGCACAGCCTAGCCATCGAGAAAGGCCGCCATAGGCAGACTGTGTGTGTTAGAAAGAGAGAGAGAGAGAGAGAGAACATGTGTGTTTGTCATGTGTGTGTGTGTTAGAGAGAGACTAGAGCATGTATGAGATTCAAAAGGACAAAGATCAACACTTAAATCCAAGAGAGAGAGAGAGAGAGAGAGAGAGAGAGAGAGAGAGAGAGAGAGAGAGAGAGAGAGACACATTGGAAAGAAATTGAAATGCTATTTGGCCCTAAACAGAGAGTACACAGTGGCAGAATACCTGAGCACTGTGACTGAAGATCCTTGAGCACAGCCTAGCCATCGAGAAAGGCCGCCATAGGCAGACTGTGTGTGTTAGAAAGAGAGAGAGAGAGAGAGAGAACATGTGTGTTTGTCATGTGTGTGTGTGTTAGAGAGAGACTAGAGCATGTATGAGAGATCCAAAAGGACAAAGATCAACACTTAAATCCAACAAGAAGAGGGTCTATACCAGAGAAACCAAAGCAGCAAGGAGCCAATGGCCGACATCAGCTAAATAGGCTAGCCAGGTACTGTGACACCAGGCCACACACAGCTTTGGCCAACGGCCCAACGCTACCCAAGCTACACAAGCGACCAAGACATTCACACACAGCACATGTCGTATCTCCAAATGTTGTGAAGTAGCATATGTTTTGCCTGGAAAAAAACATCGTTATTAACAAAACATTCGGGAGGGGAAGGAAGGAAGAGTGGGGTAATGTCATGACATTTTCATTAATCTTACCTGCACAAAAGGAACGCAGGGCGAAAGGCCGCAACACAGGTCTCCACGTTGACGAAAGGCCTCTCGCTGGCGGGACAAAATAAGCCAGAACCCCCTGCTATTCTCACGGCTAATGTCAATGGTCGACTCGTAGCACAAGCTAACAGCTAACTCTAGCCTAGGCTAACTGATGGCATCAAAATAACGTGCGCAGCCGGCAGCTAGCCGGCAGCTAGCTACGACGTTAGCTGCTGGCTGCGCACGTTACTTTGATGCTATCAGTTAGCCAGTTAGCTCAACCCGGCTATCGCTAACCATTAGCTAACGCACTACCACTGAAACTACAACATGAGAAAAGCAATACAGGCGCTGACACCAGGCACACACCGTTAGCTACTAGTAGTACTATATTAGCTAGTCGACCAGTTTGGCTCCAGAGAGAGAGAAAGAGAGCATAGGTCCACGGCGGGAATATAATCATAGGTTGACTCACCATAACGCAGTATCAATGCGGCGGCAGCGGCGCCAATGGTAAAGTTGGAAGGAGACTTTCTTGGCCCACGGTGTAATTTCTTCTGATCCATGCGGCTTTTGAAAAGACATCCACTCGCCTCGCTCCTCTGAATAGCGCTGAATTATCTACCTCGTGTGTCTTCTTCTTCTATTTGGTATTACGGCGGACGGGCCGGAAACACTATCCTAAAATCTGTAGAGCAGCAAATCCGCAGAAACCGGAAAACTGCAGTCTGCAGAGCCGCAGAGGCAGGAAGTCAGACACATTCTACAAACGTGTCTAATGTGAAATATATAAGCATATAAGCAAAACTAGATTTTAGGTCTGTGATGAAAAAGGGCCTCGCGGGAAGGGGGGCCTCGCAAAAAAATAAAAAAAATTATATATTTTTTTTTTTGCTTTTTTTTTGCGAGGCCCCCCTTCCCGCGAGGCCCTGTGCGACCGCACTGCTCGCACACCCCCTGAGGCGGCCCTGCCGAGAGCGCTCGTGTGTTTCCCCACACACACGCAGTCGGGAGTGTGTGTAAATGCTCAGAGACAACTCGAGTTGCACCGTATGAGAGCCTCTCTCTCTCCCTCTCTCTATCTGTCTGTCTCTCCCTCTTTCTCTCTCACTCGCTTGTTCTCTCTCTCGCTCTCTCTCAACGTCACACGTCACGTCAACCTGTTTGAGGAAGTGTCAGTGACAGGGAAACCGTTTTCGCATTATTTCCACTCGCTCCGTTGTTGAACGAATTGTTGATTGTGGGCGGTGGCTACAACCAGGGGCTGAGATATGCAGATCAGTGCCTAATGCACGTCAGCGAACCAGTCGCGTCTACCTTAATGATAAGCAAGCAGTGCAAAAATGCGGAAGCATTCGTCACCGCACGCCACTACGGTAAAGCGCCTTTCTTTTCAGGCCCGCTTTGGGAGCTGTCGCGCGGAAATAGGCTGTCTATTGCCATTCTCTTTGACAAACTCTAACCTTAACCAGCTCCTTAACAGCGCCTAAACTTAACCGTTCTAACCTTAACCAACTCCGAAACAATGCCTAACCTTAACCTTAACCTTAACCATGCCTAACCTTAACCATAGAAATTATATTGCCATTCTCTTTGACAAACTCTAACCTTAACCAGCTCCTTAACAGCGCCTAAACTTAACCGTTCTAACCTTAACCAACTCCGAAACAATGCCTAACCTTAACCTTAACCTTAACCATGCCTAACCTTAACCGGCGAAAGAATACACGTTAAAAAAAAAATCACGTTAAAAAAAAAAAATTCAATGGGATTCGAACTCGCCAGCAAACGAGCCATAGGATCCACAGCCATGTGCAGTCCCGGGATAGACGCCACAACGTCAGGATTGTTGGAGTACCGGAGACCAGCGGTGAAGGCCGTCTCTCTGAGACCATGCCCGAACTGCTGCAGAAGATACTAGGGACGGACGTCCTCCCCTCGCCTCCTATCTGTGAGTCGGCCTACAGAGCGGGCAGGTTTTCTCCCGGCGTGAACAAAGAACCGAGGCCCATCATAGTCAAGCTGAACAGACTCCAACAGAGAGAAATCATCATGCGGTCGGCTCGTACCAGAAGGGGTACTCTGAGGCTTGGCGATCACAAAGTGGCCATTTTCGAGGACTTTACACCGGAGGTTCAAGCTCAGAGAGCCGAGTACAAGGTGGTCCTGACTAAGCTATGGAAACTAGGCCTGAGGCCCACGTTATTCGCTCCCGCGAAACTATCTGTGTTGGAGAAGGTCGGTGGTCAGCGTTTGTTTTGGTCGTTGGCTAAAGCGAAGGAATATCTCGCGGAGACACCCGAGTCTGTTGCTTGATATCTATGGAGGGTGAGTGACTTGGCGGTTTGGGCCTATATACATTGATTAGGTCGACTATTCACAAACACTTGCTGTCATGCCCAGACATGCTAACTGTCCTCTGCCCATCCAACTAGCGGGGCTTCCCAATGACTTCTGTTACTTGCTAAAGCTGACCTCATGGTCGTACTTGTGTATCGCCTCTTTGGAAGCTAACGAGCTAGCTGAACAATGTACATAGTAGGCTAACGTGCTATCCGGATTCGTCACTAGCTTACGCGCTAGCCTCGGGCTAGCCAGCGGGCTTCGACTATGGTCTGCGCTGAGACATTCGTTAATGGTTACGTATTTTGGTTGCTGTTGCTGTTCAAAGGGACATTGGTTTGCACAGTTCAAGAGTGACCGAGTCCCTAACTAACTTCTGGTATGCTTTTTATTTTTATATCCAGGTTATTTTGAGCTTTGGTGATCCAAAGTAGATGCCAAGGTCGGTTGAATATGCATATACAATATTTGATAACAGGTTGGGTCGGGTATGGCTTGCACTTCATGGCTATATGGTTATATGGCTTGCACTCTAGCCATTACCCTCTTTTCCTTTCTTTTTTCTTTCCTATTGTCGCTGTTTTTATGTCATCTATATGCGCGATTTAAATGTGATCCGGTTCTACCTTGGACTAACTGCTGACTCGCCTTAATTTTGTTTTGAATTTTCCGTGAGGCACTTATGCTATAACGTTGATACATTAATATGCAGACTCCAAGGTAGATGGTTACAGGTTGATGCTGAGTAATTATATAATAATTATTGTCGCTGTTTTAATGGCATTTGAATGAGCAATTTAACTGTGATCCGATCCTACCTTGGACTAACTGCTAATCCGCCTTAAATGTGTTTTGAATTTTCCGTGATCCACTTATGCTATAACGTTGCGACATTAATATGCAGACTCCAAGGTAGTTGGTTACAGGGTTGATGCTGAGTAATTATATAATAATTAGTGTCGCTGTTTTAAGGGCATTTGAATGAGCAATTTAACTGTGATTCGGTCCTACCTTGGACTAACTGCTCCGACCGATATCTTTATTGAAACAATGTATGATGACAGGTGGTGGCAGGTGTTGCCTATTACCATCCCCGGATTGATTAATGAATGATTGTGTTTAATTCTATTCTTACATAGGTTAGGTCATTTCAACCGTTGTGCCTGATCAGAGGGACGGCTAAAGGGGTGCACTTTGACCATAACCTTTTTTTTCCCTTCCTCCCTTTTTTTTGTCATTGTTTAATTGACACTGTTCACACAATTTTGCACAATTAACCTGTGACCCGAACCTGCCTTAGACTATCGGCTGGGATGCTTTAATTTAATTTTGGTTTTGAATTTTCCTATACCTTTTTGGGCTATAACAATGTGATGTTGAAGCGCAGATTCGGAAATAGAGGGCTGCAGGTTGATGCAGAGTTATTATTTAATAATGGCTATTTTTACCATTATGGTTGTCTCATGTTGGGGCCAGGGCTCAGGTGGTTTTCGACCGATATCTTTATTGAATTTTATTTTATTATTATTTGTGTTTATTGGACTAGTGGGGGTTTACTCAGGGGTTTATCTAGAGGGGGGTGGGAGTGGGAAGCGTCTTATTGATCCATGTCTCTAGTGGGAAGTGATAGGAAGATGACCATCCTCAGTGGATGGGGCATAGGGTGGGGATTGGAGAGTGGGTATAGAGGAACTTATAGTAGGACGGGTGGGTTAGGGTTTAGAGTAGAAGGAGGGGGGGCTGTAGCTGGGGTGGTATTTTTATGTGTTCTATGTACTGTTGTCTTATATATGTGTAAGTGTTCCTCCTCTGAACTCCTGGGATTGACCATCCGGGCCCGCCGGGATCGGCACCTCTGTACTCAGCCTGGCTGCACGGGTATGTTCTCTACGCACTTATACAAGCTCGACCATGGCTAAATTGAATATTTTAATTTGGAACGCAGGAGGGCTTAACACCCCACACAAGCGTGCCAGTGTCCTTTGGCTATTGAAGAGGAGAAATATTGACCTTGCTCTCCTTAGTGAGACGCATTTAATGGTAGGTGACGTGTCAAGACTGGCAAATCGGCAATATCACGTTATCTCCTCATCCTCAGCCGATGATAAGACGAAAGGAGTAGTCATAGTTACAAGACGTAACCTTGATATCAAAATCTTGGATGTATGGTCGGACACGGAGGGAAGGATTACTATAGCAAAAGTTGAATTCTTGCATAGGAAGATGGCTATAATAGCAATGTATGCTCCTAACACATTCGATTCAGCGTTCTATAATACAATCACGAAGAATATGTTGGAACTTAATGGATACGCTCTCATTGTGGGTGGCGATTTTAATGCGTGCTGGGATGCGGAGATGGATAGGTCCGGGCCCTCTGAAACGAGCGACCAGAAACGGGCCTCTAAGGCCCTCAGGATGTGGGCCAAAGACACGGGGCTCACAGACCTCTGGCGCTTATGCAACCCCACCCTCAGAGATTACTCTCACCTGTCAGCCAGACACAAAAGCTTCTCTCGAATTGACTATGCATTCGCGTCCCCTAATATGTTTGATAGTTTCGATGTCTCATTGGTTCCCTTGGCTCTCTCAGACCACAAGGGGATTTTCCTTACGGCAACCTTTGGCAGGCTCTCCGCAAGAGCTCCCAGATGGCGTTTTAATTCGACCTTGCTAAAGAACGATGACTTCTGTTCTGAGTTCAGGAGTAAACTAGCTGAATTTTTGCAGATCAACGTTGGCACAGTAGAAGACCCTAGGGTCCTGTGGAACGCATTGAAAGGATTCATCAGGGGTCATGTCACACTATTTGCCTCCAATTTGCGAAAATCCCGGTCAAAAAAGCTAGAAGGACTGGAATCATTATATGCGGACCTATACGCATCCTTGCAAACTGACTATAATGAACGACTAAACACACAACGTAAGATAGTCAAAAAAGAAATAAACTCCATACTTAAACAACAGTCTGAGTTTTTGATACATAGGACAAGACAAAATTACTATTTCCACGGCTCCAGACCTAGCCATCTATTGGCAATGAAAATACGCTCAAATGATCATTTCTCAGATATCCCCTCGATTAGGACGAGCCAGGGTGCAGTCACTACTGATTCGAAAAAGATCAATGACACTTTTAAAGAGTTTTACTCACAGTTATATAGCTCAGAGGGTAATCTGGATGACTCTAGATTTGAATCGTTCATTGGCGGGCTTGAGATACCCCACATTTCTGAGGAAGAGGCCAAGGAACTGGGGAGACCGATTACTCTCGTAGAATTGAGGGAGACTATTGTTGAAATGCAGAGGGGTAAGGCGCCAGGCTGGGATGGTATTCCACCCGAAGTGTATTTAGCTTTCTGGGACCAACTGGGTCCATTGATGCTCGATATGATCAATTACGCTATCGAACAAGGGGAGTTCTCAAGAGATGTCAATATGGCGTTGATTTCTTTACTTCTCAAAAAGGACAAAGATCCCAATGATTGTGGTAGCTATAGACCCTTGAGTCTTCTCGGGGCCGATTTAAAGGTGTTTGCCAAGGTGCTGGCCCGTCGCCTGCAGAGATTTATGTCTGTATTGGTACACTGCGATCAAACTGGTTTTATCCCGGGGCGTCTGGCTGCAGATAATCTTAGGAGGCTGTTGCATGTAATCGATAACAGTAAAGACAATACAACTCCATCCACAGTTCTGTCTTTGGATGCCATGAAGGCGTTTGACAGACTTGAGTGGTCATACCTGTGGAAGGTACTTGAGGTCATGGGTCTTGGAAAGAGTTTTATTCATATGATTAAAGTCCTGTATGCCTCGCCGTCTGCGATGATACTGACAGGCAAAAACTGTTCCACACTCTTTCCAGTCTCCAGATCTTCTAGACAGGGTTGCCCTCTGAGCCCGGGACTGTTCGCGCTTTCCCTCGAACCTTTGGCCCAATTTATTAGGCAATCGGAGGACATCGTCCCCATAATGGTCAACAATACTCCACACAAAATTGCTCTCTATGCGGATGACCTGCTGATTTTCATGGACGACCCCTCCCGATCGGCCACAAAATTATTGAGGATAATCGACGACTTTGGTAAATTGTCAGGTTTTAAGATTAACTGGAACAAATCAGCCTGCCTACCTCTTAATGAACTGGCCAAGGCGGTACGACTACCAGCTGATATCCCCATAGTAGAACATTTTAAATACCTGGGCATAGAGATATTCCCCACGCTGAACCAAACTACTAAGTACAACTTCGCGGGTACTTATGATAAAATACGCCAGGATCTAGACAGGTGGTCGTCCCTTCCTAACTCCTTACAAGCCCGGGCTTCCATAATCAAAATGAACATCCTGCCTAGGATAAATTTTATTAGCTCAATGCTCCCCCTGCCCCCTCCAATAGACCACTGGCGCAAGGTACAATCGATGGTATCTAAGTTTGTCTGGAATAACAAACGCCCGAGAATCAAAAGGGCTACTACTCAACGTAGGAAACAAGATGGGGGCCTCGCAATCCCTGATTTTAAACTTTATTTCTGGTCCTTTTCACTGAGACCTCTGATGTGCTGGCTAGACCCTGTAGAGGCTGTATCGTGGCGCTCCTTAGAAGCGGCGGCGGTGTCTCCGCTAAGATTGCAGGATGTAGTGTACTCCACTGTCTCTATTGCGAAATGCCGGCTGAGGTATGGACCGATCATAACTCACGTGATCCAAACGTGGCGTAATGTACAGAGGTCGTGTGGGGTTAAATGCCCTTGGCACCTGGACTCTCCAATTTTTAATAACCAGCAATTACTTGTTGGACACAAGCCGGTTAATATTCCTCAATGGCAAAGGAGGGGAGTGCATACTCTGGAGGATATTTATGATAAGAACGGCCTCCGTGCGTTTCAGGACTTAAGAGAATTTTATGATCTTCCCGGCGAGTCCTTCTTTCTTTACCTTCAACTAAGGTCAGCACTGAGGGCGCATGGCGTACCGTGGGCTCAAGCCTTGCACCCACACCCCTTCCTCAGGCTCATAGTGGACAGGACGACATCCAGAGGGTTTGTCTCCGACTTTTATACGCTCTTAATTCAATCCACGTATAAAAATGTATCATTGGATACAATCTGGCGTGTGGATATCCCGGAGTTGGACCCCGAGTTTGACTGGGATGATGTTTGGGCGAATGTGGCATTATCTTCCCGCAACCCCAATCACCAGCAAATTAATTTTAATTATATTCATAGGACCTATCTTACACCTAGGAAGCTATTTGCTATGGGACTGATAACCGACTCTCGGTGCACTTTGTGCTCTCAAAAGGCCACTGGCACTTATATGCATATGTATTGGGATTGCCCACCAGTGGCCCGCTTCTGGAGGTCAATAACGGACAAACTTTCAGATCTGTGTGGCTTAACTATCCCATTCACAGCTGTTACGCTACTCCTGAACGATATAACGACACTACCCGCGTCCGTACAACTGAAAAGGGTTGTCCTAGCGGGCGTCACAGCAGCGAAGAAGCTAATAGCAATGAGATGGAAGGAGCCTGAGAAGCTTACAATGATTAACTGGTCCCTAACTCTATTGGATGTGATTTATCTTGAGATATCCACAGCCCGGGTGATTGGGGTGGGGCAGGCTGGAATTGACCTGTGGTTCGCAGCAGCTGAGAAGGTAAAGACCGCAGTGTGCGGCTGAGCGGGGTTGGGGTGCGTGTTCGGGTGAGTCCGGCGGTCTCTTGGGAGGGGGAGGAGGAAATGTTTTTGTCTGTCTTGTCCCTTATCTTGTCATCTTGAGTTTAGCTGGGGATATTATGGGGGGGCAGCTATTTAACTAGTTCTTCACTGTTTGGCCACTTTTACACGGTCTCTGTGAGTCTATGGAACACCTACAGGTTTTTGTTTTTTCATGAAGGTTCATTGCTCTGTTTTCAGGTCGTGTTCCCCCAAAAAAATGGTCCTTGTGGTGGGTTGGAGATGTACGTTTTATTAATATGGGGTCACACGGCCGGGAATCGGGACTGAACACTGGGAAAGACCATTTATTAGATAGTACCCCTTGGAATTAATTTAGTAGGTTGAACTCTGGTTTCTTTTCTCTTGTCTGTATAATTGTAAGTCATTATTATTATTGTTTTTGTTATTTTCTTGTGAAGTTCTATGTATTGTGATTGTGGTCAATGTGTTGTCTTGTTTCGTGAGAATGTCAATAAAAAAATTTGATCAAAAAAAAAGGATCCACAGCCATGTAGTCTTGCCAATTGAGCTATTTCTAGATACTGAATAAGGGGCGGTGACTTATATATATTGAGCTCCGCTCGTGTCGAACCAAGGCGGGATCTCATGCGCATGCGCGGGCACCTCGCGCGAGCACGCCGGCGCACGCACGCACCTGAGCGAGCACGCCGCCGCCGGTGCACGCACGGGCGCTGGGCGGCGGAAAATGAAAGGCGCATTACCGCACGCCACTACGGTAGAATGCTTCCGCATTCTTGCACTGCTTGCTTATCATTAAGGAAAAGGCTAACCAGTCAAATCAGAATGGCTTGGTTCAGTGGGGGAGGACCTGGTCTCATCTGAACTGGAGGAATGCACAAAAAAATGTAATTTGCAACATAGATAGTGTTGATACAACCCCACATTGCTATAAAACAATGCTAAACATTGGAAAAGGCAATTTATAAGATAGTTCCCCTTTTGGGCGGCTAGGTGGTGTAGTGGGCAAGGCACTCGCCACCAGTGTGGAGACGCTAGGATTCGCGTGTTCGAATCCAGCTCTCCACATTGTTTTCAGTTTAGCTGGTCGTCCGCAGTAATACACATTGGCCGTATTACGGGGAGGGAAAACTGAAGGGTGGGGATCGAACGTTGTGAACAAGCGACTCCTACAAGTCGGTTGGTGCGCCTGCGCAGTAGAATCAGGAAGTGTCGGGGGCAGCGTGAGCCTCCCACGCGTTACTCCTCGACACTGAGAGATCGAGCTGCGCAGGTGAAAAGATGCGACTGCTGTTACCTCAAGTACCGGAGGGGACTTGTGCTATGTATGACTTAGTCCACATTGCAGCCGGCTTGTGGGAGGCAAGAAACAGCGTTCGTGACAGGGGAGGGTTGAATTGGATGATACGAAAATTGGGATGGGAGAAAATATATAGAAAAATGGGAGAAAAAGTGGATCAAAAAAAAAAAAAAGATAGTTCCCCTTTAATTAATATTTCTGTTTTTATTGATTTTACTATTTTTATTATTTTAATTTTCATTTATTGTCATTATTATTACTGTTATTGTTATGTGGATTTCTGTCTATTATTGTCTATTATTGTTGGTTATTGCTATTATGACTGTATTATGTTTTGTCTTATGTGTGAAAAAATGAAGAAAAGCAATACAAATATCTAAAAAAACTAAAAAACTAAAAAAATCTAACATAGCAGATGTTTAAATAACACATTGTGGGGGAAAGTCAAGGAGTGAGGGCGTTGTATATATATTTTTTTTCCCAATTCTAATTCTGTCATGTGACAGGCCCAGCTGTCCTAGTGTTAACGGTCTCTTACCACTTTGCCAGTCCTGCCGAGAGCAGCTCTCAGCGTCCTCCACAGGGTGGACTTCCCAGCTCCACTCGGCCCAACGATCACCACACCCATCCGCTGCCTCAGCTGTTCATTCAGCTCCAACACCTTCTTCAACTTCACAAAAACACCCAGGGTTATCACCGTCTCTCCACCCATTCATCCATCTATTCAGCATCCATCCATCCATCTCTCCATTCATCCATCCATCCCTTTCTCCATCCATCCATCTCTCCATTCATCCATCCATTAATTCTCCACCCATCCATCTCTCCATTCATTCATCCATCCATCCCTCTCTTCATACATCCGTCCAACTCTCCATCCATCCATCTATCTATTCATTATTCATCCATCCATCCCTGTCTCCATCCATCCGTTCATCTCTCCATCCATTCATCCATCCATCCGTTCATCTCTCCATCCATCCATCTCTCCATTCATCCATCCATTAATTCTCCACCCATCCATCTCTCCATTCATCCATCTATCTATTCATCATTCATCCATCTCTCCATTCATCCATCTCTGCATTCATCCTTCCATTAACTCTCCATCCATCCATCTGTACATCCATCCATCTATCCCTGCCTCTCATCCATATATTCAACTCTCCATTAGGGCTGCACGATTAATCGTAAAAAAAATCGCGGTCTCGATTCATATTATGACGATTTATTTTTTGCTATTTTATTTTTTTCAAGCACTTTCATATACGTTATATTTAAGTTTAAGTCAAGCACTTTGACATGTGTTATGTTTTCTGTTTAAGAAAGAGTGCAATAAAAATAAAAATCGTGTGAGAGAATCGTGATCTCAATTCTTAGAGAGAAATCGTGATTCACATTTTAGCAAGAATCGTACAGCCCTACTCTCCATCCATCCATCATCCAACAACAAGTCAGTTCTATTGGGATGAATCCCCACCTGTGAGGGGATGAGTTGGAGGTGCGCCTCCTTATAGACCTCCTCCAGGGCCGAGGTCAGCTGCTGCTCCTCCAGGGGGGAGAAGGAGACGCCAGAGAAGACATCTCTGACCAGAGCATCAAACCTGGAACAATCTGAGAAGGTCAGCTTAGACATGGTGTTCAGCCTCAACGCCTGGACCACCAACACACTCTCCTGAACTAGAGGGAGGGATGGAGCAGGGAGAGAGATGAGAGAAGGAGAGAAGGGAGAGAGATGAGATGGAGAGAGAGAGAGAGATGGAGAGCAGATAGAGAGATGAGAGAAGGAGAGCAGGGAGAGAGAGAGATGGAGAGCAGGGAGAGAGATGAGAGAAGGAGAGAGAGAGAGAGATGGAGAGCAGAGAGAGAGAAGGATGGAGAGTAAGGAGAGAGAGAGAAAGTCATGGATGGAGAGGAGAGAAAGAGACTGGGTTAGTGTTAGTGTCTTACTGCCGTCTCTATCCTGGGTTAGTGTTAGTGTCTTACTGCTGTCTCTATCCTGGGTTAGTGTTAGTGTCTTACTGCTGTCTCTATCCTGGGTTAGTGTTAGTGTCTTACTGCTGTCTCTATCCTGGGTTAGTGTTAGTGTCTTACTGCTGTCTCTATCCTGGGTTAGTGTTAGTGTCTTACTGCTGTCTCTATCCTGGGTTAGTGTTAGTGCCTTACTGCTGTCTCTATCCTGGGTTAGTGTTAGTGTCTTACTGCTGTCTCTATCCTGGGTTAGTGTTAGTGTCTTACTGCCGTCTCTATCCTGGGTTAGTGTTAGTGTCTTACTGCCGTCTCTATCCTGGGTTAGTGTTAGTGTCTTACTGCTGTCTCTATCCTGGGTTAGTGTTAGTGTCTTACTGCTGTCTCTATCCTGGGTTAGTGTTAGTGTCTTACTGCTGTCTCTATCCTGGGTTAGTGTTAGTGTCTTACTGCTGTCTCTATCCTGGGTTAGTGTTAGTGTCTTACTGCTGTCTCTATCCTGGGTTAGTGTTAGTGTCTTACTGCTGTCTCTATCCTGGGTTAGTGTTAGTGTCTTACTGCTGTCTCTATCCTGGGTTAGTGTTAGTGTCTTACTGCTGTCTCTATCCTGGGTTAGTGTTAGTGTCTTACTGCTGTCTCTATCCTGGGTTAGTGTTAGTGTCTTACTGCTGTCTCTATCCTGGGTTAGTGTTAGTGTCTTACTGCTGTCTCTATCCTGGGTTAGTGTTAGTGTCTTACTGCTGTCTCTATCCTGGGTTAGTGTTAGTGTCTTACTGCTGTCTCTATCCTGGGTTAGTGTTAGTGTCTTACTGCTGTCTCTATCCTGGGTTAGTGTTAGTGTCTTACTGCTGTCTCTATCCTGGGTTAGTGTTAGTGTCTTACTGCTGTCTCTATCCTGGGTTAGTGTTAGTGTCTTACTGCTGTCTCTATCCTGGGTTAGTGTTAGTGTCTTACTGCTGTCTCTATCCTGGGTTAGTGTTAGTGTCTTACTGCTGTCTCTATCCTGGGTTAGTGTTAGTGTCTTACTGCTGTCTCTATCCTGGGTTAGTGTTAGTGTCTTACTGCTGTCTCTATCCTGGGTTAGTGTTAGTGTCTTACTGCTGTCTCTATCCTGGGTTAGTGTTAGTGTCTTACTGCTGTCTCTATCCTGGGTTAGTGTTAGTGTCTTACTGCCGTCTCTATCCTGGGTTAGTGTTAGTGTCTTACTGCTGTCTCTATCCTGGGTTAGTGTTAGTGCCTTACTGCTGTCTCTATCCTGGGTTAGTGTTAGTGTCTTACTGCCGTCTCTATCCTGGGTTAGTGTTAGTGTCTTACTGCTGTCTCTATCCTGGGTTAGTGTTAGTGTCTTACTGCCGTCTCTATCCTGGGTTAGTGTTAGTGTCTTACTGCCGTCTCTATCCTGGGTTAGTGTTAGTGTCTTACTGCTGTCTCTATCCTGGGTTAGTGTTAGTGTCTTACTGCTGTCTCTATCCTGGGTTAGTGTTAGTGTCTTACTGCTGTCTCTATCCTGGGTTAGTGTTAGTGTCTTACTGCGGTCTCTATCCTGGGTTAGTGTTAGTGTCTTACTGCTGTCTCTATCCTGGGTTAGTGTTAGTGTCTTACTGCTGTCTCTATCCTGGGTTAGTGTTAGTGTCTTACTGCCGTCTCTATCCTGGGTTAGTGTTAGTGTCTTACTGCTGTCTCTATCCTGGGTTAGTGTTAGTGTCTTACTGCTGTCTCTATCCTGGGTTAGTGTTAGTGTCTTACTGCTGTCTCTATCCTGGGTTAGTGTTAGTGTCTTACTGCTGTCTCTATCCTGGGTTAGTGTTAGTGTCTTACTGCTGTCTCTATCCTGGGTTAGTGTTAGTGTCTTACTGCTGTCTCTATCCTGGGTTAGTGTCTTACTGCTGTCTCTATCCTGGGTTAGTGTTAGTGCCTTACTGCTGTCTCTATCCTGGGTTAGTGTTAGTGCCTTACTGCTGTCTCTATCCTGGGTTAGTGTTAGTGCCTTACTGCTGTCTCTATCCTGGGTTAGTGTTAGTGTCTTACTGCTGTCTCTATCCTGGGTTAGTGTTAGTGTCTTACTGCTGTCTCTATCCTGGGTTAGTGTTAGTGTCTTACTGCTGTCTCTATCCTGGGTTAGTGTTAGTGCCTTACTGCTGTCTCTATCCTGGGTTAGTGTCTTACTGCTGTCTCTATCCTGGGTTAGTGTTAGTGTCTTACTGCTGTCTCTATCCTGGGTTAGTGTTAGTGTCTTACTGCCGTCTCTATCCTGGGTTAGTGTTAGTGTCTTAGTGCTGTCTCTATCCTGGGTTAGTGTTAGTGTCTTACTGCTGTCTCTATCCTGGGTTAGTGTTAGTGTCTTACTGCTGTCTCTATCCTGGGTTAGTGTTAGTGTCTTACTGCCGTCTCTATCCTGGGTTAGTGTTAGTGTCTTACTGCGGTCTCTATCCTGGGTTAGTGTTAGTGTCTTACTGCTGTCTCTATCCTGGGTTAGTGTTAGTGGCTTACTGCTGTCTCTATCCTGGGTTAGTGTTAGTGTCTTACTGCTGTCTCTATCCTGGGTTAGTGTTAGTGTCTTACTGCTGTCTCTATCCTGGGTTAGTGTTAGTGTCTTACTGCTGTCTCTATCCTGGGTTAGTGTTAGTGTCTTACTGCTGTCTCTATCCTGGGTTAGTGTTAGTGTCTTACTGCTGTCTCTATCCTGGGTTAGTGTTAGTGTCTTACTGCTGTCTCTATCCTGGGTTAGTGTTAGTGTCTTACTGCTGTCTCTATCCTGGGTTAGTGTTAGTGTCTTACTGCTGTCTCTATCCTGGGTTAGTGTTAGTGTCTTACTGCTGTCTCTATCCTGGGTTAGTGTTAGTGTCTTACTGCTGTCTCTATCCTGGGTTAGTGTTAGTGTCTTACTGCTGTCTCTATCCTGGGTTAGTGTTAGTGTCTTACTGCTGTCTCTATCCTGGGTTAGTGTTAGTGTCTTACTGCTGTCTCTATCCTGGGTTAGTGTTAGTGCCTTACTGCTGTCTCTATCCTGGGTCTTCCTGGTCTGTTGGAGCAGTGAGCCACAGCCTCTCAGAACCGTCTTCAGAGCTCTCAGACCCCAGTCATAATGCTGCTGAGGACTCAACAACTCCCTGGACACAGACAACAAAAGATATATACATGTACACACAAAAAAAGAAAATGTATATATAGATACATGTACACACACATACACTTAACATTGTATCGACCAATGACGATGTGAGACCAGACAGTGCTCGCCCAGGCTGGAGACCTTGGGGTAGATTCTGGTCAACAAATCTATGGTTATTTCTCTGTTCATTTGAAAACCAGCCCTTTTGTTCCGTTTCCTTGCGTTTTTTCTTTCCTCAACAATACACTCAATGTTAGAGCCAGAGCTGTCTGACCAAACGTTAGAACTCTACCTCTATCCTGCATGTACGCACATGCACACATACACACACACACACACACACACACACACACACACACACCTGGACAAATTAAAGATGGCGACCAGTTTGCGTCCCAGCCGCTCTGCATCTCTGAAGCCCTCTGAATAGAGGATGACCTCAGCGATGAGCTCGTTGTCCGGTGTCGTCATGGCAATGGGTCTGAACAGCTGCTTCAGATTATCAGGGAGTTTCTGTCTTCCTCCGTAGCCTTTCCCTGCCGGGTTCAGAGTGATGAAGATCCCGGAGTCCGGGTCCAACTGTACCTGAAGATGGTTAAATGGTTAACACTGTTAATACACATGTTAATAAATCCTAAAGACTGTTAATACATCTAGTTAAAGCCACTATCTAGCAGTGGAGCGGGGTGGGGGTGTTGGCCCTGGGGGGTCTGGGGGTCCTGGGGAAGGAAATGTCTTTTGTGGTGTCTGTAACAATATAATTTAATTTAGATTTTTATGTTCTGTATTTATAATTTTTGTTATTCTATTGTCATTATTGTTATTGTTAGTACTATTATTGTCCTGTGAAGTCCTGTCTATTATTTTATTGTCATGTTTTTTATATTTTATATTTCATGTAAAACATTTATTTTTTATTAAAAATTTTTATTTGATAAAAAAAAAAGACTGACACCTGTTAATAAATCCTAAAGACTATTAATAAACCTTAGATACTAATAATACACCTGTCCTGTTAATAAACCCCAAAGACTGTTAACACTTTGGATGCCAGCCACGCGTTTTGTCGTTAGTTCATGCCGACCGTTGAGTGCCCGCCAACGCTATATAGCGTTTGTTTGTTGCATTTTTTTTTATTGGTGATTTGAATTCATATTTCATCAATCGAGCCTCAGGTTAGTGTTGCAGACTCTCTCTGAGCTCAATTGGGAAGATACCGCCCCCCTATCGTCTCTCCCTGTGTAACTGCACCCCATTACTTTAGACTGACGAAGGGGGGGGGGTCCTCATTTTACTTTTCCGTCAAGGCCAACTGAAGAATCCATTGTGATCGCCGGCCCAGAAAACGCATGGATTATGTATTTACAGTACCCAACACTGTAATCAATAAGCGTGATCGATATTTGGAATGGCGATCAGGAATTGGAATAATCTTTTTGGATAACATCTGATCTGAGGTAAGGAATTTATTTGACCAGTCTTAGGATAATCAGAGCTATTTTCACCTATATATCAGTGTTTGCCCTATGCGTGTGTGTGTGGCTGTGATCGCTGATGAGGAAATGAGAGAATCGATTTTTCAGATCGCCTTTATAGCGTGCATAAGTACACATATACTATCGATAATCTAGCGTTTATTTGAAAACAATTCATAAATAGGCCGAAAAATTACAACGTTTTTGTGTATGCCAGAATATTCCAGTAAATGCCGATTATCACAGAATCTTAATATTTTCCTTGAAAACGAGGGCTTTTCAAAATGCTATAAAACGGAAATGAAGCGATTAAAAAAACAATTCATTTCGACAATGTTGGCTGGAAAACGAGTCATTGATAAACGACGGGCAGATTAGACACATAGCCATAATTTAAGACAGAGATTATGCGTTCACAACGCTATCATTGAAGTGGGTGGTGGCATTTAACCATGCTTTTACCATGTTAACAAGTGGCACTGGAAGTGTTAAAAAAAAGAAAAAAATTACGAATTATAAACAAAAGGTCAAGAGCAATGTGTTTGGTTAGCAGACATGTCCAAAAAAGGAGTAGAGGGAAGCTAAGCTTATTGATCCCTACCCCCTTACATTTATATTTGTTTTTCCATTAATTTGACTAGATATAACATAATTTAGTGTATTACAATATAGAATATACTTTTACTTATATTAAAAGATTACAAGAAAAAAAAACTTGATTCACTTGACAGCAGTGAATATAGTACAGCACTACATACACAATATAACATAACTTTGTTTATCCTCAATACTAATTTCTGTATTTTTCCAATGTGTATTTTTTTAGCTGCTTTTAAAATTGTGCCACATGTTTACTCAGTTTGATGTATTCGGGTAAATTATTCCACAACTTCACTCCACACACCGATATGCACAGCGTGGTGTTTACCATTGGTTGTTTAAGATTCCCTCTCCCTCTTAAGTTATATTCTCCTTCCCTGTCTCTGAACCATTTTTGAATGTTGCCTGGGATTAGTTTATATCTGGCTTTGTATACAATGAGAGCAGTTTTGTAATCCACTAGGTCCATACATTTCAATGCTTGTAGCTTTATAAATAAGTTATTGGTGTGTTCATAATATCCTACATTGTTGATTATTCTTATTGCTTTTTTTTGCATGGTGCATATTGGCTGTAGAGTGCTTTTGTAGGTATTACCCCACACCTCCGCACAGTAGCTCATATATGGTAGGAAGAGTGTACAGTACAATAAAAAAAAATACTAATTTAATCAGATTAATCACTTTATTCAAATTGAGAATTTAGTTTGAGGATATTTAAAATATATATATATATACCGGTATTTTAATTTTAAATTTTTTTAACGAAGGTTCGAACGTTCGTTCGAAAAACCCTGACGAAGTTTGAATGCCAAAAACATGGTTCGGGGACAGCCTTATAATAACCCATTGCATACTTTAGTGTCACATTTCAAAATGTGACATTTAATGTTCTTCCTCATGATACCAAAGTACAGAATGGGAATGAGAAAACACAAGTGAAGATTGACTAACGCTGGATGTTGCCTCTCATTTAATCTCTATGAACAGATATCTGCCTATGAATGCAGAATATGTCGGCAAGGGACACGCTTTCTGTATCGGAAGCGTTCTGGTTTCCATTTGTAGTATTTTTTTTTTTTTTTTTTTTTATTGCAAAACCGAAATTATTAAAAGTCAGTACTCAACACACAATGCATAATGAAACTAACAGTCAAGGTGGCTAAAATTACATGCAAGTACAGAAACAGAAAACAAAAAAAAGTCTATAATAATATTTTACCGTATACAGTGTATATCCAACGAAATTAACAATTATACAAATGCCTTATACAGGATATACCCCTAATACCTATTTTCTAAAACCCTACACACATATGCTCCAGCTCGAACCCCCCCCCTCCCGGACCCCTCCTTGGATAGTACCTCCATTATCCCTCACTCCTAACCAGACACTACCATTATAAGCTAGCTTTTATTCTCTCCACCACTTCTAACCACATTGACATTTTGGATTCGTTGAGACCCAGAATTCTTGCTGTAGATATTTCTTGATAAATCACATCGAGATATGTAAGAGACCAAACTTTCCGGCACTTTTTTTCCGGTTGAAACCAGCGTGATGCGATCAGTTTTTTAGCTACTGTGATACCCGATAAAACCAATCTTTCCATTTGTAGTCTGAGTAGTATTGACCAATCACGTTTGAGCAGGGATGGCACTTGAAATGTGTTTCTACAGGAACATGCTCTGGTTGCGTGCAGGTGAACAGTCCGTGTGGGGAGCCAAAGAGGCGGGACACGTTGACCAAAATGAGACCTAAAAGACTTATAAAAAGTATTAATAGTGTGTTGTGTGGAGAACAAGTTGCTAATCACACTGTAAACAATGACCGGCACATGGAAGAGGAACTCTTGGCCTGGATGTTTGGGCTGTGAGAGTAGGAATTGGAAGCGAATAGCCTGCAGCTTCACTGGAAGCCCCTAAGCATTGGCTGTTGCCCCCAGAGGCTAAGTCATCGGCAGTAAATTAAGCTTTGTGCAAAACAAAAGTTCATTAATGTTTTTCTTTTAATGTTTTTTTAATTTGTTGTTATGATTGTTTGGTTCGACGGAACAAGATATCGTGAGTTGTTTGGAGAAATATGGAGAATAACATGTCCAAAAATAAACTTTTTCATTCATTCATTATATCAACTTTCCAGCCCCAGCCCCAGCCCAGGGAGAAGCCCCAGCCCAACTAAATCAACTTTCGTCAATGAATATAACTCATCAGTTTCTTTTAATACTATAATATTAGTGTAGCCTAATCTTTATCTGCAACTGTGAAGAAAAACCCCATTGGTTTAAACAGAATTAATAGAAAAAAATAGAAAAAATGATTAAAAATGTTAAATTCAAATGTTGATTTAGAATTCGAATGCCAACGTAACGAACGAAGGTTCGAACGTTTGGGCTCAGCCCTAATGGGTAAGGTTAACTGAGCTTTATGGAAAACGTCAATGATACATAGCTACAGACTTACTATAAAAGAAGGTGTGTGTGTGTGTGTGTGCGTGTGCGTGTGCGTGTGTGCGTGTGTGCGTGTGTGTGTGTGCGTGTGTGTGTGCGTGTGCTTACCTCTCTGCCCAGCAAGGGGCAGGTGTGTTTGTGTTGTTTCAAGGCGTCCTGGATGCTCTGGACCTGCATGGAGACGGCTGACAGCACGGCCTCCTCCAGGCGGTTAAACTCATCGAAGCAGCCCCAGGCTCCGCTCTGAACCAGTCCCACAAAGATACGACCCATAGACCTCACATCTATACCCTGCAGACAGAGAGAGAGACAGAGAGAGAGACAGACAGAGACAGAGACAGAGACAGAGACAGAGACAGAGAGAGACAGAGACAGAGACAGAGACAGAGACAGAGAGAGAGAGAGAGAGAGAGAGAGAGAGAGAGAGAGAGAGAGAGAGAGAGAGAGAGAGAGAGAGAGACAGAGAGAGAGAGAGAGAGAGACAGACAGAGACAGAGACAGAGAGAGAGAGAGAGAGAGAGAGAGAGAGAGAGAGAGAGAGAGAGAGACAGAGAGACAGAGAGACAGAGACAGACAGAGACAGAGACAGAGAGACAGAGACAGAGACAGAGACAGAGAGAGACAGAGACAGAGACAGAGAGAGACAGACAGACAGAGACAGAGAGAGAGAGAGAGAGGAGAGAGAGGAGAGAGAGAGAGAGAGAGAGAGAGAGAGAGAGAGACAAGTTGGGTCAAGCTAGGGTTAGACTAACAGTTGGCTCAGGAGACAGGGGTCATACAGCTGTGTTGTGTTAGGGTTAGGGTTAGAGGTCATACCTCGTCACAGTTGAAGACGAGGACCTGCCGTCCCAGCAGGACCCCCAGGGCCTTCACTGACTCCGTCTTGCCGGTTCCTGCTGGACCGTAGGGGTTCCCTCCTAGGCCCATCTTCATAGCCTGGGTCAGCGTTAGGTAGCACCTGTCTGTCAGCGGGGTGTGGACCAACTTCGCTGCATTCCCCTGGGGGGGGAGAGAGAGAGAGAGAGAGAGAGAGAGAGTCAGAGAGACAGACAGAGAGACAGACACAGAGAAAGAGAGAGACAGAGAAAGGTCTGAAAGACTGCAGAGTCGGTGCACAAACCTCCATAGATCTGGAGCAACACTTTCCTCTAGTGGAGGAACAAAGTTCAGGATCAGAAGAATTTCAACCTAATAGAACTGTGCAAAATAAATGAAAAATCTACACAGTAGACCCAGGAAGATTATACATCTAGAGAGTAATTCCTAGATAGGTAGACCCAGGACGATTATACATCTAGAGAGTAATTCCTAGATAGGTAGACCCAGGACGATTATACATCTAGAGAGTAATTTCTAGATAGGTAGACCCAGAAAGATTATACAGTACATCTAGAGAGTAATTCCTAGATAGGTAGACCCAGAAAGATTATACATCTAGAGAGTAATTCCTAGATAGGTAGACCTAGAAAGATTATACATTTAGAGAGTAATTCCTAGATAGGTAGACCCAGAAAGATTATAAATCTAGAGAGTAATTCCTAGATAGGTAGACCCAGAAAGATTATACAGTACATCTAGAGCAGGGGTCTCAAACTCGCGGCCCGCTGGATGATATTTAGCGGCCCCCTACTTGACATCAAAGGTTAGTGTTAGTGCGGCCCGGGTGCAACTTTTTGTCGCGTCGTTGTGCGAGTTGGATGTTTTATTTATTTTATCACTTGTAGGCTACCATAGCGCAGGCTCATGACAGCAACGTTACGTTAGTGACTTGGTTGAAACGTGATTCCGGAGTGATACCAAGTGGAAGGAAAATATATCCAGTGCGTATGGCAGGCATTCTCGAAATTCTCCACTATCTCCTCTGCAAGCAGTGCTCTGCCTGTCCGGCTGCACTGATCCACTGTCTGTGTCTGTCTACTCTGGTCCAATCAGATTCAGCGTCCCGTCAGCGTTCCCCACCCCCCACCCACAGTCTGCGAATCAGAGACAGAGTAGGGCGGGTCTTCACGGAATGCGTGTGGTCTCTTTCAACGGGTCAGAGTAATTTCAGAGAGAGAGTTGACAGCGCATCTACAGGTAGTCTAATCTGCAGGTACTGTAGCTAGTAACCTCATTCCCAGTTTTATCTCCATGAGATAAATGTAGCTAGTAGCCTAGTTTCGCCAGCAGGCAGTTAGTAGAAAAATGTGGCATGTTCAAAGATGGCCAGTAAAAGAAAAGTCGACAGTGAAAATCGCTGCAATTCAAAGGTGAATGGACTGAAAAATATGCGTGCATCCTCCCAGCACCAAACCAATGTGCCTAATTATGCCAAGAAACGGTAGCTCTTGTGAAGAGTGGCATATTTGAAATGCCACTACGAAACAACAGTTATTTTGATGCAACCTTTCCTCAAAATTCAGTGCTAAGAACCACAAAAATAAATGGAATGAAATCATCATATCAAGCTGCAAGCAGAATTATTGTTAAAGCTATGTCACAACGAGAAAAAGCAACCAAGTCCTCACTCAGTGGCATGGGTGTTGGCTAAACACAAGAAGCCATTCTCTGATGCATAAATAATAAAATAATGTATGACTGAAGTGATGGAGACCATGTTTGAAGGCAAACAAAAGCAAATCCTCCTCAGATCACAGCAACCAGAATAACTGAAATACTGGCTGATGATTTGATTAAACAGCTTTGTGATAGAATAAAAAAAAATGCACAGTGTATTTCCATAGCTGTGGATGAGTCCACTGACACCACTGAGAATGCTCAGTTTCTGGTGTTTGTGAGGTTTTGGTGAGTTTGTGAGAAGATTGGCTCAGTTGTACTTTTTTTTGGAATACTTGAAACCCTTTTTTTGTGGAATATTTGATGCTGTCCAGCCTCACCCAGATTCTACCTCCAGCGGCCCCCAGGTAAATTGAGTTTGAGACCCCTGATCTAGAGAGTCATTCCTAGATGGGTAGACCCAGAAAGATTTAAATCAAGATAGTAATTCCTAGATAGGTAGACCCAGAAAGATAAAAACAATCACAAAACCGTCCAGTGTGTGTGTGTGTGTGTGTCATAAGTGTAGTTGAAGATGGCGTCCTCCATGTGGACCTGTGTGTGTGTGTGTGTGTACCTGGTCCTGGTATTCATACATATAGTTTAGGGTGACCAAACGTCCTCTTTTGCCCGGACATCTTTTCACAGCCTGTCCGGGTAGTCCGGGAGGGGTTTATAAATTCATAAAAATGTCCGGGTTTCATTGTTTCCCACGGGACCAATGTAGTTAAATTGACTGGCGCGTTGCACAGAATACTACGGTACCCTGTTGTGTGTGACGTTACCCAGAGAAGCCTGCTTTCACAGTTCTTTGTGGGCGTTGCTACTGCGCTCACACACACAACAGAGGAGGAAGCGGACAGATCCGACGAGCATTGATTCTGCTCACAAAGCCAAAGCGAAAATGTACATTACAGATTAACTGCAGAGAAAATTCCCAATTTACCGTCCCAGTCGAGACAAATGGGAAGCGGAGTGCAAGGCGTGCAAAGCTTGACCATATGTTTCTGTGTCTAATGAAGGTGCACGGCTGGCAATCTCAAAGCTCACATGGACACAGAAAAACATTACAAATAAAACTGTGCGAGGCGAGAGTTTGATGGCAACGTTGACAGAATTGATTGAAGTATGCAGCTATACAGAGAGAGAAAGTTTTTTTTTTCTTTTTTTAATATATATATTTTTTTATAATTTTTTTAAACATACACATAAACATAAACATGACAACATAAAATTAGATATACAAGCATTAATTAACAGTACACCTCCAATTTAAATCACCATTTGAATAAATGTATTATACAAGAAATATACCTAATACTTGCTATCTAATACATAATTATGCTCTCGCTCGCTCCCCCCCCACGGACCCCCACTTGGATAATCCATCCATTATCATTCGCTCCTTTCCAGGCACTACGATTCATATGCTAGCTTTTATTCTCTCCACCACTTCTAACCACATTGCAATTTTGGATTCACTGACACCTAGAATCCTTGCTGTAGATATTTCTAGATAAATCACATCGAGATATGTAAGAATCCAAACCTTCCTACAAATTTTTTCCGGTTGAAACCATTGTGATGCTATCAGCTTTTTAGCCGCTGTGATACCTGATAAAACTAATCTCTTTAGCTGTATAGCGACTGCAAACTCAAAGACATCATTCAACAAAAAGAAAAAAAATTATTTAAAACCATTTTGATTCTGGGGCGCCCCAGTGGCGAACCACATAGCGCGCTCAGCCGCGACACGGCCGACCCGGGTTCGACTCCCGAACCCGTCGTTATTTGCCGAATGTCTTCCCCCCACTCTGTCTCCCATTCCTCCTCTGTCTCTCCCTACTGGACTGCCCAGTAGAAATAAAGCGATAAAACGCCAAAAAAATAAATCTTTAAAAAAAAACTATTTTGATTCCTCAAAATGATGTGTATGAATTATGTGTGTAATACATTTGTTTTGTACACTAATTGCAAGTTATGCAAATGTAAACAAATCCGAAACTGCATAGTACAATTTTAAATTAGTATCTTTGTGAGGTTACGGTTTTATAATTTACATTACATTGAAAAGATAAAGATATTTTTTTTTAAAGCTGGATTTTCTAATACAGAAGAGGCATTATTTAGAACATTACTTCATATTTTTCTTGTTATTTATTTTGTCCAGTAAGACTTGAAGAGATCTATTATTTGTCATACTGTAGGTTGATTGAGTTATTTTCTTGAGATTTGTCATATAGATTACTTTAGGCATAATACAGCATGTTGAGTAACTTTGGTTATAGAGAGATATTATTTTGTTATATACAATAATATAAACACACATTTTCTGTCCATACAGAGGATGCATACTTTAAATATATTAAAATGATAAGGCATCTTTGAGTAAACTTCGAGTATCATTTAAGTATCTTGAGGCTGAAGGCAGAGTGTCCTCTTTTTTTTAAATCACAATATGGTTGAAGATGACCTGTGTGTGTGTGTGTGTGTGTGTGTGTGTGTGTGTGTGTGTGTGTGTGTGTGTGTGTGTGTGTGTGTGTGTGTGTGTGTGTGTGTGTGTGTACCTGGTATTCATACGTATAGTTGAAGATGGCGTCCACCATGTGGACCTGACAGAGCTGATCCTGCAGATAGAAGCGGAGCTGCTTCTTCCAGCTCCAGGCTTCAGGGCTGCACACTCCGGCCTGCTTCAGCTGCTTCACCACACTGAGGTGATGGATGACGTCTAAAATCAACGCTTTCAGCTTCAGCTGCAACACACTGGACCCTACACACAGACATGCACACACACACGCACACGCACAGAGTTAGATATCCCTGACCCAGGCCTGACATGGCAGACCAATGAAGCACTATGCAAGCTAGCTCTCCATTGGGTCTAAAACTGTTATGTTCTAGTTTACCTGTATCTACTGGTTCTAGTTTACCTGTATCTACTGCGTGTAATGTTCTAGTTTACCTGTATCTACAGCAGTGTAATGTTCTAGTTTACCTGTATCACGCGTGTAATGTTCTAGTTTACCTGTATCTACAGCAGTGTAATGTTCTAGTTTACCTGTATCTACTGCATGTTAATGTTCTAGTTTACCTGTATCTACAGCAGTGTAATGTTCTAGTTTACCTGTATCACAGCAGTGTAAGTTCTAGTTTCCTGTATCTACAGCAGTGTAGTTCTAGTTTACCTGTATCTACAAGCAGTGTAATGTTCTAGTTTACCTGTATCACTGCAGTGTAATGTTCTAGTTTACCTGTATCTACTGCAGTGTAATGTTCTAGTTTACCTGTATCTACTGCAGTGTAATGTTCAGTTTACCTGTATCTACTGCAGTGTAATGTTCTAGTTTACCTGTATCTACAGCAGTGTAATGTTCTAGTTTACCTGTCTCTACAGCAGTGTAATGTTCTAGTTTACCTGTATCTACTGCAGTGTATGTTCTAGTTTACCTGTATCTACAGCAGTGTAATGTTCTAGTTTACCTGTATCTACTGCAGTGTCATGTTCTAGTTTACCTGTATCTACTGCATGTAATGTTCTAGTTTACCTGTATCTACAGCAGTGTAATGTTCTAGTTTACCTGTATCTACAGCAGTGTAATGTTCCTAGTTTACCTGTATCTACTGCAGTGTTCATGTTCTAGTTTACCTGTATCTACAGCAGTGTAATGTTCTAGTTTACCTGTATCTACTGCAGTGTAATGTTCTAGTTTACCTGTATCTACTGCAGTGTAATGTTCTAGTTTACCTGTATCTACTGCAGTGTAATGTTCTAGTTTACCTGTATCTACAGCAGTGTAATGTTCTAGTTTACCTGTATCTACAGGCAGTGTAATGTTCTAGTTTACCTGTATCTACAGCAGTGTAATGTTCTAGTTTACCTGTATCTACAGCAGTGTAATGTTCTAGTTTACCTGTATCTACTGCAGTGTAATGTTCTAGTTTACCTGTATCTACTGCAGTGTAATGTTCTAGTTTACCTGTATCTACTGCAGTGTAATGTTCTAGTTTACCTGTATCTACAGCAGTGTAATGTTCTAGTTTACCTGTATCTACAGCAGTGTAATGTTCTAGTTTACCTGTATCTACAGCAGTGTAATGTTCTAGTTTACCTGTATCTACAGCAGTGTAATGTTCTAGTTTACCTGTATCTACAGCAGTGTAATGTTCTAGTTTACCTGTATCTACTGCAGTGTAATGTTCTAGTTTACCTGTATCTACAGCAGTGTAATGTTCTAGTTTACCTGTATCTACTGCAGTGTAATGTTCTAGTTTACCTGTATCTACTGCAGTGTAATGTTCTAGTTTACCTGTATCTACAGCAGTGTAATGTTCTAGTTTACCTGTATCTACTGCAGTGTAATGTTCTAGTTTACCTGTATCTACTGCAGTGTAATGTTCTAGTTTACCTGTATCTACTGCAGTGTAATGTTCTAGTTTACCTGTATCTACAGCAGTGTAATGTTCTAGTTTACTGGATGTTCTAGTTTACCTGTATCTACAGCAGTGTAATGTTCTAGTTTACCTGTATCTACTGCAGTGTAATGTTCTAGTTTACCTGTATCTACAGCAGTGTAATGTTCTAGTTTACCTGTATCTACTGCAGTGTAATGTTCTAGTTTACCTGTATCTACAGCAGTGTAATGTTCTAGTTTACCTGTATCTACTGCAGTGTAATGTTCTAGTTTACCTGTATCTACTGCAGTGTAATGTTCTAGTTTACCTGTATCTACTGCAGTGTAATGTTCTAGTTTACCTGTATCTACAGCAGTGTAATGTTCTAGTTTACCTGTATCTACTGCAGTGTAATGTTCTAGTTTACCTGTATCTACAGCAGTGTAATGTTCTAGTTTACCTGTATCTACAGCAGTGTAATGTTCTAGTTTACCTGTATCTACTGCAGTGTAATGTTCTAGTTTACCTGTATCTACTGCAGTGTAATGTTCTAGTTTACCTGTATCTACTGCAGTGTAATGTTCTAGTTTACCTGTATCTACTGCAGTGTAATGTTCTAGTTTACCTGTATCTACTGCAGTGTAATGTTCTAGTTTACCTGTATCTACAGCAGTGTAATGTTCTAGTTTACCTGTATCTACTGCAGTGTAATGTTCTAGTTTACCTGTATCTACTGCAGTGTAATGTTCTAGTTTACCTGTATCTACAGCAGTGTAATGTTCTAGTTTACCTGTATCTACAGCAGTGTAATGTTCTAGTTTACCTGTATCTACTGCAGTGTAATGTTCTAGTTTACCTGTATCTACAGCAGTGTAATGTTCTAGTTTACCTGTATCTACTGCAGTGTAATGTTCTAGTTTACCTGTATCTACTGCAGTGTAATGTTCTAGTTTACCTGTATCTACTGCAGTGTAATGTTCTAGTTTACCTGTATCTACAGCAGTGTAATGTTCTAGTTTACCTGTATCTACTGCAGTGTAATGTTCTAGTTTACCTGTATCTACAGCAGTGTAATGTTCTAGTTTACCTGTATCTACTGCAGTGTAATGTTCTAGTTTACCTGTATCTACTGCAGTGTAATGTTCTAGTTTACCTGTATCTACAGCAGTGTAATGTTCTAGTTTACCTGTATCTACTGCAGTGTATGTTCTAGTTTACCTGTATCTACTGCAGTGTAATGTTCTAGTTTACCTGTATCTACTGCCAGTTATGTTCTAGTTTACCTGTATCTACTGCAGTGTAATGTTCTAGTTTACCTGTATCTACTGCAGTGTAATGTTCTAGTTTACCTGTATCTACTGCAGTGTAATGTTCTAGTGTACCTGTAACCATTAGTTTACCTGTATCTACTGCAGTGTAATGTTCTAGTTTACCTGTATCTACTGCAGTGTAATGTTCTAGTTTACCTGTATCTACTGCAGTGTAATGTTCTAGTTTACCTGTATCTACTGCAGTGTAATGTTCTAGTTTACCTGTATCTACTGCAGTGTAATGTTCTAGTTTACCTGTATCTACTGCAGTGTAATGTTCTAGTTTACCTGTATCTACTGCAGTGTAATGTTCTAGTTTACCTGTATCTACAGCAGTGTAATGTTCTAGTTTACCTGTATCTACTGCAGTGTAATGTTCTAGTTTACCTGTATCTACTGCAGTGTAATGTTCTAGTTTACCTGTATCTACAGCAGTGTAATGTTCTAGTTTACCTGTATCTACTGCAGTGTAATGTTCTAGTTTACCTGTATCTACTGCAGTGTAATGTTCTAGTTTACCTGTATCTACAGAGTTTATGTCTATACTCCCAGTGTAATGTTCTAGTTTACCTGTATCTACAGCAGTGTAATGTTCTAGTTTACCTGTATCTACTGCAGTGTAATGTTCTAGTTTACCTGTATCTACTGCAGTGTAATGTTCTAGTTTACCTGTATCTACAGCAGTGTAATGTTCTAGTTTACCTGTATCTACTGCAGTGTAATGTTCTAGTTTACCTGTATCTACTGCAGTGTAATGTTCTAGTTTACCTGTATCTACTGCAGTGTAATGTTCTAGTTTACCTGTATCTACAGCAGTGTAATGTTCTAGTTTACCTGTATCTAAGCAGTGTAATGTTCTAGTTTACCTGTATCTACTGCAGTGTAATGTTCTAGTTTACCTGTATCTACTGCAGTGTAATGTTCTAGTTTACCTGTATCTACTGCAGTGTAATGTTCTAGTTTACCTGTATCTACTGCAGTGTAATGTTCTAGTTACCTGTATCTACTGCAGTGTAATGTTCTAGTTTACCTGTATCTACAGCAGTGTAATGTTCTAGTTTACCTGTATCTACTGCAGTGTAATGTTCTAGTTTACCTGTATCTACTGCAGTGTAATGTTCTAGTTTACCTGTATCTACTGCAGTGTAATGTTCTAGTTTACCTGTATCTACTGCAGTGTAATGTTCTAGTTTACCTGTATCTACTGCAGTGTAATGTTCTAGTTTACCTGTATCTACTGCAGTGTAATGTTCTAGTTTACCTGTATCTACAGCAGTGTAATGTTCTAGTTTACCTGTATCTACTGCAGTGTAATGTTCTAGTTTACCTGTATCTACTGCAGTGTAATGTTCTAGTTTACCTGTATCTACTGCAGTGTAATGTTCTAGTTTACCTGTATCTACTGCAGTGTAATGTTCTAGTTTACCTGTATCTACTGCAGTGTAATGTTCTAGTTTACCTGTATCTACTGCAGTGTAATGTTCTAGGTTTACCTGTATCTACTGCAGTGTAATGTTCTAGTTTACCTGTATCTACTGCAGTGTAATGTTCTAGTTTACCTGTATCTACTGCAGTGTATGTTCTAGTTTACCTGTATCTACTGCAGTGTAATGTTCTAGTTTACCTGTATCTACTGCAGTGTAATGTTCTAGTTTACCTGTATCTACAGCAGTGTAATGTTCTAGTTTACCTGTATCTACAGCAGTGTAATGTTCTAGTTTACCTGTATCTACTGCAGTGTCATGTTCTAGTTTACCTGTATCTACATGCAGTGTAATGTTCTAGTTTACCTGTATCTACTGCAGTGTAATGTTCTAGTTTACCTGTATCTACTGCAGTGTAATGTTCTAGTTTACCTGTATCTACTGCAGTGTAATGTTCTAGTTTACCTGTATCTACTGCAGTGTAATGTTCTAGTTTACCTGTATCTACTGCAGTGTAATGTTCTAGTTTACCTGTATCTACTGCAGTGTAATGTTCTAGTTTACCTGTATCTACAGCAGTGTAATGTTCTAGTTTACCTGTATCTACTGCAGTGTAATGTTCTAGTTTACCTGTATCTACTGCAGTGTAATGTTCTAGTTTACCTGTATCTACAGCAGTGTAATGTTCTAGTTTACCTGTATCTACTGCAGTGTAATGTTCTAGTTTACCTGTATCTACTGCAGTGTAATGTTCTAGTTTACCTGTATCTACTGCAGTGTAATGTTCTAGTTTACCTGTATCTACAGCAGTGTAATGTTCTAGTTTACCTGTATCTACTGCAGTGTAATGTTCTAGTTTACCTGTATCTACTGCATGGTAATGTTCTAGTTTACCTGTATCTACTGCAGTGTAATGTTCTAGTTTACCTGTATCTACTGCAGTGTAATGTTCTAGTTTACCTGTATCTACTGCAGTGTAATGTTCTAGTTTACCTGTATCTACAGCAGTGTAATGTTCTAGTTTACCTGTATCTACTGCAGTGTAATGTTCTAGTTTACCTGTATCTACTGCAGTGTAATGTTCTAGTTTACCTGTATCTACTGCAGTGTAATGTTCTAGTTTACCTGTATCTACAGCAGTGTAATGTTCTAGTTTACCTGTATCTACAGCAGTGTAATGTTCTAGTTTACCTGTATCTACTGCAGTGTAATGTTCTAGTTTACCTGTATCTACTGCAGTGTAATGTTCTAGTTTACCTGTATCTACAGCAGTGTAATGTTCTAGTTTACCTGTATCTACTGCAGTGTAATGTTCTAGTTACCTGTATCTACTGCAGTGTAATGTTCTAGTTTACCTGTATCTACTGCAGTGTAATGTTCTAGTTTACCTGTATCTACAGCAGTGTAATGTTCTAGTTTACCTGTATCTACTGCAGTGTAATGTTCTAGTTTACCTGTATCTACTGCAGTGTAATGTTCTAGTTTACCTGTATCTACAGCAGTGTAATGTTCTAGTTTACCTGTATCTACAGCAGTGTAATGTTCTAGTTTACCTGTATCTACTGCAGTGTAATGTTCTAGTTTACCTGTATCTACAGCAGTGTAATGTTCTAGTTTACCTGTATCTACTGCAGTGTCATGTTCTAGTTTACCTGTATCTACTGCAGTGTAATGTTCTAGTTTACCTGTATCTACAGCAGTGTAATGTTCTAGTTTACCTGTATCTACTGCAGTGTAATGTTCTAGTTTACCTGTATCTACTGCAGTGTCATGTTCTAGTTTACCTGTATCTACAGCAGTGTAATGTTCTAGTTTACCTGTATCTACAGCAGTGTAATGTTCTAGTTTACCTGTATCTACTGCAGTGTAATGTTCTAGTTTACCTGTATCTACAGCAGTGTAATGTTCTAGTTTACCTGTATCTACTGCAGTGTAATGTTCTAGTTTACCTGTATCTACAGCAGTGTAATGTTCTAGTTTACCTGTATCTACAGCAGTGTAATGTTCTAGTTTACCTGTATCTACAGCAGTGTAATGTTCTAGTTTACCTGTATCTACTGCAGTGTCATGTTCTAGTTTACCTGTATCTACAGCAGTGTAATGTTCTAGTTTACCTGTATCTACAGCAGTGTAATGTTCTAGTTTACCTGTATCTACAGCAGTGTAATGTTCTAGTTTACCTGTATCTACAGCAGTGTAATGTTCTAGTTTACCTGTATCTACAGCAGTGTAATGTTCTAGTTTACCTGTATCTACAGCAGTGTAATGTTCTAGTTTACCTGTATCTACTGCAGTGTGATGTTCTAGTTTACCTGTATCTACTGCAGTGTAATGTTCTAGTTTACCTGTATCTACTGCAGTGTAATGTTCTAGTTTACCTGTATCTACTGCAGTGTAATGTTCTAGTTTACCTGTATCTACTGCAGTGTAATGTTCTAGTTTACCTGTATCTACTGCAGTGTGATGTTCTAGTTTACCTGTATCTACAGTACTGCAGTGTAATGTTCTAGTTTACCTGTATCTACTGCAGTGTAATGTTCTAGTTTACCTGTATCTACTGCAGTGTAATGTTCTAGTTTACCTGTATCTACAGCAGTGTAATGTTCTAGTTTACCTGTATCTACTGCAGTGTGATGTTCTAGTTTACCTGTATCTACTGCAGTGTAATGTTCTAGTTTACCTGTATCTACAGTTCTGCAGTGTAATGTTCTAGTTTACCTGTATCTACTGCAGTGTAATGTCTAGTTTACCTGTATCTACTGCAGTGTAATGTTCTAGTTTACCTGTATCTACAGCAGTGTAATGTTCTAGTTTACCTGTATCTACAGCAGTGTGATGTTCTAGTTTACCTGTATCTACTGCAGTGTAATGTTCTAGTTTACCTGTATCTACTGCAGTGTAATGTCTAGTTTACCTGTATCTACAGCAGTGTAATGTTCTAGTTTACCTGTATCTACTGCAGTGTAATGTTCTAGTTTACCTGTATCTACTGCAGTGTAATGTTCTAGTTTACCTGTATCTACTGCAGTGTAATGTTCTAGTTTACCTGTATCTACTGCAGTGTAATGTTCTAGTTTACCTGTATCTACAGCAGTGTAATGTTCTAGTTTACCTGTATCTACTGCAGTGTTAATGTTCTAGTTTACCTGTATCTACTGCAGTGTAATGTTCTAGTTTACCTGTATCTACTGCAGTGTAATGTTCTAGTTTACCTGTATCTACTGCAGTGTGATGTTCTAGTTTACCTGTATCTACAGCAGTGTAATGTTCTAGTTTACCTGTATCTACAGCAGTGTAATGTTCTAGTTTACCTGTATCTACTGCAGTGTAATGTTCTAGTTTACCTGTATCTACTGCAGTGTAATGTTCTAGTTTACCTGTATCTACTGCAGTGTAATGTTCTAGTTTACCTGTATCTACTGCAGTGTGATGTTCTAGTTTACCTGTATCTACTGCAGTGTAATGTTCTAGTTTACCTGTATCTACTGCAGTGTAATGTTCTAGTTTACCTGTATCTACAGCAGTGTAATGTTCTAGTTTACCTGTATCTACTGCAGTGTAATGTTCTAGTTTACCTGTATCTACAGCAGTGTAATGTTCTAGTTTACCTGTATCTACTGCAGTGTAATGTTCTAGTTTACCTGTATCTACTGCAGTGTAATGTTCTAGTTTACCTGTATCTACAGCAGTGTAATGTTCTAGTTTACCTGTATCTACAGCAGTGTAATGTTCTAGTTTACCTGTATCTACTGCAGTGTAATGTTCTAGTTTACCTGTATCTACTGCAGTGTAATGTTCTAGTTTACCTGTATCTACAGCATGTGAATGTTCTAGTTTACCTGTATCTACTGCAGTGTAATGTTCTAGTTTACCTGTATCTACTGCAGTGTAATGTTCTAGTTTACCTGTATCTACTGCAGTGTAATGTTCTAGTTTACCTGTATCTACAGCAGTGTAATGTTCTAGTTTACCTGTATCTACAGCAGTGTAATGTTCTAGTTTACCTGTATCTACTGCAGTGTAATGTTCTAGTTTACCTGTATCTACAGCAGTGTAATGTTCTAGTTTACCTGTATCTACAGCAGTGTAATGTTCTAGTTTACCTGTATCTACAGCAGTGTAATGTTCTAGTTTACCTGTATCTACTGCAGTGTAATGTTCTAGTTTACCTGTATCTACAGCAGTGTAATGTTCTAGTTTACCTGTATCTACAGCAGTGTAATGTTCTAGTTTACCTGTATCTACTGCAGTGTAATGTTCTAGTTTACCTGTATCTACTGCAGTGTAATGTTCTAGTTTACCTGTATCTACTGCAGTGTAATGTTCTAGTTTACCTGTATCTACAGCAGTGTAATGTTCTAGTTTACCTGTATCTACTGCAGTGTAATGTTCTAGTTTACCTGTATCTACTGCAGTGTAATGTTCTAGTTTACCTGTATCTACTGCAGTGTAATGTTCTAGTTTACCTGTATCTACAGCAGTGTAATGTTCTAGTTTACCTGTATCTACAGCAGTGTAATGTTCTAGTTTACCTGTATCTACTGCAGTGTAATGTTCTAGTTTACCTGTATCTACTGCAGTGTAATGTTCTAGTTTACCTGTATCTACAGCAGTGTAATGTTCTAGTTTACCTGTATCTACTGCAGTGTAATGTTCTAGTTTACCTGTATCTACTGCAGTGTAATGTTCTAGTTTACCTGTATCTACTGCAGTGTAATGTTCTAGTTTACCTGTATCTACATGCAGTGTAATGTTCTAGTTTACCTGTATCTACAGCAGTGTAATGTTCTAGTTTACCTGTATCTACTGCAGTGTAATGTTCTAGTTTACCTGTATCTACTGCAGTGTAATGTTCTAGTTTACCTGTATCTACAGCAGTGTAATGTTCTAGTTTACCTGTATCTACTGCAGTGTAATGTTCTAGTTTACCTGTATCTACTGCAGTGTAATGTTCTAGTTTACCTGTATCTACAGCAGTGTAATGTTCTAGTTTACCTGTATCTACTGCAGTGTAATGTTCTAGTTTACCTGTATCTACTGCAGTGTAATGTTCTAGTTTACCTGTATCTACAGCAGTGTAATGTTCTAGTTTACCTGTATCTACAGCAGTGTAATGTTCTAGTTTACCTGTATCTACTGCAGTGTAATGTTCTAGTTTACCTGTATCTACTGCAGTGTAATGTTCTAGTTTACCTGTATCTACTGCAGTGTAATGTTCTAGTTTACCTGTATCTACTGCAGTGTAATGTTCTAGTTTACCTGTATCTACTGCAGTGTAATGTTCTAGTTTACCTGTATCTACTGCAGTGTAATGTTCTAGTTTACCTGTATCTACTGCAGTGTAATGTTCTAGTTTACCTGTATCTACTGCAGTGTAATGTTCTAGTTTACCTGTATCTACTGCAGTGTAATGTTCTAGTTTACCTGTATCTACTGCAGTGTAATGTTCTAGTTTACCTGTATCTACTGCAGTGTAATGTTCTAGTTTACCTGTATCTACAGCAGTGTAATGTTCTAGTTTACCTGTATCTACTGCAGTGTAATGTCTAGTTTACCTGTATCTACAGCAGTGTAATGTTCTAGTTTACCTGTATCTACAGCAGTGTAATGTTCTAGTTTACCTGTATCTACTGCAGTGTAATGTTCTAGTTTACCTGTATCTACAGCAGTGTAATGTTCTAGTTTACCTGTATCTACTGCAGTGTAATGTTCTAGTTTACCTGTATCTACTGCAGTGTAAGTTCTAGTTTACCTGTATCTACTGCAGTGTAATGTTCTAGTTTACCTGTATCTACTGCAGTGTAATGTTCTAGTTTACCTGTATCTACTGCAGTGTAATGTTCTAGTTTACCTGTATCTACAGCAGTGTAATGTTCTAGTTTACCTGTATCTACAGCAGTGTAATGTTCTAGTTTACCTGTATCTACAGCAGTGTAATGTTCTAGTTTACCTGTATCTACAGCAGTGTAATGTTCTAGTTTACCTGTATCTACTGCAGTGTAATGTTCTAGTTTACCTGTATCTACAGCAGTGTAATGTTCTAGTTTACCTGTATCTACTGCAGTGTAATGTTCTAGTTTACCTGTATCTACTGCAGTGTAATGTTCTAGTTTACCTGTATCTACTGCAGTGTAATGTTCTAGTTTACCTGTATCTACTGCAGTGTAATGTTCTAGTTTACCTGTATCTACTGCAGTGTAATGTTCTAGTTTACCTGTATCTACTGCAGTGTAATGTTCTAGTTTACCTGTATCTACTGCAGTGTATGTTCTAGTTTACCTGTATCTACTGCAGTGTAATGTTCTAGTTTACCTGTATCTACTGCAGTGTAATGTTCTAGTTTACCTGTATCTACAGCAGTGTCATGTTCTAGTTTACCTGTATCTCCTGCAGTGTAATGTTCTAGTTTACCTGTATCTACAGCAGTGTAATGTTCTAGTTTACCTGTATCTACAGCAGTGTAATGTTCTAGTTTACCTGTATCTACTGCAGTGTAATGTTCTAGTTTACCTGTATCTACTGCAGTGTGATGTTCTAGTTTACCTGCATCTACAGCAGTGTAATGTTCTAGTTTACCTGTATCTACTGCAGTGTAATGTTCTAGTTTACCTGTATCTACTGCAGTGTAATGTTCTAGTTTACCTGTATCTACTGCAGTGTGATGTTATAGTTTACCTGTATCTACAGCAGTGTAATGTTCTAGTTTACCTGTATCTACAGCAGTGTACTGTTCTAGTTTACCTGTATCTACTGCAGTGTAATGTTCTAGTTTACCTGTATCTACTGCAGTGTAATGTTCTAGTTTACCTGTATCTACTGCAGTGTAATGTTCTAGTTTACCTGTATCTACTGCAGTGTAATGTTCTAGTTTACCTGTATCTACTGCAGTGTAATGTTCTAGTTTACCTGTATCTACTGCAGTGTAATGTTCTAGTTTACCTGTATCTACTGCAGTGTAATGTTCTAGTTTACCTGTATCTACAGCAGTGTAATGTTCTAGTTTACCTGTATCTACAGCAGTGTAATGTTCTAGTTTACCTGTATCTACAGCAGTGTGATGTTCTAGTTTACCTGTATCTACAGCAGTGTAATGTTCTAGTTTACCTGTATCTACTGCAGTGTAATGTTCTAGTTTACCTGTATCTACAGCAGTGTAATGTTCTAGTTTACCTGTATCTACTGCAGTGTAATGTTCTAGTTTACCTGTATCTACAGCAGTGTAATGTTCTAGTTTACCTGTATCTACTGCAGTGTAATGTTCTAGTTTACCTGTATCTACAGCAGTGTAATGTTCTAGTTTACCTGTATCTACAGCAGTGTAATGTTCTAGTTTACCTGTATCTACAGCAGTGTAGTGTTCTAGTTTACCTGTATCTACTGCAGTGTAATGTTCTAGTTTACCTGTATCTACTGCAGTGTAATGTTCTAGTTTACCTGTATCTACTGCAGTGTAATGTTCTAGTTTACCTGTATCTACTGCAGTGTAATGTTCTAGTTTACCTGTATCTACAGCAGTGTAATGTTCTAGTTTACCTGTATCTACAGCAGTGTAATGTTCTAGTTTACCTGTATCTACAGCAGTGTAGTGTTCTAGTTTACCTGTATCTACTGCAGTGTAATGTTCTAGTTTACCTGTATCTACTGCAGTGTAATGTTCTAGTTTACCTGTATCTACTGCAGTGTAATGTTCTAGTTTACCTGTATCTACTGCAGTGTAATGTTCTAGTTTACCTGTATCTACTGCAGTGTAATGTTCTAGTTTACCTGTATCTACTGCAGTGTAATGTTCTAGTTTACCTGTATCTACTGCAGTGTAATGTTCTAGTTTACCTGTATCTACTGCAGTGAATGTTCTAGTTTACCTGTATCTACTGCAGTGTAATGTTCTAGTTTACCTGTATCTACAGCAGTGTAATGTTCTAGTTTACCTGTATCTACTGCAGTGTAATGTTCTAGTTTACCTGTATCTACAGCAGTGTAATGTTCTAGTTTACCTGTATCTACAGCAGTGTAATGTTCTAGTTTACCTGTATCTACTGCAGTGTAATGTTCTAGTTTACCTGTATCTACTGCAGTGTAATGTTCTAGTTTACCTGTATCTACTGCAGTGTAATGTTCTAGTTTACCTGTATCTACTGCAGTGTAATGTTCTAGTTTACCTGTATCTACTGCAGTGTGATGTTCTAGTTTACCTGTATGTTCTAGTTTACCTGTATCTACTGCAGTGTAATGTTCTAGTTTACCTGTATCTACTGCAGTGTAATGTTCTAGTTTACCTGTATCTACAGCAGTGTCATGTTCTAGTTTACCTGTATCTACTGCAGTGTAATGTTCTAGTTTACCTGTATCTACAGCAGTGTAATGTTCTAGTTTACCTGTATCTACAGCAGTGTAATGTGCTAGTTTACCTGTATCTACTGCAGTGTAATGTTCTAGTTTACCTGTATCTACTGCAGTGTGATGTTCTAGTTTACCTGTATCTACAGCAGTGTAATGTTCTAGTTTACCTGTATCTACTGCAGTGTAATGTTCTAGTTTACCTGTATCTACTGCAGTGTAATGTTCTAGTTTACCTGTATCTACTGCAGTGTGATGTTATAGTTTACCTGTATCTACAGCAGTGTAATGTTCTAGTTTACCTGTATCTACAGCAGTGTACTGTTCTAGTTTACCTGTATCTACTGCAGTGTAATGTTCTAGTTTACCTGTATCTACTGCAGTGTAATGTTCTAGTTTACCTGTATCTACTGCAGTGTAATGTTCTAGTTTACCTGTATCTACTGCAGTGTAATGTTCTAGTTTACCTGTATCTACTGCAGTGTAATGTTCTAGTTTACCTGTATCTACTGCAGTGTAATGTTCTAGTTTACCTGTATCTACTGCAGTGTAATGTTCTAGTTTACCTGTATCTACTGCAGTGTAATGTTCTAGTTTACCTGTATCTACAGCAGTGTAATGTTCTAGTTTACCTGTATCTACAGCAGTGTAATGTTCTAGTTTACCTGTATCTACAGCAGTGTGATGTTCTAGTTTACCTGTATCTACAGCAGTGTAATGTTCTAGTTTACCTGTATCTACTGCAGTGTAATGTTCTAGTTTACCTGTATCTACAGCAGTGTAATGTTCTAGTTTACCTGTATCTACTGCAGTGTAATGTTCTAGTTTACCTGTATCTACAGCAGTGTAATGTTCTAGTTTACCTGTATCTACTGCAGTGTAATGTTCTAGTTTACCTGTATCTACAGCAGTGTAATGTTCTAGTTTACCTGTATCTACAGCAGTGTAATGTTCTAGTTTACCTGTTATCTACAGCAGTGTAGTGTTCTAGTTTACCTGTATCTACTGCAGTGTAATGTTCTAGTTTACCTGTATCTACTGCAGTGTAATGTTCTAGTTTACCTGTATCTACTGCAGTGTAATGTTCTAGTTTACCTGTATCTACTGCAGTGTAATGTTCTAGTTTACCTGTATCTACTGCAGTGTAATGTTCTAGTTTACCTGTATCTACTGCAGTGTAATGTTCTAGTTTACCTGTATCTACTGCAGTGTAATGTTCTAGTTTACCTGTATCTACAGCAGTGTAATGTTCTAGTTTACCTGTATCTACTGCAGTGTAATGTTCTAGTTTACCTGTATCTACTGCAGTGTAATGTTCTAGTTTACCTGTATCTACAGCAGTGTAATGTTCTAGTTTACCTGTATCTACTGCAGTGTAATGTTCTAGTTTACCTGTATCTACAGCAGTGTAATGTTCTAGTTTACCTGTATCTACTGCAGTGTAATGTTCTAGTTTACCTGTATCTACTGCAGTGTAATGTTCTAGTTTACCTGTATCTACAGCAGTGTAATGTTCTAGTTTACCTGTATCTACAGCAGTGTAATGTTCTAGTTTACCTGTATCTACTGCAGTGTAATGTTCTAGTTTACCTGTATCTACTGCAGTGTAATGTTCTAGTTTACCTGTATCTACAGCAGTGTAATGTTCTAGTTTACCTGTATCTACTGCAGTGTAATGTTCTAGTTTACCTGTATCTACAGCAGTGTAATGTTCTAGTTTACCTGTATCTACTGCAGTGTAATGTTCTAGTTTACCTGTATCTACTGCAGTGTAATGTTCTAGTTTACCTGTATCTACTGCAGTGTAATGTTCTAGTTTACCTGTATCTACAGCAGTGTGATGTTCTAGTTTACCTGTATCTACAGCAGTGTAATGTTCTAGTTTACCTGTATCTACTGCAGTGTAATGTTCTAGTTTACCTGTATCTACAGCAGTGTGATGTTCTAGTTTACCTGTATCTACAGCAGTGTAATGTTCTAGTTTACCTGTATCTACTGCAGTGTAATGTTCTAGTTTACCTGTATCTACTGCAGTGTAATGTTCTAGTTTACCTGTATCTACAGCAGTGTAATGTTCTAGTTTAGCAGTGAGCTCCAGCTCCAGCTGGTGGAGATGCTGCTGACTCAGCGCCGCCTCCACGTCCTCCGTGAAACGGATCTGTTCCGCTACACATAGAACCTAAAACCCAAAACACTGTATTGGCCCGAATAGAAGACGTACATTATATATACAGTATATATATATATATATGGTTATGGTAACAGCTACTACAAGGATAATTTTCAACAAAATATATCATTGTCAGATTGGTTGCGATACCTTGGTGTAAACCAGGAGTTCTCAAACATTGTATTTAGGACTTTTTTTGGGGACCCCACACTTAATGTATCGCGTAATTTCAACGTGGAATTAAGGAATATCAAAATAAAAGCACACGTTGTTGAACTTGATCATGCGTATTTATATTTATTAGAACATTTTATTATAGCACTATGTTATCAATTCACATTTATAAAACGAGGCATATTTAGCCAAAATATGTTGCCAGAACATGTATAAAAAAAAGTATTATAATAATAATAATAATTTACTTGCCAATGCGACCCGTAGTTTGAGAACCGCTGGTGTAAACAAATGAGACCATTCCCTAATTCTCATATGATGTTGCAGTTGGAGAAAAGTGTATGTTATCTTTGTGGCAGTCATTATAGTTACCCTGGAGGATGTAACTAACCCTGACCCTAACTAACCATAACACTTTGCCAGGTACCCAGGTGGGGTATCTCCCAAAACCGAATGGAAAAACATGCACAACAGATTGCTAACGCTGTCGCGTCCCTGACGAAGACGGACAGGAGCACTCTGATTGGTCCCCGTGGCGCGGCCCCACGCCGACACCCCTATCTGCTCCCGGCTGCCCTTGGGGGGGGGGGGGGGGGGAGGACGACGGGATGGGTCAAGTGCAGAGACTCGCATCGGCAACCCAACTAACTGCATGTGTGTGTGTTCCTGTGTGTGTGCCGCCCATCGCATGTGTGTCTGCCTGCATGCCGAATAAAGACTTCTCCAAAAAGTCCAGTTATTATTATATTATTATTATTACTTGAGGATGTGGGTGTGTCCTATAATGGGTTAAACGGATCTGGGAGGGGTAGCGGTTAGGGTTAGTGTGTATATAGAGTTAGGGTTAGAGTGCATATAGGCAGGGCCGCCTCAGGGGGTGTGCGAGCAGTGCGGTCGCACAGGGCCTCGCGGGAAGGGGGGCCTCGCAAAAAAAAAAAAAAAAAAAAAAAAAATGTATTAATTTTTCATCACAGACCTAAAATCTAGTTTTGCTTATATGCTTATATATTTCACATTAGACACGTTTGTAGAATGTGTCTGACTTGTTCCTGGGTCTGCAGTCCTGCAGACATACTCACTATTGGAGCTCAGCCTCTGGGGTTCTGCAGCAGACATACTATTGGTTTCAACGAAGGGAGTGGTTTTACTTACATCATGTGTAGTAGTACGCCGGCGCCGCGTGAGTCAGCTGCGTTTGACTATTTCGCGCGTGCAGCTTTTGACTATGCTTAGTTATGCCAGCCAAGACGAAGAAAGAGGTCGGTCATTATCATCATTATCAGTCGGTCGGTCACCAAGGAACGTTGACGAAAGGCCTCTCGCTAGCGGGACAAATGGCCGGAGCCTTGTCATGGTATAGCCATGATGATGTCGGCTAGTAGCTAGCTTAGCTAAAGGCTAACTAGCGTTAGCTAACCTATTCAGAGGAGCGAGGCGAGGCGAGTGGATGTCTTTTCAAAAGAAGGAGAAGAGAACTTGTGAACAGATAAATCTGTTAGGCAGCAATACGCCGAAAGGTGTCCAGTCTGCCGGAAAGTACTCGAAGAAGAAGAAGAAGAAATTACACCGTGGCGTGGGCCAAGAAAGTCTCCTTCCAACTTTACCATTGGCGCCGGCGTTGATACTGCGTTATGGTGAGTCAACCTATGATTATATACCCGCCGTGGACCTGACCTATCTCTCTTTCTCTCTCTCTGGAGCCAAACTGGTCGACTAGCTAATACTACTAGTAGCTAACGGTGGGTGCCTGATTGAGCTAACTGTTAGCCAGTTAGCTGTTTAGCGTCAGCTGGGAACGTTCGTTTGATGCTATCAGTTAGCCTTGAGAATAGCAGGCCCTTTGACAGAAGATGTAGTCGGGCCTGCACCATGACAAGGCTCTGGCCATAGCTTCTTTTTGTCCCGCCAGCGAGAGGCCTTTCGTCAACGTGGAGACCTGTGTTGCGGCCTTTCGCCCTGCGTTCCTCGTGCAGGTAAGATTAATGAAAATGTCATGACATTACCCCACTCTTCCTTCCTTCCCCTCCCGAATGTTTTGTTAATAACGATGTTTTTTTCCAGGCAAAACATATGCTACTTCACAACATTTGGAGATACGACATGTGCTGTGTGTGAATGTCTTGGTCGTTTGTGTAGCTTGGGTAGCGTTGGGCCGTTGGCCAAAGCTGTGTGTGTCACAGTACCTGGCTAGCCTATTTAGCTGATGTCGGCCATTGGCTCCTTGCTGCTTTGGTTTCTCTATAGACCCTCTTCTCTTTGGATTTAAGTGTTGATCTTTGTCCTTTTTGATCTCTCATACATGCTCTCTCTCTAACACACACACATGCTCTCTCTCTCTCTCTCTCTCTCTCTCTCTCTCTCTCTCATACATGCTCTCTCTCTAACACACATGCTCTCTCTCTCTCTCTCTCTCTCTTTCTAACACACACAGTCTGCCTATGGCGGCCTTTCTCGATGGCTAGGCTGTGCTCGCTGAGTCTGTATAGTCAAGGATCTTCAGTCACAGTGCTCAGGTATTCTGCCACTGTGTACTCTCTGTTTAGGGCCAAATAGCATTTCAATTTCTTTCTAATGTGTCTCTCTCTCTCTCTCTCTCTCTCTCTCTCTCTGTACACTGTATATTGACTGTAGAACGGGAGCTCTCTCTCGCTCTCTTTTGCTATATGTTGACTGTATCATGCCCCGCCTCGGGCAGCGCTATTATTTAAGAATATGTTGACTGTATGAAAAAAAAAAAATATATATATATATATATATATATATATATTTTTTTTTTTTACCTTTTGGGGGGGGGGGGGGGGGGGGGGGGGGGCTCGCGTTAAATCTCGCACAGGGCCTCGCATTTCTCCCAGGCGGCCCTGCATATAGGGTTAGGGCTAGTGTGTATATTGGGTATATAGGGTCAGGGTACCTGAGAGGGGTAGCTGTTGGGGTCAACGTCTCTAGTCTTCAGACACTCAAACAGCAGCTTCTTCAGAGTGTCCTTCATCTCTGACGACAACTCATTGAGCCACACCTACACACACACAGAAACACGCACACACACAAGGACAGACATGCACACGCATACATGCACACACGTTTTTCAGTTGTGTGTAAAACTATATACTTAGTTTTAGATTTGCAGTCAATTAGTTGTTTTATATGTTTATTTCTGACACATGATAAAATCATTGATGGTTAAACTAAACCTAACCCTGAAGGTTAAACTAACCTTAACACAAAGGTTAAACTAACCAAGATTAAAGGTTAAGCTACCCTATGGGTAAACTAACCCTAAGTATAAAGGTTAAGCTAAGCCTGAGGATAAACTAACCCCAAGGTTAAAGGTTAAGCTAAGCCTGAGGATAAACTAACCCTAAGGTTAAAGGTTAAAATAACCCTAAGGTCCTGTACCTCTACATGCTCAGAGATGGCAACCAGCTGTCTGAGAGGAACCACCTCTCCTTCCAGAGAACGCACAGCCATGATGTGACGACACTGGTCATCAAACTCCACACTGTGGATCCCTGGAAACCAAGGAGGAGAGGAGAGGAGAGGAGAGGAGAGGAGAGGAGAGGAGAGGAGAGGAGAGGAGAGGAGAGGAGAGGAGAGGAGAGGAGAGGAGAGGAGAGAATCATTCCTGCTGCTAATATCCCAGACGCAACATAATGACATGAATGACAGCACAGACGCAACATAATGACATGAATGACAGCACAGAACAGAATAGCATAGAACAGAGTAGAACAGAACAGAACAAAACAGAACAGAACAGAGTAGAACAGAACAGAACAAAACAGAACAGAACAGAACAGAGTAGAACAGAACAGAACAGCACAGAACAGAGTAGAGTAGAGTAGAACAGAACAAAACAGAACAGAACAGAGTAGAACAGAACAGAACAGCACAGAACAGAGTAGAGTAGAACAGAACAGAATAAAGTAGAACAGAACATCACAGAACAGAGTACAACAGAACAGAGTAGAACAGAACATCACAGAACAGAGTACAACAGAACAGAGTAGAACAGAACATCACAGAACAGAGTACAACAGAACAGAGTAGAACAGAACATCACAGAACAGAGTAGAACAGAATAGAATAGTGATATTTTCTCACCAGTAAAGAGTTTTTTCAGGTGTGCTTGTATGACAGCAGGGTTTGTGGCTTGGCCCAGAATCTCCAACAGGTCGTCATCCCCTATGAAGTAGAACCGAGGAAATGCAGAGCGCTTCTCCTAAACCCCCCCCCCCCACACACACACACACACACACACACACACACACACACACCATAGTCCTATGTATATGAGTGTCTTTGAGCACTTGGAAAAGCGCTACATAAATCCAATGTATTATTATTAAGGCTGTCAAAGTTAACGCGGTATTAACACACGATTCTATTAATACCACTATTTTCTTTTAACTCACGATTAACTTTTTAGATTTTTTTTTTTTACTAGACGTCACTCGGGTGTATTATTGATACTCTCATTGATACTATGTTTGTTTCTGACTCAAAGTGTGTGTGTGTGTGTGTGTATGTGTGTGTGTGTGTGTGTGTGTGTGTGTGTGTGTGTGTGTGTGTGTGTGTGTGTGTGACTGTGTGTGTGTGTGACTGTGTGTGTGTGTGTGTGTGTGTGTGTGTGTGTGTGTGTGTGTGTGTGTGTGTGTGTGTGTGTGTGTGTGTGTGTGTGAGATAGAGAGGGGGGGGGTGAGAGAGATGAGGACGGGGCAAGAGAGAAAGATAGCTGGGAGAGTGTGTGTGTGTGAGAGAGAGAGGGGGGTGAGTACTCAGCCCTTGTGTGTGTGAATGTAACAAGTTCCTAACGTTTTCTTTCCCCTATTATTTCATGCACACTTTATTCATTGTTTTAAATTATTATTTTCTTTTAAGTTATTTTGTGCATCACTCTGTTTTGAATTTGATGCAAATTTGCAATGCATGAGGGTCATCCTTTTGTGTTAAATGGCTGCATAAAGCAAGCATTTGTTGACTCATGTTGATAAGAGTATTAAAACGTGCAACTTGAAAAAGATCCGTTTAAGGTAGATCAAATCTTTTTTTTTGTATGCGATTAATTTGCGATTAATCGCGAGTTAACTATGGACAATCATGCAATTAATCAGATTAAATATTTTAATCGATTGACAGCACTAATTATTATTATTATTATTATTATTATTATTATTATTATTATTATTATTATTATTATTATTATTATTATTATTATTATTATTATATGACCTTCAATTTGAATAATAGAAAGAAAACCACTCTGGAGATTGAAGTTGAGTATCTTAAATGAACCAAGAAGAGCTGAAAAACTAAATTGAGATGTATCGGACAGAGAATAACACTGTGGACCTGACTCTGCCCTGGGACGCCTGTAAGGCAGTAATGATTATAGCTAAATCAGCATTTATCAAGAAGGCAAAACAGGAGAGACTCAATCATCTGGAAAACGAATATAAACAATTAGAATTAAAACATAAAGAATCAGGAGACAATCAGGAGATAAACCAAGAACTAAAGAAAACGAAGAATATAATTTATTAAATATACACACAAGAAATACAAAAATAAATGTTATTTCTTAAGCAAAGATACTATTAAGTAGCAGAGAACAACATAACATTCGAAACCCCAAAGCCAAATTAAATCAGGAACATTTGGAGGATCCTTTTTGTTTGGAAATCACCTGTTCCCCCCATTACCAGCTTCCTGGTAATGGGGGGGAACAACCCCGCCCCTTAGTGATAAGCGACTTTGAGTTCTATAAAAGCACTACATAAATCACATGTATTATTATTATTATTATTATTATTATTATTATTATTATTATTATTATTATTATTATTATTATTATTATTATTATTATGCCAAGAGGAGTTTGGTAGAAGGGATATTTAAGGCACTCAACCTTGGGCAGGACATTTAAGGAAGAAAAGTACAATAGAAGAATTGTATGCATCACATGGTACAGTACAGTGTCTACATGTCACAGGGAGTTGTGGGTAAAGTGTTGCAGGGTTTTAAGGGTAAAGTGTCTGACTATATGTTGTAGGGGGTTGTGGGTAAAGTGTCTGACTATAGGCGTGTTCGAGATTGATTTTGGCTCGCCTCGAAAGTAGACGAGAGTAGACGAGTGCAGCCGGGGGAGGAGTCAGAACGTCGGACACTTCAGATTTGACGAGAGCCTCTCGCCTAGTCTCGCATGGTAGATATCGCGTTCACGTTACCACACACACATACACACCTGTCCAGCTCATTATAATGCGACTCGAGGGCCGCATGCACAATTAGATTCGATTCAAATGTATTGTCATCACACAGCACAGCACACTAGACTGTATTAATATACCATATTTATATACCATCTTGTTGCGCGCTCCTGCCAACCGCAGCGCGCGCACGCACACACAACACACTGCTGAATAATTCTGTTTTGCATCAATATATTATATATACTGTATATTGAGGCAAAACAGAATTATATATACAGTATATATTGAGGCAAAACAGAATTATTCAGCAGTGTATGTGTGTGTGTATACAGTATCAGCTGCTGCATCGTTAATGAACTATAGATTTATATGGAGTTCGTTAATCTATTCTAGTCGGTTATCTGTGAGCCAGACGGCTTAGAGAAGTACTGTACATACGAGCGGTAATGCTCAGATTGCTCATTGAGTCATGACTATAAATGCAAAACGTAATTGTCGTATTTATTATCATTATAATTATTTAATTCCGATGATAGAAACAGTCCGTCTGTAGAATCGACTTGAAGAAGCTCTTGGTACCCAAACTCCTGTATCCAATAATAATAATAATAAATCTATCTGATAGAGGGTATAGACGGGTAGACGGGACCCGTACTGTATTGTACCCATTCTGCAATCGGTTAATAAAGTTTTCAATCAATCAATCAAACGTCTTATAACTTCCTCTTGTGGCTGGTGACAACCAGGTGACAACTTTTCTGAGCCAATAGGCACTTTGCGCAGAGATAGCAAGTTGTTTCCCATCATGCATTTGCGTCGAGCAGTCGGGTGAGAGGTACTGTGGCGCTTCGCTCTGAAGGCTGTGCGTGGCTCGCTCCCGTGAGATTTCCGCGGCTCGCCTAGTCAGATTTCCAGAGCAAGTCGGACAACATTCTAACCGCCATGCAACGCGCTTGGCAAGGCAGTAGTAAAACCTGCGCAGATCTGCGTCCGCCTCGCCAATCTCGAACACGCCTTATATGTTGTAGGGGGTTGTGGGTAAAGTGTCTGACTATATGTTGTAGGGGGTTGTGGGTAAAGTGTCTGACTATATGTTGTAGGGGGTTGTGGGTAAAGTGTCTGACTAGATGTAGAAGGGGGTTGTGGGTAAAGTGTCTGACTAGATGTAGAAGGGGGTTGTGGGTAAAGTGTCTGACTCTAGGCTTGTTCAAGATGGATTTCGGTTTGCCTCGACTAGTAGACGAGAGTAGCCGAGTGAAGCCGGGGGAGGAGTTAAAAAGGCGGACACTGCCGATTTCACGAGAGCCTCTCGCCTAGTCTCGCGCGGCAGATACGCTTTCACGTCACCACACACAAATTTTTTTTTTGATCAAATTTTTTTTTATTATTAATTACATGAAACAGGACAACACAATAACCACAGTAACAAAAAACATAACTTCACAGGAGAATAACAAACAATAATAATACAGAATAATAAATTATAAGACAAAAAGAAAAAAAAACAGCGTCCAACCTATCAAATATAGGTGGCTACTTCAATAACAAAAAGGGGTCTTCAAGACATGGCAACCTTTCCCCACCTTTACAAAGTGGAGTGACTTAAAAGATTGTTTATGAGAGTGTTGTCGCAGATTTACTGTAGATAGCCTAGGCCCCTTACACATGTTCAAGACTGCCAAACTCGCAGACGGTAAAGTGTAAGAAGAAAGAAATTCCTCTTCCAAGTTGGTTGACAGGTCAATCAGTCTGCCAATATTAGTCCCTTGGGGAGATGGCATGTGAATTGACATATAGCGCAGAATAGCTAAATACCAACCCCCCCTAAAATCCCCCCAGCCAAAGTTAAGAAGGACAAGACAAAAACCAAGACAGACAAGACATTTCCTCCTCCCCCTCCCCAGAGACCGCCGGACCCCCCCGATCAAGCGCCCCAACCCCGCTCAGCCGCACACGGCGGTCTTTACCTTCTCAGCTGCTGCGAACCACAGGTCAATGCCAGCCTGCCCTACCCCAATCACCCGAGCCGTGGATATCTCAAGATAAATCACATCCAATAGAGTTAGGGACCAGTTGATCATTGTCAGCTTCTCAGGCTCCTTCCATCTCATTGCTATAAGCTTCTTCGCTGCTGTGACGCCCGCTAGGACAACCCTTTTCAGTTGTACGGACGCGGGTAGTGTCGTTATATCGTTCAGGAGTAGCGTAACAGCTGTGAATGGGATAGTTAAGCCACACAGATCTGAAAGTTTGTCCGTTATTGACCTCCAGAAACGGGCCACTGGTGGGCAATCCCAATACATATGCATATAAGTGCCAGTGGCCTTTTGAGAGCACAAAGTGCACCGAGAGTCGGTTATCAGTCCCATAGCAAATAGCTTCCTAGGTGTAAGATAGGTCCTATGAATATAATTAAAATTAATTTGCTGGTGATTGGGGTTGCGGGAAGATAATGCCACATTTGCCCAAACATCATCCCAGTCAAACTCGGGGTCCAACTCCGGGATATCCACACGCCAGATTGTATCCAATGATAAATTTTTATACGTGGATTGAATTAAGAGCGTATAAAAGTCTGAGACAAACCCTCTGGATGTCGTTCTGTCCACTATGAGCCTGAGGAAGGGGTGTGGTTGCAAAGCTTGAGCCCACGGTACGCCATGCGCCCTCAGTGCTGACCTTAGTTGAAGGTAAAGAAAGAAGGACTCGCCGGGAAGATCATAAAATTCTCTTAAGTCCTGAAACGCACGGAGGCCGTTCTTATCATAAATATCCTCCAGAGTATGCACTCCCCTCCTTTGCCATTGAGGAATATTAACCGGCTTGTGTCCAACAAGTAATTGCTGGTTATTAAAAATTGGAGAGTCCAGGTGCCAAGGGCATTTAACCCCACACGACCTCTGTACATTACGCCACGTTTGGATCACGTGAGTTATGATCGGTCCATACCTCAGCCGGCATTTCGCAATAGAGACAGTGGAGTACACTACATCCTGCAATCTTAGCGGAGACACCGCCGCCGCTTCTAAGGAGCGCCACGATACAGCCTCTACAGGGTCTAGCCAGCACATCAGAGGTCTCAGTGAAAAGGACCAGAAATAAAGTTTAAAATCAGGGATTGCGAGGCCCCCATCTTGTTTCCTACGTTGAGTAGTAGCCCTTTTGATTCTCGGGCGTTTGTTATTCCAGACAAACTTAGATACCATCGATTGTACCTTGCGCCAGTGGTCTATTGGAGGGGGCAGGGGGAGCATTGAGCTAATAAAATTTATCCTAGGCAGGATGTTCATTTTGATTATGGAAGCCCGGGCTTGTAAGGAGTTAGGAAGGGACGACCACCTGTCTAGATCCTGGCGTATTTTATCATAAGTACCCGTGAAGTTGTACTTAGTAGTTTGGTTCAGCGTGGGGAATATCTCTATGCCCAGGTATTTAAAATGTTCTACTATGGGGATATCAGCTGGTAGTCGTACCGCCTTGGCCAGTTCATTAAGAGGTAGGCAGGCTGATTTGTTCCAGTTAATCTTAAAACCTGACAATTTACCAAAGTCGTCGATTATCCTCAATAATTTTGTGGCCGACCGGGAGGGGTCGTCCATGAAAATCAGCAGGTCATCCGCATAGAGAGCAATTTTGTGTGGAGTATTGTTGACCATTATGGGGACGATGTCCTCCGATTGCCTAATAAATTGAGCCAAAGGTTCGAGGGAAAGCGCGAACAGTCCCGGGCTCAGAGGGCAACCCTGTCTAGAAGATCTGGAGACTGGAAAGAGTGTGGAACAGTTTTTGCCTGTCAGTATCATCGCAGACGGCGAGGCATACAGGACTTTAATCATATGAATAAAACTCTTTCCAAGACCCATGACCTCAAGTACCTTCCACAGGTATGACCACTCAAGTCTGTCAAACGCCTTCATGGCATCCAAAGACAGAACTGTGGATGGAGTTGTATTGTCTTTACTGTTATCGATTACATGCAACAGCCTCCTAAGATTATCTGCAGCCAGACGCCCCGGGATAAAACCAGTTTGATCGCAGTGTACCAATACAGACATAAATCTCTGCAGGCGACGGGCCAGCACCTTGGCAAACACCTTTAAATCGGCCCCGAGAAGACTCAAGGGTCTATAGCTACCACAATCATTGGGATCTTTGTCCTTTTTGAGAAGTAAAGAAATCAACGCCATATTGACATCTCTTGAGAACTCCCCTTGTTCGATAGCGTAATTGATCATATCGAGCATCAATGGACCCAGTTGGTCCCAGAAAGCTAAATACACTTCGGGTGGAATACCATCCCAGCCTGGCGCCTTACCCCTCTGCATTTCAACAATAGTCTCCCTCAATTCTACGAGAGTAATCGGTCTCCCCAGTTCCTTGGCCTCTTCCTCAGAAATGTGGGGTATCTCAAGCCCGCCAATGAACGATTCAAATCTAGAGTCATCCAGATTACCCTCTGAGCTATATAACTGTGAGTAAAACTCTTTAAAAGTGTCATTGATCTTTTTCGAATCAGTAGTGACTGCACCCTGGCTCGTCCTAATCGAGGGGATATCTGAGAAATTATCATTTGAGCGTATTTTCATTGCCAATAGATGGCTAGGTCTGGAGCCGTGAAAATAGTAATTTTGTCTTGTCCTATGTATTAAGAACTCAGACTGTTGTTTAAGTATGGAGTTTATTTCTTTTTTGACTATCTTACGTTGTGTGTTTAGTCGTTCATTATAGTCAGATTGCAAGGATGCGTATAGGTCCGCATATAATGATTCCAGTCCTTCTAGCTTTTTTGACCGGGATTTTCGCAAATTGGAGGCAAATAGTGTGACATGACCCCTGATGAATCCTTTCAATGCGTTCCACAGGACCCTAGGGTCTTCTACCGTGCCAACGTTGATCTGCAAAAATTCAGCTAGTTTACTCCTGAACTCAGAACAGAAGTCATCGTTCCTTAGCAAGGTCGAATTAAAACGCCATCTGGGAGCTCTTGCGGAGAGCCTGCCAAAGGTTGCCGTAAGGAAAATCCCCTTGTGGTCTGAGAGAGCCAAGGGAACCAATGAGACATCGAAACTATCAAACATATTAGGGGACGCGAATGCATAGTCAATTCGAGAGAAGCTTTTGTGTCTGGCTGACAGGTGAGAGTAATCTCTGAGGGTGGGGTTGCATAAGCGCCAGAGGTCTGTGAGCCCCGTGTCTTTGGCCCACATCCTGAGGGCCTTAGAGGCCCGTTTCTGGTCGCTCGTTTCAGAGGGCCCGGACCTATCCATCTCCGCATCCCAGCACGCATTAAAATCGCCACCCACAATGAGAGCGTATCCATTAAGTTCCAACATATTCTTCGTGATTGTATTATAGAACGCTGAATCAAATGTGTTAGGAGCATACAATGCTATTATAGCCATCTTCCTATGCAAGAATTCAACTTTTGCTATAGTAATCCTTCCCTCCGTGTCCGACCATACATCCAAGATTTTGATATCAAGGTTACGTCTTGTAACTATGACTACTCCTTTCGTCTTATCATCGGCTGAGGATGAGGAGATAACGTGATATTGCCGATTTGCCAGTCTTGACACGTCACCTACCATTAAATGCGTCTCACTAAGGAGAGCAAGGTCAATATTTCTCCTCTTCAATAGCCAAAGGACACTGGCACGCTTGTGTGGGGCGTTAAGCCCTCCTGCGTTCCAAATTAAAATATTCAATTTAGCCATGGTCGAGCTTGTATAAGTGCGTAGAGAACATACCCGTGCAGCCAGGCTGAGTACAGAGGTGCCGATCCCGGCGGGCCCGGACGGTCAATCCCAGGAGTTCAGAGGAGGAACACTTACACATATATAAGACAACAGTACATAGAACACATAAAAATACCACCCCAGCTACAGCCCCCCCTCCTTCTACTCTACACCCTAACCCACCCGTCCTACTATAAGTTCCTCTATACCCACTCTCCAATCCCCACCCTATGCCCCATCCACTGAGGATGGTCATCTTCCTATCACTTCCCACTAGAGACATGGATCAATAAGACGCTTCCCACTCCCACCCCCCTCTAGATAAACCCCTGAGTAAACCCCCACTAGTCCAATAAACACAAATAATAATAAAATAAAATTCAATAAAGATATCGGTCGAAACCCACCTGAGCCCTGGCCCCAACATGAGACAACCATAATGGTAAAAATAGCCATTATTAAATAATAACTCCGCATCAACCTGCAGCCCTCTATTTCCGAATCTGCGCTTCAGCATCACATTGTTATAGCCCAAAAAGGTATAGGAAAATTCAAAACAAAATTAAATTAAAGCATCCCAGCCGATAGTCTAAGGCAGGTTCGGGTCACAGGTTAATTGTGCAAAATTGTGTGAACAGTGTCAATTAAACAATGACAAAAAAAAAAAAGGAGGAAGGGGAGAAAAAAAAAAAGTTATGGTCAAAGTGCACCCCTTTAGCCGTCCCTCTGAACAGGCACAACGGCTGAATTGACCTAACCTATGTAAGAATAGAATTAAACACAATCATTCATTAATCAATCCGGGGATGGTAATAGGCAACACCTGACACCACCTGTCATCATACATTGTTTCAATAAAGATATCGGTCGGAGCAGTTAGTCCAAGGTAGGATCGAATCACAGTTAAATTGCTCATTCAAATGCCCTTAAAACAGCGACACTAATTATTATACAATTACTCAGCATCAACCCTGTAACCAACTACCCTGGAGTCTGCATATTAATGTCGCAACGTTATAGCATAAGTGGATCACGGAAAATTCAAAACACATTTAAGGCCGATTAGCAGTTAGTCCAAGGTAGGATCGGATCACAGTTAAATTGCTCATTCAATTGCCATTAAAACAGCGACAATAATTATTATATAATTACTCAGCATCAACCTGTAACCATCTACCCTGGAGTCTGCATATTAATGTATCAACGTTATAGCATAAGTGCCTCACGGAAAATTCAAAACAAAATTAAGGCGAGTCAGCAGTTAGTCCAAGGTAGAACCGGATCACATTTAAATCGCGCATATAGATGACATAAAAACTGCGACAATAGGAAAGAAAAAAGAAAGGAAAAGAGGGTAATGGCTAGAGTGCAAGCCATATAACCATATAGCCATGAAGTGCAAGCCATACCCGACCCAACCTGTTATCAAATATTGTATATGCATATTCAACCGACCTTGGCATCTACTTTGGATCACCAAAGCTCAAAACAACCTGGATATAAAAATAAAAAGCATACCAGAAGTTAGTTAGGGACTCGGTCACTCTTGAACTGTGCAAACCAATGTCCCTTTGAACAGCAACAGCGACCAAAATACGTAACCATTAACGGGTCTCGAATGTCTCGGCGCAGACCATAGTCGAAGCCCGCTGGCTAGCCCTAGGCTAGCGCGTAAGCTAGTGACGAATCCGGATAGCACGTTAGCCTACTATGTACATTGTTCAGCTAGCTCGTTAGCTTCCAAAGAGGCGATACACAAGTACGACCATGAGGTCAGCTTTAGCAAGTAACAGAAGTCATTGGGAAGCCCCGCTAGTTGGATGGGCAGAGGACAGTTAGCATGTCTGGGCATGACAGCAAGTGTTTGTGAATAGTCGACCTAATCAATGTATATAGGCCCAAACCGCCAAGTCACTCACCCTCCATAGATATCAAGCAACAGACTCGGGTGTCTCCGCGAGATATTCCTTCGCTTTAGCCAACGACCAAAACAAACGCTGACCACCGACCTTCTCCAACACAGATAGTTTCGCGGGAGCGAATAACGTGGGCCTCAGGCCCAGTTTCCATAGCTTAGTCAGGACCACCTTGTACTCGGCTCTCTGAGCTTGAACCTCCGGTGTAAAGTCCTCGAAAATGGCCACTTTGTGATCGCCAAGCCTCAGAGTACCCCTTCTGGTACGAGCCGACCGCATGATGATTTCTCTCTGTTGGAGTCTGTTCAGCTTGACTATGATGGGCCTCGGTTCTTTGTTCACGCCGGGAGAAAACCTGCCCGCTCTGTAGGCCGACTCACAGATAGGAGGCGAGGGGAGGACGTCCGTCCCTAGTATCTTCTGCAGCAGTTCGGGCATGGTCTCAGAGAGACGGCCTTCACCGCTGGTCTCCGGTACTCCAACAATCCTGACGTTGTGGCGTCTATCCCGGGACTGCATCTCCTCCATCGCCGACTGTAGTTTGTTGACTTCAGCCTGCCTAGCCAGCAGGGCGGATTCAAGACCCGCCATCTTCTCACACTGTGATGATACCTCCGTCGTTAGCATGGCTAGTTCGTTAGCATTAGCCGAAGAGGCAGCGTGTATCGTCTCCATCTTGTCTGTCAGCGGGACTACCGCCAGCCGTATTTCTTCTGATATCTCACGACGGAGGCTGATACAGAAATCCGCCAACACTTTCTTCTGTGCTTCAGCGATGCGTGCCTCAGAGTCTGCGTGTACTCTCTTCTGTGCTTCAGCGATGCGTGTCTCAGAGTCTGCGTGTAGCTTGGTCATGACCAAGAGCACAGCTTCGCTTAACTCCCCGACAGCGGGAGACGGTGCGGCCATGCTCGGCGGCGCCGGTGTCGTGCCTAATTCTTTCATGGCTCTGGTTTCCACCCCCGCCATCGTAGAAAGTCGAAAAAAGTTGATGAATGTATACTAAACACGACGACCTAGCAAACAGATAAAAAACAAATAAAAATAAAATAAAGACTAATGGGGAGAAACGTATATTCAGCACGGTAGAAGGGAGCTCATGTGAAACACGTCTACTCCATGATCGCTCAGCTCCGCCCCACCACGTCACCACACACACATTACACACCTGTCCAGCTCATTATAATGCGATGGCCGTGTGCAAAATTAGATCAGATTCAAATGTACAGCACACCATATACTGCTACAGTGGAATATACTATTCATATACCATAATGTATACCATCTTGTTGCGCGCTCCTGGCCGCACGCACACACAACACACTGCTGTATGTGTGTGTGTGTGTGTGTGTGTGTGTGTGTGTGTCTGACAGCTTGAAGTTTATCATGATGATATGATGATAAGTTGATAACGCATAACATAATAAAGTTTTCAATCAATCAAACGTCTCATAACTCCCTGGCTGTCACATGGCTGGTGACTGACAACTTTTCTGAGCCAATAGGCGCTTTGCGCGACCGTAGCAAGTCGCTTCCCAGCCGGGAGCAGCCGGCTGAGAGGTACTGTGGAGCCTCGCTTGGAATGCTGCGCGCGGCTCGCTCCCGCGGGAGTTCCGCGCCTCGCCTCGTCAGATTTTCAGAGCAAATCGGACAACATTCTAACCGTCATGCAACACGCTTGGCGAGGCCGTAGTAAAACCTGCGCAGATCTGCGTCCGCCTATCCCATCTCGAACAAGCCTTATATGTTGTAGGGGGTTGTGGGTAAAGTGTCTGACTAGATGTAGAAGGGGGTTGTGGGTAAAGTGTCTGACAATAGGCTTGTTCGAGATGGGATAGGCGGACGCAGATCTGCGCAGGTTTTACTACTGCCTCGCCAAGCGCGTTGCATGACGGTTAGAATGTTGTCCGACTTGCTCTGAAAATCTGACGAGGCGAGGCGCGGAACTCCCGCGGGAGCGAGCCGCGCACAGCCTTCAGAGCGAGGCTCCACAGTACCTCTCAGCCGGCTGCTCCCGGCTGGGAAGCGACTTGCTACGGTCGCGCAAAGCGCCTATTGGCTCAGAAAAGTTGTCAGTCACCAGCCACGTGACAGCCAGGGAGTTATGAGACGTTTGATTGATTGAAAACTTTATTATGTTATGCGTTATCATCATATCATCATGATAAACTTCAAGCTGTCAGACACACACACACACATACATACACACATGCGTCGTCTGTTTTGCCTCAATACTGTATATATAATTATGTTTTGCCTCAATATACACAGTATACATATATATATTGATGCAAAACAGAATTATTCAGCAGTGTGTTGTGTGTGCGTGCGGCCAGGAGCGCGCAACAAGATGGTATACATTATGGTATATGAATAGTATATTCCACTATAGCAGTATATGGTGTGCTGTACATTTGAATCTGATCTAATTTTGCCATTGCATTGTAATGAGCTGGACAGGTGTGTAATGTGTGTGGTGACGTGAAAGCGTATCTGCCATGCGAGACTAGGCGAGAGGCTCTCGTGAAATCGGCAGTGTCCGCCTTTTTAACTCCTCCCCCGGCTTCACTCGGCTACTCTAGTCTACTTTTGAGGCGAACCGAAATCCATCTCGAACAAGCCTTATATGTTGTAGGGGGTTGTGGGTAAAGTGTCTGACTAGATGTAGAAGGGGGTTGTGGGTAGGGTTAGGGTCTAGATGTTGCAGTGGATTGTGGGTAAAGTGCCTGTACCTCTAGGAAGTCATTGAGAGACTTCTGGCAGCGTTGCAGCTGGTCTGAGATGGACAGAAGACCGTTTCTGATTCCTGCTCTGGAGCTCAGAGACACGACCCTGCTGTCTCTATGCACGTCTGACATGATAGACCTGACAGACAAACAATACATGTCAGCACACTAATCAAGCATTAGTCAAGCAGAGTAATTAAGACATGTCACTGGTTTCTGAAGGTTTATTTTATTCCTCTGTTATGAGTGTTTTTATTCTGGACACATACTTTTTCGCATACTTCTCATTATCACATACTTCGCAAATGTTTTATTTTATCATTTTGTAATGTTACTTTTATCTGTAATGTCTATATCTGTGTGTGTATATATATATATATATATATATATATATATATATATATATATATATATATATATATATATATATATCTACTCATTAGATAAGTTAGTCAAACCACTGGCTAGCCTGGTTTATTATCATAGTGTATTCATACCCATACCACTGTATATATATAATACTGTACATTAGCTTAGCATTATTTACTCCGTAGTTTTTTCATATATATACTCCATATATACATGTTATACTGTATACTGCTCCTCTGCACTCCGGCTAGATGCCAACCTAACTCTGTACTCATACTTGTACTTGGGAGCATGACCTTAACCCTTTCACTGCCACACTACCAAAGGGTTAACCCTTTCACTGCCACAATACAGAATGTTAACCCTTTCACTACCACACACTACAGAAGGTTAACTCTTTCACTACCAGACTACAGACGGTTAACAGTCTGTAGTGTGGTAGTGAAAGGGTTAATATAACTTAAGACTGGTTCACAAGCTCTGAGCGCATCTAAATGTGAGCTTTAGGATTGTGCAATACAAGATTCTGAGTAGAGCATACATCACCCCTATTAAGAGTATCCAAGGTGCACAAAAAGCATCATGATTTATGACGGTACAAATCAAATCCCCATCATGGCAAATGAACCCACCCATACCCATGCTGATTGGTCCTTGTGCAAGACTAGAACGTGGGGATCTTTGATTAAACACCTGCTATCAGAAGAATAGACAGTCGGGAAAAAAATTTTTTTTTACTTTTACTTTTTAGTACTTAAGTATATTTAAAAGTAGAAACGTTTTTACTTTTGCTCAAATGTGTTTTTAGCCAGATACTCTGACTTTTACTTGAGTACGATTTTGAGACGGTACCCATACTTGCACTTAAGTATAATTTCTGGATACTTTTTACACCCCTGGAAAAATTCAACATAAACACCCACAACAAAGGCTCTCCAAGTTTTCAGAAATTTTGGCTAGAGATCCTTTCAATGAGAACCTTATTTCTTCTAGTTTTAGAGCCTGTAGGTCCCCCCTTAATCCAACTGCTGAGTGTTCCCATTTCAGGCAGAAGCCCAAAGACAGTTGTAAGAGGATTCAGGTCAAAGTTTCAAAATAATTCAAATCAAATATTTCTTTGAATGTATTAAAAACGTCTGTCCAGTAGCTGGTGAGAGCCGGACAGTTGTAAATATCGACTGATAACATATGAATGTCTGATTGAAACTGTCAAAGGCTGTCACAGTAGCCATACAGATGGTCACAGACCACACACAGTACCTGAAGTCCTGGTCAACCCGTTTGAAGCGGGCCTGCTCCCTGGGCAGCGCCCCCCGTCCGAAGATGGGCTCCAGGTAGAGCCAGCGGCGCTGGATGACGTTGAGACTCAGCAGGTACTCGTCCAGGTCGGACAGACGCACCTCCCACAGGCTCACCTGGACACACAGAGACACGACATTAACAAGCTCATCCATCCACTCTCCTCCAGCCGGTCACTGCGGTCATCCCATCAGGCGGTGCCCAGGACCAGACTCATCCCATCAGGAGCTCCTGGCGGTGCCCAGGACCAGACTCATCCCATCAGGAGCTCCTGGCGGTGCCCAGGACCAGACTCATCCCATCAGGAGCTCCTGGCGGTGCCCAGGACCAGACTCATCCCATCAGGAGCTCCTGGCGGTGCCCAGGACCAGACTCATCCCATCAGGAGCTCCTGGCGGTGCCCAGGACCAGACTCATCCCATCAGGAGCTCCTGGCGGTGCCCAGGACCAGACTCATCCCATCAGGAGCTCCTGGCGGTGCCCAGGACCAGACTCATCCCATCAGGAGCTCCTGGCGATGCCCAGGACCAGACTCATCCCATCAGGAGCTCCTGGCGGTGCCCAGGACCAGACTCATCCCATCAGGAGCTCCTGGCGGTGCCCAGGACCAGACTCAAAACAAAAGGGGACCGAGCTTTTGCAGTGACTACAGGCAGGCTTTTTAAACACCCATAGCGGTTTCGTTCTGTTTATGTCTTTTTAGTTTTTTGTTGTCTATTCTGTTGTTTTAGCTCATTTTAATGTTTTTTCTTCTCTTGTTTTATTTCTTGTATTTTTGTTGCTCATTTTAAAATGCTGTTTAAAATGTGTGCTATAAGGGGGCGTGGCTAGGCGAGCAATGGAGTAACACGCTTTCTGTTCTCGCTCCCGTCGAGCCTCTACTTTTTGTTATTTTATCCTAATTTAATTTAAGCTTACGGATTTACAAAACTTAGTGAATCTTTCTCAGGGTACATTTGTTCAAACCGATGGTCATTTTTTACACGGACAGATGGCATCAAACCTACGCAAATACAGATACGTCCCGACTACAAGTAGGCCTGAAAAAGCCTTGACTCCCATTTCTGGGCCACCACCATCCACACCGTCAAAGATGTCCGGCGTGGATACCACAGCCTTAAAGGCGGAGATTCTCCTCGCGCTGAAGTCGGAACTAGCAGAGATAATACAATCGGAATTGAAAGGTGCACTTTCCAAAGAGTTCGACCTTATCAGAAATGATTTGAAAGCGATGAAGGAGGAAATGTGAAGCTGTGTAGCGACACTGCGTGTGGACATGAACAAAATGGAGGTTGCGGTTAAAGACGTGGAGGGTGGTCTCTCGAGGTGGTCGGATGAGGTGGTAACGCTACAAGCCACAGTCGAAGACTTAAAGACGGAGGTGACCGGTCTCAGGGGAAAGTGTGATGACATGGAAGGAAGAATGAGGAGGTGTAACGTGAGGATACTCGGAGTGGCTGAGACGGATGGCTCAAGTTCCACTGCGTCGGTCTCAAGGCTACTGAAAGGCGTGCTGCAAATGGATGATGAAGTGCTGGTAGACCGCTCGCACGGAACACTGGGGCCGAAGAGGACAGACGGGAAGCCCCGTGCTATCGTGGCTAAACTCCACTATTACCAGGACCGTGTCGAGGTGTTGAGCCGGGCGCGCGCTCAGGCTCCATTACAGGTCAACGGAATGTCTATTGCAATCTTCCCCGACTATGCCACGGGCGTCGCGAAGGCCAGGGCTGCGTTTACGGAGGTGAGGAAGCTACTACGCGGTCGTGAAGGCATCCGATACGGCATTCTCTTTCCAGCCCGACTTCGCATGGGGAAAAAGAAAAAGAGTTCATCGATGCAGGTGAAGCAATGAGCTACGTCAGAAAGAACATTGTGCATGCAGCAGCGGGTGAGACCACATAGAAAGAGAGATATATCGATGTGTACGTGCTGCTTATGATATGCAGGTGATGTGAACAATGTATCATATTAACTCCAACAGGACAATATATATATAGAGGCTACTGTAATGTCTACTGTGTGATCATCTATGTGTAGCATCATCTGCCTAGCATTGAGAGGACGCCACTGGACACCATTTACCAAGCTAAGTGACTCACCAATCTCCAGCAAATTCATTGCCCTATACTTATGATGTACAGGCGATGTGAACAGTGTATAATTTTGGCCCCAATACACAATGTGTGTATACACATACAGACATATAAATATGTACACACATGCTCACACCTATGATGACGCACGCGCTCGCACACCTAATGGGTGTACTATCTAGAGATTCTAGGCGTACCACACACACGTGGGCACATACTACGCGCATGCACAGACACACATGTAGACACACATACACGTTTACACATTATACAGACACGGGGGCACGGACCCACACACTCACGCCTACACACCCATACGTTTACACCTTGGCTGTGTCCGATACATCCATACACACACATAGGTTCACGTGCACGCAAATGCACAAACACTGAAGGGCATATGTCCAGGTACACACCCATTTGTAGACGCATGGACACACGCACACTTCCACACCTCTTCCAATTTATTTTATTCTATATCACCCAATCAGGCACCCTTTTTTGTGTTTAACGGGGCATGTTGGTTGCCCTTGCTCGGGAGTAAAATGTTCTGCCTTATTTCAGGGCCTGCTTGATGTGAGGTTGTTAATGTTAATATATTATTGTTATGCTTACCGTTTACCGCTGCCACCTATATTACCCTACCTGGTTGGGTGTATCCCAGCCACTGGACAGCTGAAGACCTTATATACCAAGATCTGAGTAAAGACTTTTTACTCTTACTTTTCTTTTCTTTCTCTTTATTATTTTCTTTTACCTAAGGGGCTCGACGGGGGCCTGAGCGGCTGGCTCCATAGGTAGAACACCGCCAACACAAGCACATTATGTGTGGATTAGTTTCTGAAGGGTATTTTGGGCACCTTGTTTTTTATAGGTGTCAGGGGGGGGGGGTTACCGGACTTGTACATTCAACATGCTTAACTGATCAGACGTCTGTTTTGTTTTTCACCTGCAGTTGTGCTGAGCTCTCTCTAGGTTCCAGATGCATGGCCTCTCTCATCTACTATGATCGACACGGGTGATACCATGGGGCTGGAAGGGTGCTTTGTCAATTTCGTGAGTTGGAATGTTAAATCACTCAACCACCCAGTAAAGCGTAAGAAGGTACTTACACATTTAAAACAACTCAATGCAGACATAGCGTTTTTACAGGAGACGCATTTAAAAACGGCGGACCATGCTCGACTGGGGGGAGGATGGGTGGGACAGATGTATCACTCCAACTTCCATACAAGGGCCAGAGGAGCAGCCATTTTGATAGATAAAAACACGCCATTTACTATGTCAAGTGTAGAGGCCAACCCTGCAGGGCGCTATATTATAGTGGTGGGGAAACTGCATTAATTTCCGGTCATTTTGGCTAATATCTACGCACCAAACTGGGACAACCCTTCGTTCTTCACCAGCCTTTTTTTTCTCGCCTACTGGATATGACCTCGCACCATCTCATCCTTGGCGGCGACATGAATTGTGCACTCTCCCCGGGGCTGGACCGTAGCTCGTCCAGGAAGGCCCCCCAGTCTAGCTCGGCCTGCGCAATCTGGCGCTTTCTTAAATCATATTATGGGGTAGCTGACGTGTGGCGGTTTTGTAATCCTACATCCAGAGGATACTCCTTTTTTTCTCCGGTCCATAATACCTTCTCGCGCATAGACAGCTTTCTCCGGGATAAGAGACTCCTTCCCCTCGTAACCAAATGCGAATACGGAGCGATAGTTATCTCAGACCATGGTCCCTTAGTTATGAAAATTAGTATCCCGAATACACGGCTCGGCCACCTTTTGCTCCTGTCGGAGGAAGCCTTCACAAGCTTCATCACCTCGGAAATTACATTATTTCTCGACATTAATAAGACTCCGGGAATGTCTTCTTTAACCATTTGGGAATCACTGAAGGCGTACTTAAGGGGACAGGTGATTTCATATTGCGCCAACCAAAAGAAGATAAACACGGCACGCCTTAAGCAACTGACGGACGAGATTTTGGAACTAGATAGACTACATAGCCACTCGCCATCAACCGACACGTTGAAAAAACTTATATCGCTGCGAACTGAGTTTGACCTCCTGTCAACGCGACAGGCTGAGTACCTCATTACTAAAACGCGACAGGGGTACTATGAACATGGGGAGAAGGCCGGACGGATACTTGCCCATCAGCTGCGACAAAGAACTGCCAACCAGTCCATCCCCACTATCAACAACGAGCGGGGCTCAAAAGCCACTGACAACCTTAAAATTAATAAAAGCTTTAAAATGTTCTACCAATCGTTATACACCTCGGACTCGCAAGTGGGGCCCTCCACGCTAGACGATTTCTATAGGACCCTCCGCGTCCCGACAGTCGACCCAGAGAGGGCCGCAGATCTGGAGGAGGAACTTACGGTTGCGGAGATTACGTCAGCGATTAGAGCTATGCAGAGTGGCAAGTCCCCAGGGCCAGACGGCTACCCTACAGACTTCTACAAAAAATTCTCAACCCAGCTGTCCCCGCTGCTGCTAGCCGTATTTGATGAATCATTCTCAACAAATTCTCTTCCTCCGACCATGCGCCAAGCGGTTATCTTCTTAATCCTTAAGAAAGACAAGAACCCACTGGAATGCGGCTCGTTCCGTCCAATTTCCCTCCTTAACGCTGATGTCAAGGTTCTCGCTAAGATTCTGGCCCGTCGTCTGGAGGGGGTTCTCCCCTCGATTATCTCGCCGGACCAAACAGGCTTCATCAAGAATCGGTACTCTTTCTTTAATATCAGACGCCTCCTAAATATCCTGTATAGCCCCTCTCCACCCGGAACACCTGAGGTGGTCCTCTCCCTTGATGCGGAAAAAGCGGTTGATCGGGTGGAGTGGGACTATCTTTTTCACGCTCTGGAGAGGTTTGGGTTTGGCCCTAAACTCATAGCTTGGATTAAAATTCCATATACGTCTCCGATGGCTGACCGTTCGCACCAACAACAATCTATCCACCTACTTTGAACTCCATAGGGGTACGAGACAGGGATGTCCTTTATCTCCACTCCTTTTCGCGATCGCAATGGAGCCCCTTGCGCTGGCTCTGAGGCAGAACACCGATATCAAGGGGATCATGCGCGCGGGCTCGGAGCATAAAGTCTCGCTCTACGGGGGAGCTCCCGTAGCTCACCGCATATCTCGGCGCTATTTCTGCGTCGGGGAAAACCGTGCTCGTCACGGATCTGGGGGACACGAGTTCGATTCCCGGACCCGCCGTCATTTCTCAGAATGTCTTCCCCTGCTCTACATCCCATTTCAACCTGTTTCTGTCGGTCATGCTTGACCAGAAAAGCGATAAACGCTAAAAAATAAAGTAAAAAAAAAAAAAAAAAAAAAAGTCTCGCTCTACGCGGACGACATGTTGTTGTATATATCACAACCCCAAACGAGTCTTCCTCGGTTGATGACCCTACTTGCGGACTTCGGCAAAATATCCGGATACAAAATCAACATTCAAAAAAGCGAACTGATGCCCGTCGGCACCTCGGCGGATCGGGTACCTCTGAGCACATTCCCGTTTAAAATTAGCCCTAAAAAGTTCAAGTACCTCGGGATATGGATCATGCATGAACATAAGGACCTATATATGGCTAACTATCAACCCTTACTGTCCAACCTGGCGAGAGATATTGAACGTTGGGACCCTCTGTCTGTCGCTATCCCTGGGTGGGAGGATCAACACAATAAAGATGATTGTATTGCCGAAATTTCTATATGCATTTCAGAGTCTTCCAGTCTTTCTGACCAAAACATTCTTCTCCAAGATAAACAACCAGATATCTTCCTTTATCTGGAACAAAAAACCGCCCGGATCAAAAGATCTATGCTGCAGAGACCCCGCGTAATGGGTGGGATGGCGCTTCCAAACTTTATTTACTACTACTGGGCAGCAAACATAAGATTGTTATTATACTGGGTAAAGGGGGAGGACACAGCCCCCTGGTGGACAGTACTGGAGAGTGCGTCGGTTAAATCCACCTACCTATCTGCCTTGTTATGTGCTAAGCTCCCGTTCACACAGCCCATATCTAGCTTTACCTCGAACCCAGTTGGCATCCACTCGATAAAAGTGTGGAACCAATTTAGAAGAACCTTTTCCCTCAGGGAACTATCACTGGCTGCTCCGATCACAAGAAATCACATGTTTGTCCCATCAACGATGGATAAGGCCTTTGACGGTTAGGTTGGCAGTGGAGTGATTACGCTGTCTGACCTCTATATAGACGGCAACTTTGCCTCCTTTGATCAGCTAGTACAGAAATACAAGATCCCTAGGTCACACTTCTATAGATACTTGCAACTCCGGAGCTTCGTAACTTCGAACTCGGACTGCTACCCAGTGTGTCCTCCGGTCTCCCTTTTAGACTCAATCTTGAACTGTAAACTGATCCAGAAACAGGCTATAAGCAGAATTTATGAACTACTTAATAGAAGCAACTCGACACCTTTAGACCTCCTCAGGGGCAGATGGGAGACTGACTTAGGTGAACCAATCACAGAGGTCACATGGGACGAGATAATACAGGGGATTTTCTCCTCTTCCATTTGCCTTAAACATGCGGTTATCCAATTTAAAATTGTACACCGACTGCATTGGTCTAAAGACAGGCTCTCTAAGATATATCCCGACATAGACCCTCTATGCCAGTGGTTCCCAAAGTCGGGGTCGCGACCCAAAGGTGGGCCACGAGCAGCCACGGGAGGGCCGCGAGATGATTTCCAAAAAATAAAAAATAAATTGTCAGGCCACTGAACTTAGAAGCAGGCCAGGACAGTGTTTCTAGTTGTATTCTAAAATTCTATTCTATTGTATTCTAAAATGTGACTATATGGTTTTATATGAACTTAATAAATAAACAAAAACGAAAAATCTACTTATTTCAACGAACATTTCAAACTAAATAACAGATTATGCACATAAAACGCTGAAAACAACCGAAGCAACAATAGTATTTTAATGAGGCTATTATTATCATTATTATTTTGCAACAAGTTAGCCCTCTCATAAATAGCACATATAAATGAATAACTAACTTGAACTAACTTAATAGGATTGAAGTGATATTTGGCTTAAAAAATCGGTCGCCTGGCAAAAAAAATTCAAAAAAAAAGCCTGACGATGTGCATTGGGCAGCGGCTTTCTGGCGCCTTTATTTTCTGGGTCCCGGCTTGAAAAGTTTGGGAACCCCTGCTCTATGCGACCGCTGTAGACAGGCTCCAGCCACTCTGCTCCACATGTTCTGGACGTGCCCAAAGTTGCACACCTACTGGCAGACCATCTTTGACACCTTCTCTAAGATATTTGGAAAGGAAGTGGAGCCATCACCATATATTGCATTATTCGGAGTGGCCCCAGCGGACATCCACTTTAGATGGTGGGAATCTAGAATGCTGGCCTTCTGCTCACTTTTGGCCAGAAGGCTGATACTGTTCAAATGGAAGGACCCAGGTTCACCTGTCTACGGCCACTGGATGAGAGAGGTCATGTATCATATTAAACTGGAGAAGATCAGGTATACTATCAGAGGTTGTACCGAAAAATTCCACAATATTTGGGATCCTTTCCTACCTTTCTTTGAGGGTATGGAAGCGGATAATGTGACGGAGGCGATCTGACTGGCCTCCCTGGTCTCTCAGCTTGTTACCGTTTATTTTTTCTATTATGTTCTTACTTTTCTTTTTCTCTATCTGCAGAAGGCAAGAGATATGTGACTGCTGTCGGATGATTTAAAAGCTAAAAGGAAAAACAATGATTAATAAACGATCTAAGATATTGTAGAATGATTTTGTCTGGTATAGGGGTGGGGGGGAGGGAGGGCCTTATTTTATTTTTATTTTCTTTTGGCCCATGTGGGACCACCTGTAAAAAAAAAAAATTCAAATAAAAAAAAACCTTGATAAAAAAAAATGTGCTATAAAAATTTTGTTTTACTTACTGTACTTACAACACATCTAGGACATTGACTTGTAGTAAATAGAACACCAGTCAGGCTCATGTCACTCATCAATGTACACAGTATATGTAAGGGATAATACACAACCAGGCGTGTGGTTATCGAAAAATAATGTACAACGTGGGGGCTAATTAATTACCCCACGAGGTGAAGTGCATATTTTTCGATAACCACACACCTCAGAGTGTATTACTCAGCTTATACCATGGCCCAGTGGCGGCTCTACCACTAGGGGCGCTAGGGCGCCGACCCACCTGCTGGCCAGCTGCTGTTAAATCAGAGAAGAAGAGAATAAAACTTTTTTGTTTTTGTGTTTTATAGCCCTATAATAATATAAACATGTTTAAAATTAATAATATTTACTCATTTTAAGTATGTTTGTATTTCCAATGCACAATATAACGTTATTATCTAAATTAAAAAAACATCGTTTTCCAGAGCAGAAGTGACATCACGTTTTTTTAATTTTTTTAATTTTTTCGTATTTCTCGGGGGCAATACGCGATAGCGCTCTGACGTGCGCGTCACAGTTTGATCGCTGTCTCCGTCACAGCCAATCAGTGCAGTACGGCGTTGTGCGTTGAAATATGACTATTATGTTGGAATCCGAGCGCGCGATTTGAAGCGTCTAGCCAGCAGCGTGAACTTCCGTGAACTAATTTCCATAGCCGCATTTCGCGGAGACTCTCTCTGATTGGCCGACGCCAGTATTTTTTTCATGGCAGAATTTCACAGAGACGATCTCTGATTGGCCGAATCCAATTACTAATGTTCTAATGTTCCAATTCTAGCTTCATTGAGATAGTTGTGTTGTTGTGAGATGCATGCAGCTGTTTGTCTTAGAGCGTGCCGTGCCTGCAAGTTCTTTAGACTGTTAAGCTTAGGCACTCTTTCAAAGTTGGTTAAGGTTAGAGTTTGTCTTAGAGCATGGCGATAGAACGCCAGGTAGTTTGCAGTCTGTTCGAGCGGAAATGGACAAAGGAATGTACTTGTTGAGTGTTGTGGCAACGAGCTCAGCTGAGCTAAACACTTGGCTAACTGCTAACTTGGCCCTGGACGTTTCAACCCCCCTCTCTCTCTCTCTCTCTCTCTCTCTCTCTCTCTCTCTCTCTCTCTCTCTCTCTCTCTCTCTCTCACTCTCTCTCTCTCTCTCTCTCTCTTCTCTCTCTCTCTCTCTCTCTCTCTCTCTCTCTCTCTCTCTCTCTCTCTCTCTCTCTCTCT